>NC_134569.1:118481566-118819066 GCF_050947875.1 Dermacentor variabilis
GGGATGTCAAAGCACCCGAGATAGCCTCCGAGGCCGCCGTGACAAGGAAGAGCGCAAGTGAAGCAGGGCCCATATTCAGAAAACGCTATTACGCTAGAGTTGTTCGTAAGGGCAAATTCCAGCCAATCGTGACGCTGGAAACATTATTAGCGAAGGTGGCCGGTCAATCGCAAACAATACTCACGAGCAAAAAGCTTTCTTGTTTTTTATTTGGCCTTAGATATTCAACGAAGTATTAAAAGGGCACTCGAAACGTGGAAGAGAGTATCAGCGAAGAGAGGGGGGACATCTGTGTCCGCGATGGCCAAACTTTCTACAAGAGAAGGTGGCCATGTCATCTAGTCCAAGGATTCACTGTGAATAGAGGCGTCTCCCATAGCTTGTTCTCCGATAGTTGCTCTTCAACAAGATTTCCTCTGGTAACTTTCTTGTTTTCTTTTTCACGTAATTGCGAAAGCGGCGATAAATCGGATCTGTATTCGGAAACATATGTCGTCCTTAAAGTTAACGTTTATTTGCAACGCACTCAAAAAGAATGTAACCTGCCCCCCCCCCAAAAAAAAAAGAATTATACAGTTTTTCATGCCTAGGATTTTCACATTTTTTATTTGTCTGAAACGCAGAAGCCATCTCACATCAGGCAAGCTAGGCCGTATTTTGAAAGAACAATTTGATAAGAGTACCGTGAGAGCAGCATGCGTTACTCTTCTTAGTTGCAGTAAATAGCGCCTCTTCCTCTTCACAATCTCTCTCTCTCTCTCTCTCTCTCTCTCTCTCTCTCTCTCTCTCTCTCTCTCTCTCTCTCTCTCTCTCTCAGCAATGAAACGCTCTAGCGTCCGAAGACGTTTCAGAGGTATAAATCAAACGCCGGGAAGGCGTCGGGCCGTAATACTGGCGTGACCGGTCAACTTCACGTCGCTATGCGAGCATCCCATATACAGCCTGCTGAGAGCGACGTCTGCTAAAAGGGTTGTAAGAGCGCGAATAAGGCAGAGATGCAGCGCACATTAACGCGCTTATATATGGATGCGAGTACTAAGATAAGAGCTCATCGATCGAGACACGAGAAGCAAGAGTATAAGATACGACGCGTCTCATCCGCGATGTTTTGTGTGTCATTGACTCGTGTTGGGAGAGCTGTATAGCGAGAAATGAAGCAAACAAACTGTCGATGCTTACTCTTCAGCATAAGAGAGAGAATTCTGGATGGATGCCGCCAAGGTTCAAAACCGTGCCAGGTGATTCGGGATTCATTCCACGTAGCTTCCACGAATCTCACAGGTGCTTCACTCTGAAATCTCCGTGGCGCATGGCTAGCATATTGAAAAGCCCGCGCAATCTGTCTCAAACATGTCTGAACTGACCCTGCGCTTTCTGCATGATTTCTCGGGACCTTTATGTGTAGTCGGTTGCTGAGATATGCAGGTCTGTGCCAACGTCCGCGTTGCACGCTGGCTCGCTTTCTGACAGGCGTGCCCGTCTACTAAACTTTATTTTCTTCTATCTCGTACATCGTCGCATTTCTATGGTACTCTCGGCTTGGACAGTGAAGGTGTTGCTTTTAATCTGCCGGTATTTCATATCTCTTCATTCAGTTCCTCTTGATGGTTCAGTTCTTGAGAGACTACAAAGGACGCAACTGTAATAAAAGGAAACGTTCTGAAATAAAGCTTACAATATTAAACAAGTGACGCCGGTATTCCTTGTCGCGAAGAACATGCGTATGTCTAAATTACAAGTTCCGGAAACAGAACCGTGTCGCTTACGTCCAGTGAATATAGTAGACCACCGACGCACTTTCGAGGGAAGAAAAACTGTTGCACTTTAATTATGCTTGTTGCTTCGGCAGCCAGTAACTTTCAAAAATACCATTCAAACCATTTACAAAAATACTTTCACAGAATTTTGTAGTTGGTCGATGGTTAAAATACTTTCAAGCGATTGGCTTGAAGAAAGTGCAACCTTGGCCATATTGTGGGATTTTTTTTTTAAGAAATGAAGGAAGACAGAGAGAAGAAAAAGAAGGGAAAAGTTATATTGCCCGTGGCGAACCTCGCAATTAATGTACCTGAATGAACAGAGCCGCGTGGTTACCCAGGAGTATGCAGTCTTCGGAAGAACTTGGCGCCAGGAGCTTCGTCTGCCAAACTACAGACGGCAAAGCGCTGATATCGTACTGTCAGGAAACTATTTACACATGTGATCATAATCTAAGGTCGTTGCTCAGTCGACCACTTTATCCGATACTTTCATGTTCTTAATAAGTAATACTCAGCGCGACTGCTCACTGGAGTGCCGGAAGTCCTCCCAGGGGCTCAGCCAATCAGCGTGCCACTGAAAGGGATATGCGCATTCATTTAGAAGCTTCCTTTTGTTTAAGCGTCTCATCCCAGCTAGGGCGCTAATGAGCGCTGTGTCACTATCGAAATCGCCACAACCGGTCGGATAGCTGCAATTTTCCCTTGTGGAACTTTAGATAACAGCTTTCATTGTATGTAATGGGCTGTTCCTCGATGTATACTGGTGCGCTTTAGTATTTTGCCGATAGGACTGTCGTTACATACAGCACAGGTGATTCAACAGGACTGCAAAGCTTGTTTTTGCTGACATTCAAGTTGAAGTCTAGCAGTAAGTGACTTGTGACGGTAGCCTATACCAACAATATATACGGTAACCCTTCGTGACGTCATATACCTAGTATTTACGTTTACATACTTAGCCGTCTGTCATGTCTTCGGGATGACTTCATTCGTCGTTGAGGTCACCTTCATTAAACTTTTCGCCATCCTCTTTGCCGGCTGACATGACCTGCGCGTTTCATACTCACCGCTATCTTCTCAGACTGAGTGCGCTCTCAGCTCAAGTGGTCATGTCGCTGCGGAAGCAAGCGTGAAGAACAAGTATTTTCTTGCAGTTTTTCATGTTGTTATGTTCGACAGATATCGGCTGTACGTTCGCCTTGCATATACTGTAAGACTTCGATTTCGGCGGAGGCAGCCGACGCCAGATGCTTAACGCAGTTGATTAGAAAGCAAGCGAAGGTTTCAAGTCAGTAATGGTCTTATCTCACGTTACGCCGGGTGTTGCAAATTTTCTTTTTGTGCAAGCACGCATACATAACGTATGCCACTACGCGTGGACCACGCTCCTCACCCCTTACGCTTGCGCGGAATACAGCGCACTCTATACAACCTCTGCGGGAAAGCCACACCCGGCGATAAACAGAGGATCGCGACACTTAGGACAAGCCTTCCGTATGTGCCGGCTTTACCGTAGAGGACGCGAGAGACAGCACGTGATGCAAATCGCGTCACTTCAAGCGAAGGCGTGAGAAACACGTGAACAAAACTAACTATCCGAGAAAGAAAACGAATGCAGTATACAGCGCGAAATGCTGGTATACTAACGAACTGATAACACGAATCCGAAAGTAAAGCGAGGAGGAACCGACGAGAAAACTAAAACAAAAACAGAAAAAGGCCCCCGTTTGCCGCTCTATCTCCCGACATCCTCGCGACCCACCCAGGCGTCACGAAGATCGTAAAAGCAGTCCTCTGTTGAGGCGAACCGTGAATATTCGCGCTTAAGCGAACGTACGAAGACCTGTCTAATGGCTTTCTCTTTCTGCGATGGCTCGAAGTTCCGACTCATTTGCCCGCTAAACTCGGCTCGTTATCAAGACTCGCTGCCTGTTCTTGCGATCGTCTGGCGACCACCGGCAGCCAGCTCCTAGGCCTCAGGGTTAGCGGTCTCGGATATCACTCTGAACCAGACCAGCCGACCGGTCGTTGCTGAGGTCCTGAAAAAAAAAAAAAAGTTGCACGTTCCCCCCCCCTCTCTCTCTCCCTCCCTCGACTTCTTTTTCTTTTCATTTTTTTTCTCTACGCCTTTTCGCAATGGTTTGTTTACCTCTCCAATGCCCGAATTTCCCGTTCTCTCGGTCCTTTGTTTCACCAGATGCGCAGACGCGCCTTCCTGTGTATACGCGGGGCGGCACTGCCTGGGCGCTGACCGTAAATTGCGGTGCCCGGCGCCTTTGTTGTCATTCCTCCGTTTGTTTTCACTTGGCCACCGGCGGTGGTGGTTGTTGCGGTGTGGAAGCCGTGCCTGGACAGTGTCATCTAAACGCGCGCACGTGGCCCTCTGGAAGGCCGAACAAACAGGCAGGCACGCGGTGAAGAACTGGGCCGTCGAAACTCACGCTGCCTCTCCACGCACGTCCGCCGCCACTGCTTCACGCCGTTTCGTCCGGCGCTTCCACACGCCTTCAGGTCTTCCTCTTTCTTGTTTAGTTCTCACATTTTATTTTTGCTGATGGCCGCTTGACGACTTCTCCAGTATGGAGGCGTTCGCCCGCCTCTAGGGGCCAAGGAGCTGTGACCAGGCATGGATTTAGACATTGCATGCTTGCACTCGGTTACGAGAGAAGCCGCAGAGACCGTGAATCTCCCCTCCTATAGTTCCGCCGGATGGTGGCCTGTGGCAGCCGACTCCGTATGACGGGCTCACCATACCGCAGGCTGAGTGCGTCAAAGCGTTCTAAATGTATCTCTGAGAATGGCTGGATGCTGCCAAGTTGCGTAAGTTTATTTATTTATTTATTTATTTATTTATTTATTTATTTATTTATTTATTTATTTATTTATTTATTTTACCGGCGGCAGGTCATGGTTCCTGAAAGAGTTTCGTTACATCCCAGGTTTTGGTCCTGAATGACAAACGCTAATGCAAACTATTGATTGAAAGAGAGCAAGAAAGTAAAGCGCGAACAACGTACATCAAGGCGAACACAAAAGAAGTTAGTGGGTATGTATTTCGCTTTTCTCGTGAAACAGCCCACTAGAAATCGTCGCAGAAGAAAAGAGAGACTGCAGATACGCAACGGCAACAGCAATTAAGACCGTTAACGTACCCTCACAACTGTCTTTCCCCCCCCCCCCAAAAAAAAAGAAACATAAATAATAAATACAGCACTGTCTTTGCCTTTGCTTTGTACCGCGTAGCGGCTTCTCCCTGTGCCTCACATGTTTTGCGTCCTTTCTCATCTTGCGCAGCGTGCAACTGCAACCTGCACGCCCGCCGGTGCCGCTTCAACATGGAGCTGTACAAGCTGTCGGGTCGCCAGAGCGGCGGCGTCTGCCTCAACTGCCGCCACAACACAGCCGGACGCCACTGTCACTACTGCAAAGAAGGCTATTACCGGGACCATTCCAAGCCCATCACACACCGAAAAGCGTGCAGAGGTACCTTCTATACCATATTGTGTGTTTTCAGCGTGCCCGACACACGCTGTTGTTCGGTCCTGCTTCTGTATAGCCTCCAAAGCTTCTCTTGCGACCTTCGCACCTCCCCGTGAAGGCAGCGCGTCGTCTGCAATTATGCCTATATATAGCGGCCCAGACGTCGCCCTGGACGCTTTCCTCTTCGGAGACAGGCAGACAGAGCGCGCAATGCAGCTTGGCGCCTTCCCGTCGGCTCAATGGAGCCGTACATTGTCGTTTTTTTTGTTTCGTCGTCAGTCAATTGTCTCGGAACCCCGAACAAGCCCCGAATGTCAAAGTAACCGGGCTGTAACGTGGAGGGGCCTCGCAGAGCCAACGGCGCCCGCAATTTGAGCGGTTGACCTCCACAGTTCGAGAAGGTGGCCTCTGCCTCCCGTACAGACGGAAATAGCCGTATCGCCTTGTCGTGGTGCTGGGTGCGCTTGCCAATGATGGGATGAGGTGTACGTATAAACGCTTCGCGAGGTGTGGACACTTTTATACACTGGAATCAGTACAATGTCACCCACAGCAGCAGTTCCACGCGCCAATACGTATTAACCAATCGCAAGCTCTTTGTCTTGGGAATTCAGATAGCACATACGTGCTCTGTACGCAACGAAGAGATAGTAAAAGCGTGCTAAGACCTTAGATGCAATTATTTCATTGAAATTATTGCTAGTGAACTCGCACGTCGTCTTTAAATAATTACCAGCAGTGCCTGAATCGTTCAATCGGCTTAACCATGTGGTTGCACGCCATTGGAACCATGGAACAGCCAACTTCGAATGATGCTCGCCTCGGCTATTTCATGACGTGAGAAAACGTTCACGCAACTTTTGTAACTTTGTCTCGTGTAAAGATAAAGGGCTAGCGAGCGCATATGCATACAGGTTGTCCGACATACTCACTTGTAGAAGAAGCTTTTCCCATATTGGTTATCCCATATGAGTTCCCGTAAGTCAAGGCCCAAGTAGGAACAAAGCTCTTGAGCTTGTGCTGCATTCCGTCCTTCGCTCCTGCAGCACCATCATTGTGGATAGCGTATAACCTCCTGAGACCTGAATGCGGCTATGGGACATAATTGCTTTTCAAACTGCTTATTATTCTATACTGGCATGTTACTAACGTGAAAGGATTTTTTTTATTTATGTATCATGGTTACATGCCAAAAGCTGGATCCCCATGTACAGGAAAGAAGTAAGCATCTCCTCATCTCTGCAGGGGTAAAAACTGTATTTCACTGCCAAAGCACAAACATTAAGATGGAACTACGTGTAGTACAATTGCCATGTCGCTGCTGCATCCTAGATTTTCGCGCTATCACGATGAACTCGAAGCGCGACTTCAGTGTTACTTTCCGACGACTGTGACAACACAGAAGTCTAGATCAATTTAGTGTCGAATTTCTCGAAAGCGGGTGAAAAGAATATGAGTAAACCATTTCAGTAGTGTTCTACATGCATTGAAGTTTCATATGCAAGGCGAATATTTTGAGCAATCGCTGCCGAGTTAATTTGAAAAAAGAATTGAAGGCAATGTGCGATATAATGTACTAAGGTACAACGCAGCAACTACAATTTTGTTGTTGTAAAGCGAAGCAATGCGGCGAAGTTAACCTAACTGAAGACCTTGACTGCCACGAGCCCCAGAACACTGGCGAATATTTTTTTTTTCTCCTTAGTTGCTTCGTCTGTCTTCATTTGCTCACGACAGAGAATTGTCCATCGAGACTCGCGTATCTGGTGGCGCCATCATTCGGCGGCGTCATCAAGAAAAGGAAGATTTATTTCTCCTGATGCTTTGTCCACATCACCTTTCTAAACAGAGTCTATGCGTAGAGGAATGAGCGACCGGAATAGTGTTACGGATGAGACAACAAACCATGTTTTGCTTTAAAAACAAATTTAACGCAGTTGGCAAGTACCGCGTGTTACCCCATGTAATGCGCCTTTCCCTTTTGCGAATATCATATTAATCGAGATTGCCGCATGGTATGGGACAAGGCTAGCTAGTACTCTATCTCGTTAGAATTCACACCGCGGAACTGGACAAGGTCAAGGAAAGTGGAACAGACACTTGCTCTGCGAATTTTAACGACAAAATTGTGCGAAATTGAAAACCCAGTCGGTTCTGAGCGGAGCGACCGAGATCAGCGCTCGTCTCTGTCCCCTTCCATTGTCTTAATCTAGTTCCGTGCTAAGAAATTCTTACAAGATAGGAATCGAAAAGGGACCAGTCGGTCTGTGTACCGTGATAAACAGTCCGTGCTTCGCAGCTTGCTTTGTTTATTGTTTACAACATTCTAGTGGCATTTATCTGACTTAAGCTTTACCACCAGACGCTGTCGCGATAAAGTCTAACAAGCCCTCTTTTTATACATATCAACGGCAACTGGTACGACAGTTAAGCGGATTCTCGAAATCATTGCGTCTGTGCTCTTTCCCGCCTGCACTAATAGACGAAACAGAAGGGTACGACGCAATGATAATACAGAAGATCTCTACTTGCGATTCGCATACCCACATTACTTCTTGCGCAAAGCAAACGGTGACATTTAAGTCGGTATGTGGTACGCTTTGCACTGACATGCAGAACTATTCTCTCTTTCTTTCTTTCTCTCTTTCTTTCTCTCTTTCTTTCTCTCTCTCTCTCTCTCTCTCTCTCTCTTTCTTTCTTTCTTTCGACACAGTCTAAGAGGGGGCCGAGGCTAAAGGCGACAGAGCGCCTGACAAGGGCCCCGGCCGCCTTGTACAATATATACAGACAAAATACATCAACAAAGTTCAGTCAGACAGACATCATAGGTTCAGACAGTGGGCAATATTAAAAAGGGAGACTAGTCACTGCTCGAATATGAAGTCAGCAAATAATTGGTACAAAATATTTACATACAGAACACAGCAATTCAGTTATCAGTCAGCACGTTCAACAACATCATTCATAGCCATGGCACTCATCACAAAAACCAAGCACAATTTCACAGCCGTGTATCAAAATTGCAGTAGCTGAGAGAAGCATGGCAAGGGAGAACAAAGCGCACTTTGCAAGGTAATTTACAATAATGAAAACATAATGTCACTGTTCACAAGAAACTTCCTGCAGTATTTCTTAAATGTATGTACATCTTTATTAAAGTCGACTTGCATATCTCTTCTGTTTAGAGCATTGGTTATTTGAAAAGATAATGCTTGCCTTCCATAGTTGGTTCTAACTTGCGGCATTTTTCGTTTTGGGTTTCGGGTACTGTATGAACTTGAGCTGGGCACTGCGGAAACATGTAACTTGTATTTATTGATCCATTGCAATAGCTTAAAGTAGTACACCTGGTCAGCCTTCAACATGTTATATTTGGTAAATATTGGCTGTGTTCTCAATAACTGCTTGTTGCCTTTAAAATTTTCTAGTATGCGCAAAATTTGCTTTTGTAATACATTAAGTTCGTAGTAGCTTCTCCTCCGTAGTCAAGGTCTTTCGTAGTTATCCTTTGTTTTTTGCTTTTTTGCAGGATTACATTTCGCTTGGTACGCTGTACAAAACGAACGACTATGTTTTTCTCCTCCGAGTTGTGTACAGCGGCGCGATGACAAATGTCAATATCTGTGTCAACGATTGGCTCACCCAAGAAGACGCCAATTTTCTTAACGGCCTCTGTAGCATCTCCTTCTGTTGGCACACCCTTGATTTCCAGATTGTTAGATCTCTGATGCTGTTCCAGCTCTTCGACTCTGTTGCTCAATTTGCGGTTCTCGGCTACAAGTTCTTCATTTCTTTTCACTAACCCTTGAAATTCTTTTCGCAATTCCTTTAACTCTTGCTTGATATCATTTACACCATCACATGTGTCACTGCAGAATTTCACACTTTCTTTCAAAGCCCTTAGGTCAGCCCGAAGTTCGCGCTTCAAGTCATCAAGGGCCTTTAAAATATCTTTGGCGTCCTTAGTCATAACTAGGTCGAAAGCGGGCAGCTAAGAGAAGTGGGGTAAGGATACAAGGACAACGCACAGTAGGCTCTTGATCAACGAGAAACAA
The DNA here is from genome assembly GCF_050947875.1 of Dermacentor variabilis. Lineage (NCBI taxonomy): Eukaryota > Metazoa > Arthropoda > Arachnida > Ixodida > Ixodidae > Dermacentor > Dermacentor variabilis. The sequence continues at coordinate 118,490,862 of NC_134569.1, forward strand.
TACGACACTGGTGGCGCACGTTGTGTTCGGCAACAGTGCAAGGTTAGTAAGGATCTGTTTGAGGATAGCAAGTAGCCTCACCTTCAGGGTAACAGGAAAAAATTAAGTCCGTGTTCCCTGTGCACTGTCGCCGAACTGTAGTCGCAGTTGGCTGTCGTCCTCCTTAAGTACACTGGTGTGGCGCCGCCGTCGTAGCCAACTTCTCTATGGAGCACGCATGCGCCAGGTAGCCACCCGAACGACGTCCGAAGATGATGAGATAGCAGCCGTCTTTGCTGGACGAATCGGCCCTTCACAGCAGTTGATCCGTGGCAGGGACTGCAGTGTAACAGGAAAAAATTAAGTCCGTGTTCCCTGTGCACTGTCGCCGAACTGTCTTCATATGTCCGAGCCACTTAACGACGAATAGACATCGCGCCTTGCAGCGATTTCACTTCGTATTGCATTCGACCAGCGGGTCTACTAACGACAGCGACATTGTTACCGGAGCGACAGATTTTAGGTCTAATTGAGTGGGGTGTACGCCGAGTATAGAGTGTTGTGGTCGGACTGCTGGCGCGAGTTGTTGGGAACTCGGCGCTGACGCCCGTTGTTGCACCTGGGTCGCAAGCCCCAAGGGTAGCGTTGGCCTGGCGGCCTGGGGTACAACTGGAAGCATCCGAAGGTCCCGGCAAAGCATGAGTCGACTGGTAACAACAAAACAACTTGTTTATTCTAACATCGCAAAGAGTTGGCGGTCAGGTTGACCGAAGTAGAGAGACGGGAGTGCACTTTACTCAACAGAAGAAATCGGAGCCCTCCCTTTGGCGTCCGGGGGCAGCTGTTTTTATACTCTCGCAATTGAGGGCAAGAAGGAACCCCTCTATAGACGAGCACGTGACTGTACAATGGGATAAGGTGACGCATACTGTCGTGTCGCCGCCGGTCGGGCACAATGGGAAGGAGAAGGTGGCTCACACTGTCGTGTCGCCGCCGGTCGGGCACAATGGGGAGGAGAAGGTGGCTCACACTGTCGTGTCGCCGCCGGTCGGGCACAATGGGGAGGAGAAGGTGACTCCTACTGTCGTGTCGCCGCCGGTCAGACCCCCTCGCTTCACAGTTGTTGGGAGCTCCTGTCCCCGGCTGCCGCGCTTCGACAAGCGTGGGCACCAATATGCACATACACTCACACACGCACATGAAGACACGTGGCATCGGAACATGCCTGGACGCGCTTGGCGGGGAGGCGTAGCGGCGACGCCGAACGGGCCAAAATGTCTGCCGCTTTGTTGCAGTCGCGCCGGCTAAACCGCGCGTCGTAGGCGAAACGTAACAGACCGCCCCGCCGGGGGAAGGAGATCCCGATGGACAGGGGACTGCATCCGCTGTCCGGAGGGATGTCGCTCGATGATGCTCATAACCGAAGTCGGGCGTCCCTCGACGTTTCTTGAGCGCAGCGCACAGAGAAGGCCTCGTTCTCTCGTTCAGGTTCGCACAGGACACTGCAAAGTGACTTCGGGAGAGTTCACATTTTTGTTCTCGTTCCCGGCAAGCGTTAGAACTACGCTGAAACTCAACCGCTCAGTCAGCAAGCACGGCACAACCCTCACTAAGCCCTGCCAGGCTCTTTCCCCTTCTATACCACTGCCTAGTTCCTTACAGTAGTCTAGCAGCACTTAGAACGCGTCCACAAATTGGAAAATTGCACTAGAAAGCATGTCATCACTTTGAAACACTAAACAAAAGCAATATGTTAAAAATCCTGCCTCAGGAAGAAAAACATCAGTAACAAACAATTTTGAGGCTGATTCCTACGTTAGGGGCTTCGACTTAAGCCATCGGCGTTACCGTTGAGACTCCCCTTTTTGTAACGCACCTCAAAGGAATATTGTTGCAAAGCGAGGCTCCAGCGCAGGAGGCGGCCATTTTTGGGAGAGATGGTCTGCAGCCATTGGAGAGGGCAGTGATCCGTCTCAATGATAAACCTCGAGCCGGCTAGATAGCATGACAATTTCTGAACGGCCCACACGAGACATGCACACTCTTTCTCGGTGGCGCTATACGCCTGCTCACGACTGGTCAGCTTACGACTAGCATACAGGACGGGGTGTTCTACTTCTCCATTTTCCCGTTGGCACAGTACAACGCCCATGCCTCGCTCACTAGCATCGCACTGAACAACGAACCCTTTTGTATAGTCTGGCGATCGTAGCACAGGCTGGCTTGTTAGGGCACTCTTTAGGGCGCTAAAAGCTCTTTCCTTTGTCTCGTCCCAGACGACTGTTTGAGGCTCTGTTTTTCTTAGAGCATCCGTCAGGGGAACCGCGATATCAGAGTACCTGGGGATGTACCTCTGATAGTAGCCGGCGACACCTAAGAACGACCGAATATCGGTCTTCGTGCGCGGTTGCGGGAAGTCTCGCACAGCGGCCACCTTTATTTCAGAGGGGCGGCGACGACCCTGACCAATCACGTGACCGAGGTAGACAACCTCGGCCTGTGCTAACTGGCACTTAGGAGCCTTGACTGTCAAGCCCGCTTCGCGCAGGCGGGTTAGCACTGCCCGCAAGTGTGCCATATGCTCAGACCAGGATGCGGAGAATATCGCTACGTCGTCTAGATACGGTAAAGCGAATTCTTGCTGTCCCCGCAACACTTTATCCATGAGGCTTGAAAAACAGTATGGCGCGTTCTTCAAACCAAAACTCAACACTTTAGGACGGAATGTTCCCATTGGTGAAATGAACGCCGCATACCTACTAGCCTCTTCTGTAAGTGGAACCTGCCAATAACCCCTGACAAGATCTAGGGTGGAAATAAACTGAGCGCTACTAACTTTCTCAAGGCGCTCCTCGATGTTAGGGATCGGATAAATTTGATCCTTAGTGATGGAATTAAGCCTGCGGTAGTCGACGCAAGGACGAGGTTCCTTGCCCGGTACCTCAACTAAAATCAAAGGGGAGGTATAATCACTCTCACCTGCCTCAATAACACCGAGCTGTAGCATTTTCTTTACCTCAGCCTCCATAATATCGCTCTGGCGGGGTGACACCCGATACGCCTTGGATCGTACTGGCTCTGGGGAGGTAAGTTCTATGTCATGAGTAAGGACAGAAGTCCTACCAGGCCTCTCAGAGAACAGACCTTGAAACTCTTGTAATAGCTGGTGTAGTTCGGTTTTCTGCTCGGGCGACAGCGGTGCTTTACTGATAAGGTCACTAATGACTTGACCGGTGTCTTCCCTGTTCGTCACTGAGCCTAGTCCCGGAAGCTCGACCGGAAGCTCTTCAGGAACGTTTACCATCATGCACACCACTGCTTCCCTTTGTCTATAAGGCTTGAGCAGATTACAGTGGTAAACTTGCTGTGCTTTCCGCTTTCCTGGCAGACTTACCACGTAGTTAAAGTCCGACAGTTTCTGAACAATTCGTGCTGGGCCCTCCCACTGCACCTCTAGTTTGTTGTTTAGCGATGTGCGCAATATGATGACCTCATCGCCCACCTCAAAACGACGGGCCCTGGCTGTCCGATCATAATAAACCTTGGCCCTCTGCTGGGCCTTTGCCATTGCTTCACCTGACAACTCCTGTGCCCTTCTTAAGCGTTCGAGCAGCTTAAGCACGTACTCCACCACGACTGGGTCGTCGCCCCTGCCTTCCCACGATTCTCGAAGCATGCGAAGCGGAGACCGAAGCGAGCGACCGTACACCAGCTCAGCTGGCGAAAACCCCGTAGCTGCATGCGGCGCGGTCCTTAATGCAAACATCACCCCAGGCAGACACAGCTCCCAGTCACTTCGATGTTCAAAACATAATGCTCTCAACACGCGCTTCATGACGGAGTGGAGCTTCTCAACGGAATTCGACTGTGGGTGGTACACTGAGCTGTGTAACAGCTTTACCCCACACCTTTCGAGAAAAGTTGTCGTCAAAGCGCTAGTAAACACTGTGCCCTGATCTGATTGGATTTCCGCAGGAAAACCAACTCGCGCAAATATGGACAGTAGTGCATTGACTATCTCAACTGAGCTGAGTTCTTTAAGCGGCACTGCTTCAGGGAACTTTGTCGCTGGGCAGATCACAGTCAAAATGTGTCTGTACCCCGTGGCTGTTACCGGCAGAGGTCCCACTGTATCAATAACGAGCCGTCTAAAAGGCTCCGTAACGATAGGTACCAATTTCAACGGCGCCCTCGATTTGTCCCCTGGTTTGCCCACCCGCTGACAAGTGTCACATGTCCTCACGAAATGGTCTGCGTCCCGAAAACACCCTGGCCAATAGTACTCTTGCAAGAGACGGTCCTTAGTTTTCTTAACTCCTAGGTGTCCGGACCACGAACCCCCGTGCGACAAGCGCAACAGATCCTGACGATAGCATTGAGGCACGATCAGCTGATCGAACTCCACTCCTCTGCGGTCTAGATACTTCCGGTACAGGACTCCACCTCTTTCCACAAAACGCGCATTTTTCCGGGCGATACCTTCCTTGACATTGCAGCGCACGTTTTCTAGGCTGCCATCCTTTTTTTCTCGGCTATCAAAGCCGACCGGCTGACTTTTAGCAACCTATCAAGTCCGTCTGACGTAGGCGCGATGAGCAAATCTGCAGATAGCTCTTCTAACTTTCCCTTATCGGGCATTTCCTCTCCAGTATCTGGCGCCTTCAACGCTACAGGCTCAATTTTATTCAGTTCGTCAGCTTGCTGCACCTCTGACCCTTTTTCATTGTTCGATAACGTCGGCCCCGCAACTACCGCCTTTGCAGCGAGCTCCCGAACCTTCGATCTGGTTAAGGCCTGAACGCTAGCCTCACCAAACAAAAGCCCCTTCTCGCGCAGGAGGTGATCGGACCTGTTTGAAAATAGGTACGGGTACTGGGGGGGCAGCATAGATGACACTGCCGCCTCCGTCTCAAGCGCTCCGAAAGGTCCTTCAATAAGCACTTTTGCTACTGGCAGACACACGCTATGAGCTTCCACGGCTTGCTTGATCCATGCGCACTCGCCCGTGAACATATGGGGTTCTACGTAAGAGGGGTGAACTGCATCCATCGTAGCTGCGGAATCGCGAAGCACTCGGCACTCTTTCCCGTTCACGAGGAGGTCTCGCATGTAAGGCTCGAGAAGCTTCATGTTCTCGTCAGTGCTGCATAATGAAAAAAACACAACTTTTGGTGTTGTTTCCGGACACTGCGCCGAAAAGTGACCCGGCTTCTGGCACGTATAACAAACGCGCGCTTGCCTCATCTCGAACCGCTTTCTGCGTTCGGCTTCGGCTGCCGCCGTCTCCTTAGGTTCGGTCGCACTGCTTTCACTCGCATCCGCACTACGTGTGTTCCCCTTTGCTCTCATGGGTGTGAACTTCGGCCTCTCAAACTTCGAGCCAAATTCACCCTTTTGACCGTCCTTAGCTCCGCGAGCCCGACGCGTCACAAACTCCTCGGCTAGCTCAGCGGCTTTAGCCACCGTACAAACGTCTGGCCTATCCAAGACCCAGTACCGCACGTTCTCCGGTAACCGACTATAAAACTGTTCTAGCCCGACACACTGCAGAACTTTCTCGTGGTCACCAAACGCTTTCTCTTCTTTGAGCCACTCCTGCATGTTTGACATAAGCCTGTACGCAAACTCTGTGTATGACTCACTTCTGCCTTTCTCATTTTCCCGAAACTTCCGACGGAACGCCTCCGCTGACAGCCTGTACTTTTTTAGCAGACTCGATTTCACTTTGTCGAAATCCTCTGCCTCTTCTCTATCCAAGCGAGCGACTACGTCGGCCGCCTCGCCGGGTAACAAAGTGAGCAAGCGCTGTGGCCACGTTTCCCGAGAGAACCCCTGCTTCTCGCACGTTCGCTCAAAGTTAACCAGGAACAAACCAATGTCCTCTCCAAGCTTAAACGGCCGCATCAGGTCAGTCATTTTGAACAATACTCGTTCTCCTGCACCGTGTGCCTGACTTCCATTACGAGCGCGTTCCATCTCTACCTCGAGACGCTTCATTTCCAAAGCGTGGTCGCGCTCTTCTTTTTCTTTCTGCTCTTTAAGTTCGCGCTCCTGTTTCTCTTTTTGCTCTTTAAGTTCGCGCTCCTGTTTCTCTTTTTGCTCTTTAAGTTCGCGCTCCTGTCTTTTTGACCTCTCCTCAATAGTCTCAAGGCATTCCGACAGCTCGTCATCCTCAGCCTCTAACTCAAGAATAGCCTTTAGCAGTTCTGGTTTTCTGAGTTTGTCCGAGACATCCAGACCCAACTCTCTTGCAAGCTCCAGCAATTTCGGTTTGCGCAACGACTTCAAATCCATGGCTGCTCTGAATGCTGCTTTCTCTACTGCTTACTATTGTCTTGCCGCAAACTAACCCGGCAGCAACGACAACCACAATTACCAGCTCTGTTTCTGACACTAACAAAAGCCTGGCAAAGCTCAGAAGAAGAAAGTCCCGCACTCACCAAACCTCGCAGCCAAGAGTTCAGCGCAGTCGTTCCGCTGCAGGCAACCAGTCATCACACAGGGCTCGTTGCACTGCTCCCGGATCGTCGTTGAGCTGCTCAGCATACAGTCAACTGCATATCTTCGCTGCTGGCCTCCGTTGTCGCGATCTCACCGCTGGCAGACAGTTGTTGTAATCGGACTGCTGGCGCGAGTTGTTGGGAACTCGGCGCTGACGCCCGTTGTTGCACCTGAGTCGCAAGCCCCAAGGGTAGCGTTGGCCTGGCGGCCTGGGGTACAACTGGAAGCATCCGAAGGTCCCGGCAAAGCATGAGTCGACTGGTAACAACAAAACAACTTGTTTATTCTAACATCGCAAAGAGTTGGCGGTCAGGTTGACCGAAGTAGAGAGACGGGAGTGCACTTTACTCAACAGAAGAAATCGGAGCCCTCCCTTTGGCGTCCGGGGGCAGCTGTTTTTATACTCTCGCAGTTGAGGGCAAGAAGGAACCCCTCTATAGACGAGCACGTGACTGTACAATGGGATAAGGTGACGCATACTGTCGTGTCGCCGCCGGTCGGGCACAATGGGGAGGAGAAGGTGGCTCACACTGTCGTGTCGCCGCCGGTCGGGCACAATGGGGAGGAGAAGGTGACTCCTACTGTCGTGTCGCCGCCGGTCAGACCCCCTCGCTTCACAGTTGTTGGGAGCTCCTCTCCCCGGCTGCCGCGCTTCGACAAGCGTGGGCACCAATATGCACATACACTCACACACGCACATGAAGACACGTGGCATCGGAACATGCCTGGACGCGCTTGGCGGGGAGGCGTAGCGGCGACGCCGAACGGGCCAAAATGTCTGCCGCTTTGTTGCAGTCGCGCCGGCTAAACCGCGCGTCGTAGGCGAAACGTAACAAGAGAGAGCGCAAACAGAAGGTACAGAAACTTTCGACTTTTGCAAGCTGATGCAGTTTGCTCTTAACACCATCCCTACAAACTAACTAGTACACTACAGTCTATAATCACACTTGCATAAACAGTCGAATTTATGTTTATTTTATTTTATTTTTCTTCTTTCTTTAGCGAGGAGGGGGGGGGGAGCGCAGGGGATTGTGGCTTACAGCAGCTTTCGGCCGACCAAGCTGCGGTATAGAGTCATAAATAAGCTAGATATGAGCAAGAAAATGTTTACTCCTGTGTCAAATGTTACAGCCTCGAGAATGGTCTGATTTACCGGCTAATAGTTCCTCGTCCTTATCTGACACTGGTAGGCTTCTCATAGCACTCCAGCAGTTATAATCTGCGCTTTCATCATGTCTCCAGGCATTTAATGCTGCATCTAAGTTGCTGAGATCTAAGTTCTATCTAAGATCCCTCTAAGATACGTCTAAATTGCTGTGAACTGTGCGAAGCTCTGCTTTTCACGGCCGCAAAGTTAACGCACCGTTCTACACATTGGGCTTCAGTTATATGCCGGAAAACACGGCTGTTAGGACGCACTAAAGAAAACGTGATCCGCGCTCTACAATGTGTCCTTGTTCTTCTTTCGTCTTGCCTTTGGCATCAGGTACTCTGACGTGCATGATACACGCAGCTCTGTTAAAGCAGCACGTGTCCATAATGAGCTGTCGATCTCAGCTGCGTAATGTTTCCATGCGCGGCTTTTATTTTATTTTTTCTCACGTCGGCTGCTGTTTTTGCCGCGAAGAATCATTTGGCAACGGAAAGAGACGCGTTGCGTAACACTTAGGCTGAAAGAAGGCTCTGCTGGAACCTTCGCGCATGCTCCATGCACAAAAATTTAAGCGAAGCGGGGCTGCTAAGATCCGCGTTCGTCTGGAATCCGTATCGGACAGCGTTCGGCCACCCTGGAAGCTTCTTTGATTTCATTTTCCGGCATGGCATTCCCCTCTTCTAAGAGTGTATACGAGGCCCCCCCCGGTTTACGGAACGAATAAAGATAAAGCAAAGATAAATAAAGCAGCTGAAAGCTTTTCGCCGACAAAGCGTTGTGTTCATTCCTGTCACGTATAATAGAGTACACAGAGCAACGCCCCCCGGAAAGAGGTACGTGACAAAAATTACAGTCCCGAAGCAGCTTGCCCAATAGCTGCCTTTCTTCCCTTCTTTTCTTTTTAATGTTTCGAAGATTCGCTACGGAACGGAATTCACAACTACTTCGAAGGTGTTCCCTCAAAAGCAAGCCGCCTGTAATAAGTGCAAATTATGCCCTCCCGCCTGCTTCCGTCTTGCTGACTTGCCTGATATTATAGCTGGTTTCTATTTTCGTTTATCGGATCTGACTTACAGTCTCTCTTTCTTTCTTTCTTTCTTTCTTTCTTTCTTTCTTTATCTCATTTTTTTTTTCAGTATACTACCTAGCAATAATGAATTATCCATCGGGTTAGCTCAATGAAACAGCGAATACCTTGATGTGCACGATATGCAAAACACACACCTGTATCCGTGTGTAGAGCTAAAGTGTTTGAGGTAACATAGCAGCACCTATGGCGATCTGCAATGTTTTGCTTTTGAGATCCTCCTTCCTAATGCGATAATATTTGCTCTTTGGCTTTCCCCTCCGGTCTGGTAAGTAAAACAAGCTCGCGTGCTCACTATATTTGGCTCGTCGCACGCATCCATCATTTCTCATCGCCTGCCCCTCTCACTTTCCTTTCTTTACTTTGGCGTTACCTTAAGAACCATTAACGTGCCTTGGAGGGGTATAGTACAAAGATCATACTTCATCTAATAGTGAAGCCTTGTAACCAAGACGCAACCGATCAAAAGAAGTGAACTAAGTGCGCAGCACGTCCTTAAGATTTCCTTCTCTCTCTCTCTCTCTCTCTCTCTCTCTCTCTCTCTCTCTCTCTCTCTCCACCCCGGCGCGTTTCTTCAACAAATATATTAAAAGAGACTCCAGCATCTGTCGAGGAAGCCGGCTACTCTTTCTCATTTTGCGTCTGAATAAAGATATGCAAAGATGATGAAGCACGCAAGCACGTGAACAGTGCAGAAGTTCTTTTTTATTTATTTATTTACCACAGAAGCTCAAGTAAGCTCGCTCATAAAAAAAAAAATTGTTCTTGCTCTTTGCCACGGCCCGCCGCCGCCATCATCATCATCATCATCATCATCATCATCATCATCATCATCAGCCTGGTTACGCCCACTGCAGGGCAAAAGCCTCTCCCATACTACTCCAACAACCTCGGTCATGTACTAATTGTGGCCATGTCGTCCCTGCAAACTTCTTTATCTCATCCGCCCACCTAACTTTCTGCCGCCCCCTGCTACGCTTCCCTGCCCTTGGAGAATCCAGTCCGAAACCCTTAATGACCATCGGTTATCTTCCCTCCTCATTACATGTCCTGCCCATGCCCCCCCCCCCCCATTTCTTTTTCTTGATTTCAACTAAGATGTCATTAACTCGAGCTTGTTCCCTCACCCAATCTGCTCTTTTCTTATCCCTTAACGTTACACCCATCATTCTTCTTTCCATATCTCGTTGCGTCGTCCTCAATTTAAGTAGAACCCTTTTCGTAAGCTTCCAGCAACCTGCTGTTCATGATCTGAGAATGCCTGCCAAACGCACCCCAGCCCATTCTTAACCTTCGGATTATTTCCGTCTCATGATCCGGATCCGCTGTCACTACCTGCCCTAAGTAGATGTATTTCCTTACCACTTCCAGTGCCTCGCAACCTATTGTAAATTGCCGTTCTCTTCCGAGACTGTTAAACATTACTTTAGTTTTCTGCAGATTAATTGTTAGACCCACTCTTCTGCTTTGCCTCTCCAGGTCAGTGAGCATGCACTGCAATTGGTCCCCTGAGTTACTAAGCAAGGCAATATCATCAGCAAATCGCAAGTTACTAAGCTATTCTCCATTAACTTTTATCCCCAATTCTTCCCAATCCAGGTGTCTGAATACCTCCTGTAAACACGTTGTGAATAGCCCGCCGGGCCGCCGCCTTCGCTAATAATTTGTCCAGCGTCGGTGCATGTCGGCTAGCATTTGCGCTTACGAACAATTCTACAGCGTAAAATATCTTTATGCGTACGGGCGCAGAAAAAGAAGCGTGTAGTTCGTAAGCGCACTACTTTGCGGTTCTCACAGTGGCAAGCGATTTTCAAATAGGGCTGCTAATTTTATCATTAACTGTTGGCTTTCTATCCCAAAGCTGTGCACTATATATAGCTATGAGAGGTCTCATAGTAGAGATCTCGGGACTAATTTAATATCATCTGGGACTGTTATAAAACCACCTTTGGAGAGAGAGAGAGAGAGTCTAGTGTTATCTGGGGAGTCTAGCCTAGCGACAATCTCGGCATGCTGCTTCAAGTGAAGTGATGAGGGATGAAAAGACGACCTTCTCAAGTAAGCGTGTTTGCATTACATCTTCGTGAAAGTGAGGCCGATGCGGCCAGTATTCGAACCTGGGGCCTCCTTCTCTTGAAGCATGAGGCCCGCCTGTTCATTTTTTGTTGTTTCTTTGCCCTTCCGACACCGACACCCTTCCTACACCGAACACGTCTAGTTTAAACGGAAGCTCTAGTGGCGCGTTGCCACCCCGCTGACTTTCTACGAACTTGTCAAAATAAATTGCTGCTCTCTTTCAATCTCTCTCTCTCTCGCACCCCCCCCCCCCCCACCTTCCTATCGTCTATTCCAAAGTGGGCTTTCATACCGGTAAAAAGAAAGGTGTGGCACCGAGGCCTTCGGGGTTTTCGCGGAAGGACCCCCCACGAGGCTCATTGCCGAACGCTGACGTAGACTCATCAATAGAGAAGAAGGTGGCAAATAACATAAGAGTTTCCTACCAAACTTGCGAACTCTGGCGATGCGAGCTTGGTGGCGCAAGCCACCGCCCCGTTTCGAAGTGGACGCTTACAGCATGCATCCATCCGTTCATCTACCACGGGAGTGATGGTGCAGTATACATGGATTTGTCTCACCTTCGGTCACTGTACTTCGGTCGTGCTTGCGCCTTCAGACGTTCTTGCGTTTTTATTTACTGCGCTTGGTCTGCAGCCTTTATCGGCCTGAGTTACGAAGCAATCCAATATTTCTAAACGCAGTAAGCAATAATACTGCGCGCAACTGCAGGATTATAACGCATTGTTCCAGTTATAACGCAATTATTTTGTTGAAAATGGTCTATTTCCAAAGTCACAAAGCCGTGTGAAGCCAATGGGACGAACTTTAGACATATCCATGCACTAGCCATCGTTCCCATGCTGGCTGATCGAATTACCACGCTTGCAGCTCCCGTAGGCACTATAGATATATGGCGCCTGAATTCCCTCTGGCAATTTTTGTAGGAAACCCTATGGCAAGAAAGGAGTCCTAGAATATATTCACGATTGCAATTATTATTACGATAACGACGACGAGTGATGTGGTGTTGGTGGTGGTGCGGTGAAGGAGAAATTAGAAGTCGGGAGGTATCGCGGGTATAAAGAAAGAAAGGCCAGTAAAGTCCAGCGTTAGAGCAAGTATAGCTCAGTTTATAACCTAACGCTGAACTGCATACGTTGCTATCCGTAATGGGTACACGGCGCTTTGTTCTCCACTAAAATTTGTCACACGTGACAAGAGAAAACTGTTAGACAGGGAATCACAACTGTGGCACTTCAAAACAGCTACCTTTAATTAGTGACACGATTAACAGAGGCTATCAGCGCTTGGCATATACCTGTATCGAGAAAAAAATTGCTCGAGGAGCGTGCGTCCCCATTCACTGTCAAGGTTTCCAAAAGCAAGCACGAATACGGGTGGCAGGAAAAACTGACAAGGAAAACAAAGAATAAACTGATGACGTGAAAGAAATAAAATTAACGCAAACTTGTAACCAACAAACAGTTCTTCGCATTGAGCGAGAACGCAGTAAGACACACGCGAGCAGAAAGGCACTCGTTCATCCCATGAGATGCAGGAGCACTTACCCATCGTGCACGGTGGGGTACATAAAGAAACAAGCGAGAAGAGCGCCAAGACGAAGTGCGCGGGCACATTTACTGTCCCGGCTTTCAGTGAAAAAAATGCGGTAGTAATGCATGCATGGACAGCACTAACACCGTGCATCATGCATTGGCTGGCGAGAAAAGCAACAGAAAAAAGAAATAAACAACAATGAGTGCGATCACAAGATCAATTAAACATCCCATAAGGTTTCAAGTTTATTAGCATAAAAATTAAATTATGGGGTTTTACGTGCCAAAACCACTGTCTGATTATGAGGCACGCCGTAGTGGAGGACTCCGGAAATTGCGACCACCTGGGGTTCTTTACCGTGCACCTAAAACACGGTTGTTTTCGCATTTCGCCCCCATTGAAATGCGGCCGCGATTCGATCCCGCGACCTCGTGCTCAGCAGCCCAACACCACAGCCACTGAGCAACCACGGCGGGTTTATTAGCATAAATGCTTATTTGTAATACATCGGTCAAACAGCTTAAGTTTCCAGGAGGAGGCCCAACAGCAACAATTGTGAGAGGTTATACAGTGGGGGACTAGATGAAACAAGTTTGCAGTATACGTAGCGCCGTGAAATGACGTTAGCTAAATAATCTGTTATGCAAAAAAATACATGCAGATTAAAAAGAGCGCAGGCAAGAATATCAATAGTAACTCGGGTAGTGCCCTTAGAGAGGCGAATGTTTACTCTCATTAGCAAAGTCAAGCGAACATTTGCCTACGGACGCGTACGAAAGACAAAATAAGCCATATCGCCGCTTCCAAACACGGCACTCTTCGAGATGGTCTTCGCCTGTCATGTGTCTTCAGGTAACCGGTGTTTCATGCTACCGACCCCAACTACAATTTTCTTAACACATTACATTATGAACCGGGAAACAGGTTCCGCTGGGAAACAGGAAACCACTGGGCGGCGCGGAGCAACCAATCGCAAGTTCCCAGATATGCGTGACAAAAGTGATCAACGCGCGCGCAGAAAAACTCGGCTTTCGCTACAACCGCGCGCGACCGACCGCACTTGCGAAAGCGCGTTCGTCCATAGCCACTTTACCGCGTGTTCTCGCCACCAGCTTTCCTCCTCTTTTTCCTCTCTCCAGTTTTTTTTTCCTCCTTACTTCTGCGCCCCGCGCGCAACGTGGGTTCGCTCGTTGGCGCGAACGCGTGCGCGCCCGATTCCCCGCCGCTGCGTTCGTAATCTGGCGCGAAATATATCTAACTCCTCCCGCGTCAAGCGAAGCCTCCGCGAGGGCGCGGACCACACGCAGGCACAACGCACGCGACCGTGCGCGGAACATTGCGAGCGGCGCCCGAAAGGCGGCGGCGGCGGCGATACTGTGTACGCGCATCCTTGATGAATTCGCCGCCTGGCCCGAACTGCATGCGACGATCGCCAATCGCTTCGCAAGAGGAGGAGGAAAGCGTGCAGGCTTCCGAGCATCGGCCGAACTGACTTTTTCACGGTATAGCATGTGCTCGGCGTATAGCTGCGCATTCTCCCGACCCGCTGCGGTAGGGCCCCCGAGTCGCTTTACTTTCGCGTTTTCTTAGCTATACGCACCGCTTGCTCCTTTGCCAAGTCCTATTAATTTTCCTCTACGCGCGATGTTTCTTTTTTTTTTTTTTGTATGAGTTTAAATTGCGGTAAGTGGGTTCGCTAACAAACGGGAAACGAAAGAAAGAAAGAAAGAAAGAAAGAAAGAAAGAAAGAAAGAAATTATTTGTGCGACGGCCTTGAAGCATACAGGAAGGCTAAGGCGTCGGCGAAAATAGCATAGAAGTGGGAGGGGCGGGGAGGACATGACACTAAGAAAAAGACAAATGAAGATGTTGTGGGAGAGACAGGGGCTTCGAACTTGTGCACAAGCCAGTGGCGATCGTGGAAATTCGTCGCGGTATTGCTTGTAGATTACACGACTTGAACCAACCGATTATTCGAGCCCAGTTTCACCTTTCGCACACACTATTCGTTGAAATCGCTCGCTTTAAATGGTTGCAGTTGTCTCTTGGGACCGTAGGTACACTTTCACAATTGCAAACGTGCCAAGTGTTCTCATAGTTTGTACCCTGGGACCAGTGGCGTAGCCAGAAATGTTTTTCGGGAGCTGGGGGACGGGGATGGCGAGGAGGGAGGCAACTGGGCAGGCTGCATACTAACCATCCCCAGTGTAGGGTAGCAAACCGGAGACTCATATCTAGTTAACCTCCCTGCCTTTCCTCTTCATTCTCTCTCTCTCTCTCGCCATCTTTCTAACACCTATCTCCCATCCCCAGTGTAGGGTAGCAAACCGGAGACTGATATGTCTGGTTAACCTCTCCGCCTTTCCTCTTTCTCTCTCTCGGGGAGAGGGCGCGTGCCTACGCGTGCCCAGTGTGCAATCCCCCCATTCCCCCGACTAGCCCCTGGCTACGTCACTCCCTGTCTCCGGCGTAAGTTGAACAAAATTGCTAACGGTAGCGACGGAAGTTTCTTAATTCACTTCGTAGAAGGAAACACACAGGGCTGGTGCAGCGCTAATACTCTCACCAGCGGCGACAAAACGAAGATCCTTAGAAACAAAAATTGCTCCGTCTCTTCTCTGTCTTTATTTTGGCGATGCCTCCCTAATTAACTTGGTTGGCAACGCTTACGGCAACGGTTACATTCGGGCGTTGGGAAAACTACGTATACAATGAAAGTTGCCAACGTTCACCGGTTGATGTGGCTTCGATATTCGCTGCAACGGCTACACTGTTAATAAACGTAACCGCTTGCGCCGTAAGAACAAAGCCAAGCTCTCAGTACACGAAGCAGCGGCTGAGGCGCAAAAGAAAGAGCGCCTAGATAACGCGTGTATGCTCTGTACAAGAACGCTCGGGCTCATCCAGCCGACTCGGTGTTCGCAGTTCAAAAGCATATTCTCTCGCGTGGATGGTTTAGCGCAAGAACTCCACGCCTCGGCGTTCTTCTTTATGGACATAAGCGCGCTTGAAGCCGTTCTCATTTTCCGAGACATTAAAGAACGCCGTTCATTACGGGCCCCCATGCAGCAAGAGAAAAAGAAACAGTGAAAAAAAATTCAAAACAAAAGGTTGGGTGGAGCGGTGGGGGAGCGCCGTCGCCGGCCCCCTGAGCGGCGGCCGCTCTACGGTGTCGGCTCCTGAAAAGGGTGCCCCTGTGGTTATGCTTCACGCTTCATAAACGCGCCAAGAAGCTCCGTATCTTGTCTGACATCGCGCAGAAATGACCCGGTGGCTCCAGAACTGTCGCCACCCTCATCCCGGGCTTGTCGGAAGAAAACGAAAACTATGCAAAAAGGAAGAGGGAAAAAAAAAGAAGGGAAAAGAAACACACACGCGACTGCATGGTCGCTCAAAGAAGCGCGCCCGCTACGCACGCCGTTGAGTGACTTCTTAGCGGTGCCCTCGCTTACATCAAAAAAGGGAGACCGCCAATGGCAGACAAGGAGAGAACGCGATGCAGCTGAGCGCGCAGTTAATCGCCTCTCGTTGTACTTTCGCGAAGGGCCACAGCACAGCGGGGCAGAGTTATCTTCGTCTTCCAGTCGGGGGGAGCACTCATGTTCTGGATGAAGCGGTTCTTATAACTTCTTCTTATTGATATCTACTTCTTTGATCTAAGTGAACAACTCTAGAGCAAAACCATTAGGTTTCCGATTAAGCACTTTCTTTTCTTCTTCTTTATTGCGTTCACTCGTTAATTTTTCGCTCCATAGCAGACACGCTCAAGACATGGTGCGCGTATTAATTTTCATAGCTCGGTATGGTCAGTGAAACGAAACTCTGTTTCACGGCGCGATGCGACGTGACACACTGAAAATGAAGATAAGTCTGTCTTTGAACACTCGTTTAGTTTTGGGATGGCTCTGCTCAAGCAGATATCTCCTGACGCGGGTCTGTGTCACAGGTCGAAAGAGCTAGACGCATAGTACAAGACGCTGCTCTAAGTGAGCGTGACGAGTGCTCGTAACGAATGCAGATAACGCACGCACAAGCACGCAGAGAGGCACGTACGCACGCTGCCGCGCGCGCACGCGCATAAACACATGCGTTCTCTACTTTGCGAAGAAGCGCTAAGGAGAATCCTGCAAAACGGGTTCGCCTTGCGTAATGAACGGAAGAGAAAAACATTTCAGTTATGTCTGTAGAGTTTAATTAGTTTAGCGACAGGCCCAACATGTTACTCCGGGTGGAATGGTAAGGGGTGAAAGAAATAGGTAGTGAGATAAAAATACACTGCTTTTATTTTATTTTTTTTTGGACAGGAAAAGTACGGAACTTTTGTACCATATCTTTTCCGTGCTCTTCGTTTTTCAGATAGGTTAGCTTTTTTTGTGGTTTCGCCGAAATAATTTGTCAACTTTCTTTCCGTAATTCCTGCTGAAACAAGATTTTAGATGGTTTATTTCGCTAAAGGAACAAAGTTTACTCCCCTCGCGATTATGCAGCAGGGAAGAGTCAAATGCTGAGATGCGGTTGTAACAGATCATACACGTACAGATGAGAGCGCTACGTCGAACATATCAGATCTGACCACTCCATGTGAAGACATCTGATGCCAAGTAATCCGGAACTACACGACACATTCAATTATCCACTCTACGAGTTTATATAGCCATCCTCTCAGGAGCATGACTCACCCTGATTGCAGCTATGTCTTATTCAGAAACTGAGAGCACTTGGCTTGCCTATATACGAAATCTATATATACAACCGGAGGCTTTAACTCTGGTTAACCTCCCTGCCTTTCTCTCATTTGCATCTCTCTCTCTCTCTCTCCATATATATATATATATATATATATACATATATATATATATATATATATATATATATATATATATATATATATATATATATATATATATATATATATATATATATGGGGTGTTTTTTTTTTAGCTGCACCAAATTTTTTGAAGATTGCCTATGGCAGATAACACAATTCTAACCCTTGATCTAAATTACTCAAGACGTGGCCATTAGACAGTTTTAGAATAGGGGCCCCAAACGTTTTGGGGACCAAAAGAAATAGCGTCAAAGCCACTGCGCATGCGCGAGACGCAAACTGCGTTTGGGTTTTGCGTTGGGAACGCTATTTCACCGATTTAGCGGGAGCTCAAATAGCGTTCCCAAAAGCTTTGCGTCAACAAACATGGCAGCATCCATCGAAGCGACGGCTCTAACCTAGCACCAAACTGGGTTCGATTCGCGGTAACGCGTGAAGTTCGCAAGCTAGGAGAAGTGACTGCAGTTATCGCTTTCTCTCAACTAGCGTGTGTTATGCAGATTGATTCATTAGACGCCGCTGATTCCGAATTCGAGTGTGGATATTATGGATCGTAGGCCTAACACGGCTAAGCTTGGCTGGGGAAGGCACGTAAAGTTGGTTCTGTTGCTCAAAACTAAGCACAACTAATTGTTTGCTGCTTGAAAAATAAGCTCTAAATTGTAATTAAACGCGAATACACGCAAGTCAAAATTACTATTCATATCATAAAATGGTATATTTTATTTAATTATTTTAATCGTTTTTCTTAGACGCCGTAGTGGCGCTGTCAGCGCAAGACGCTATCCGCAAACGCAAAGCCCTATTCTAAAATTCTTCACTCCTGCGTGCCCCAACGCTAACACCCGCAAAGCTCTTTGGGGCCCCAAAATATTGGGGCCTCTATTCTAAAACTCTCTATTACTTCTACGAAAAATAATTTTTTTCAATTGAATAGTTGCAGTAATTACGCCAATAAACTTCTGAATTAATTACATTATTCTACATATTTCAATCTACGAATTATAGCCGCTGCAGTTCGCACGGCGCATTCACTCGGAACGAATTCTCTGGACAGCCCCAGTTCCGAGATGTTAACTTTCAAAGCGTGCGACGAAATGCATTGGCGTTCCAGTTACTTTCTTTAAGAAACCGCTGTTTGATGCATTGAAATACGGAAGTAACGGGAACACCAGTGCATTTCGACGCACATTTTGAAAGTTAATATCTCGGAAATTGTGCTGTCCAGAGAATTCGTACCGAGTGAATGCGCCGTGCGAACTGCAGCGGCTATAATTCGTAGACTGAAATATGTAGAATAAAGTAATTAATTCAGAAGTTTATTGGCGTAATTACGTTAGTTATTCAATTGACCATTCTGATTTCTCGTGCAAGTAATCGCCACGTCATCGAGTAATTTAGATCAAGGGTTAGAAATGCGTTATCTGCCACAGGCAATCTTTAAAAAGTTTGGTGCGGCTAAAAAAAAATAACTTCCCGTATACTTGCGTTGCTGGTGAAAGTGCACAATAATAGGAATTGGAGATAAGATTGAGATGGAACGGATCCAATTTCGCTCACACTGTTAATGACAAATTTTTCCCTTTGCCGTATGGGGCCCGATTGTGTTAAAATTAAGAAAATTTTATTTCGCCATAAACAGAAACAAGTCTTTTTTTTATGAATTAAGTTCATCTTTTTTGGAAAATCTGGTGTTTTGGCCTAAGTATAATATATGTTTAGAAGCTAGGGGAATTCAGGTATGGGAGTGGGTGGAAAGGGAGGGGTAAAAAAATGTCCCTTTGTTCCATTGAAAGAAATTCCCTGCAGTGAAAATTGACATTTTCCGTTCTTTCCTTGTTTTCATTTTCACACTAATTTTTACATTGTAAATTAAAGCAAAGCATGCGTACGCATACACATCACAAATGCACTAACACAAAAATCATTTACATTGTCTCATTGAGGCCATAAGTGTGTCGCAAGAACGCTATCAGCGCTTTAGTGGAACGCACTTGAGATTCCAGACATTGTCACGATCTAAGAACGTCCCGCAGCTCAAGTCGAGTGCCTTTCGCACGTTTAAGGCTTTCCTCGAAACAGCCCTAAAGGCCTGTAAAACGACAACAAATATAAATTATCTAAGTGCTCAACACCGATGGTACACAGTGGCATGCTGGACAAATAACTTTAAATATACAGCGTCTTATGTAGGCGACATTTAGGCGAATGCGATGAAGCCACGTTCGATCACGCCTGTCAAGACCACGTGACATACGAAAGTTACGCTTGTGGTCGAAACGATCGTGTGTGGCCCGCATTACAGGCTACGTCACGTTACAGGTTACAGCGTAGCCTGTATTGCGTCACAATACAGGCTACGCTGCAAGTTTGTATACTGCAAGTTTTTAAAGTAAGATTGATCTTGGCAGAAAAGAATGAACAATCACCATAAGCAGAAAACAAGATTTTAAAAGAAAGAGAGAAAACTCGATGTTTTCGGACCCATGCGGGTCTCTTGTTCCCAATGGAGTGAAAGTTCAGAATGCCGTCCTTTAAGGGGTGACAAGATTGCGCATGATTGGTGCATAACTTCTTGCATATTTCCACGTGTGACGGTTTAGTGTGTGACCAGTCTATAGATTGTATGTAGGAAAATGATGATGGTAGTAAAAGACGGGAAGATAGTTATTTTTTCGGTGGCGACGATTTGCACGGATTTGCAGTCTATGGCGTGTCAGCAGTGTGTTCGGCCAAGACATTACAGGCTATGTGCCCTTTCGCCATGCCATTCTGGTATTAGCTTAGACGCTGTTTACCGACCTGCCACTTGACCCGCACTCAAATTCGTGATTCAAGATATAACGAACGAATTTCTGTCAACCAAGTTACTAAAACGAACTACGGGAAGGTTTGTGAAGCTTATACGAAAAGTCATGCCCGCCTGATAAGCTAATCTTTCTTTCTGTTTTGTGCAGTAGTTAGTCCATATAACGCACATTCCCACTTCTCTGTCTCCTATTCATCTCTCAATTGTCCGACGAGGCTCGACCACGCACCGCAGCAATGCACGCTAGCCCAACAATATGCGCTCTAACAAGAGTCGAATTCGCAAACGCAAGCACCGTAGCAACAGCAAGACAGAGGAGCCCGTGACGCCAACGTTTGTATTCGCGCACTCGGACGGAACGGTGCATACAGCGACCGTTCTCTGGCGGAGGAATATTCCACAAACGTGATCTCTCTTTCTAAGCGCGCAGGCTATGCCCCATACGAGTATTTCCAGTCAGGAAAGCCCGGGGTAAGCAAGAGAGGGACAAACGCAAATGCGGGAACGAAGGCGCGGTCTCCACTTCTCCTTTTCGTCGGGCAGTGCGAAGGGCCTGCGCTCACTAAGCACTTTAGGGAATCAGTTCTTCGTGGTCCTTTTGACATGAGCGCCGCGCTACGCGTCCGACGAGACGAAGGAGGCTTCCCGGCCTCCCGTGCTCCTCCCGCCCCCAACTCAGTCACAACTGCCTCGTTCATTGTTGCGCGGGGCAACTGGACCCCACTGTGCGATGCATTGTGGCAGCGCCAACCGCGGGCAGCCGCTCGGACGGCAGGTTCGAGGAAACAGGGAGTCACAGTGCGAGACGCAGCCTGGGCAGAGACTCACACATCTTCCCCAAGCTTTGCCGGAAGAAGACGCTCTGTATACATTCAAGTCTCTATAGAGGCAAGACGAGGGCGTCCAGTCGATGAGGATGAATGGGAGACGCGTGAGATTTATTGCAAGAGGCGGCCACGAAGGCGAGTGACCAACAAGAAAGAAGCGTGTTTATCATTATTCTGCATCTAGCACTCGGTGAATGAGACAAGAATGCACGAAAAGAGAGGGCCATTTCGGGGCGCTAATTTCGTTGCGCGGCGTACGGAGAAGGAAAGGCGACTGGCGCACTGCGTGTGACTGCTTTGAATGCCTGTAAAGAGCAGACGTACGTTTGAGCCGCGCTCGCTGCGCACGTGGGTGAGCACAAAGGCTGGGTCCCACGTGCCGAAAAAAAAAAGAAAGGTGGCAGGGGTCGATTGCGCGGAGGGTTTAGGTTCGGGATGCATCGTGCATGCGCATCACGAACCAGCACCCGCGTTGAGCGAGTCTCTGAAAGTACACAGCGGAGGAGAATGGGCCTCGCACGCTTACCATGGGGAGAGGGAGCAAGCGCGGACGGGTCCGCGATAGTGTGAGCTGTGGGTAAGTTCTGGACAAGAAAGCCATCGCAAGTGCATCAGAGGATGAGCAAGGCCGTCGCAACAAAAGCTCCGGCTCCACATTCCACTGTTCGTTAACAATGACTTTATCACGGCCGTGACGATTACTTAATCAATAGCAATGCCTGCTTCTTAACGCTGGCTTCGTCTTTGATTTGCTTACAATAAGCACAGCAGATAGCTCGAAGAACACTCTTTGCTGACCTCCAACAGCTGTGCGTTCCATTTCCGTATTCCGTATAACCAGCAAAAACCTTCGTCAGGTGGCCTGAGATGGCACAAAAGCAACACGATCGTATTCACGTCTATACATCCGTCTTCGCGTTAATTTCGAACTATAGCGCATATGTTTCAATGAATCTGAGATATATATATATTGTCACGAAGTGTCCGGTGTTGCGTTTCGCCTGCGACACGTGGTTTTGCCGGCGCGACTGCGGCGGGGCGGCAGACATTTTGGCCCGATCGTCGTCGCCGCAACGCTCATCGCCAGGTGTTTCCAGGCGCGACTGCGGCGATGCGACCGCAAAGGATCACCCTCTCCTTCCAGTCATTGTGCCCGAACCAGGCGATGCGAAAGCAGGGATCATCCTCTCATTACAGTCATTGTGCCCGACCGGCAGCGCTACGACAGGGTGCTACGACATTGTGCTCGACATGGTGCTACGGCAGCGCTACGACAGTGTGCGTCACCATTAGCCCATTGTACATTCACGTGCTCGTCTTTTGAGGGGTTCCTTCTTGCCCTTGTTGCGTTTCGCCTGCGACACGTGGTTTTGCCGGCGCGACTGCGGCGGGGCGGCAGACATTTTGGCCCGATCGTCGTCGCCGCAACACTCATCGGCAGGTGTTTCCAGGCGCGACTGCGGCGATGCGACCGCAAAAGATCATCCTCTCATTCCAGTCATTGTGCCCGACCGGCAGCGCTACAACAGGGTGCTACGAGATCGTGCTCGACAGGGTGCTACGAGATCGTGCTCGTCATGGTGCTACGGCATCGCTACGACAGTGTGCGTCACCATTAGCCCATTGTACATTCACGTGCTCGTCTTTTGAGGGGTTCCTTCTTGCCCTCAACTGCGAGAGTATAAAAACAGCGGCCCCCGGACGCAAAAGAGAGGGCTCCGATTTCTTCTGTTGAGTGAAGTGCTCTCCCGTCTCTCTACTTCGGTCAACCTGACCGCCAACTCTTTGCGATGTTAAAATAAACCAGTTGTTTTGTTGTTACCAGCCGACTCATGCTTTGCCGGGACCTTCGGATGCTTCCAGTTGTACCCCAGGCCGCCAGGCCAACGCTACCCTTGGGGCTTGCGACCCAGGTACAACCACGGGCGTCAGCGCCGAGTTCCCAACAGATCGTACCAGCAGTCCGATCAAAACAACTGTCTGCCAGCGGTGAGATCGCGACAACGGAGGCCAGCAGCGAAGAGATGCAGTTGACTGTATGCTGAGCAGCTCAACGACGATCCGGGAGCAGTGCAACGAGCCCTGTGTGACGACTGGTTGCCTGCAGCGGAACGACTGCGCGGAACTCTTGGCTGCGAGGTTTGGTGAGTGCGGGACTTTCTTCTTCTGAGCTTTGCCAGGCTTTTGTTAGTGTCAGAAACAGAGCTGGTAATTGTGGTTGTCGTTGCTGCCGGGTTAGTTTGCGGCAAGACAATAGTAAGCAGTAGAGAAAGCAGCATTCAGAGCAGCCATGGATTTGAAGTCGTTGCGCAAACCGAAATTGTTGGAGCTTGCAAGAGAGTTGGGTCTGGATGTCTCAGACAAACTAAGAAAACCAGAACTGATAAAGGCTATTCTTGAGTTAGAGGCTGAGGATGACGAGCTGTCGGAATGCCTTGAGACCATTGAAGAGAGAGAGACTGCAAAAAGACAGGAGCGCGAACTTAAAGAGCAAAAAGAAAAAGAAGAGCGCGAACGTAAAGAACAGAAAGAGCGAGAGCAACAAGAGAAAAAAGAAGAGCGTGACCGTCAACACGCTTTGGAAATGAAGCGTCTCGAGATAGAGATGGAACGCGCTCGTAATGGAAGTCAGGCACACGGTGCAGGAGAACGAGTATTGTTCAAAATGACTGACCTGATGCGGCCGTTTAAGCTTGGAGAGGACATTGGTTTGTTCCTGGTTAACTTTGAGCGAACGTGCGAGAAGCAGGGGTTCTCTCGGGAAACGTGGCCACAGCGCTTGCTCACTTTGTTACCCGGCGAGGCGGCCGACGTAGTCGCTCGCTTGGATAGAGAGGAAGCAGAGGATTTCGACAAAGTAAAATCGAGTCTGCTAAAAAAGTACCGGCTGTCTGCGGAGGCGTTCCGTCGGAAGTTTCGGGAAAATGAGAAAGGCAAAAGTGAGTCATATACAGAGTTTGCGTATAGGCTTATGTCGAACATGCAGGAGTGGCTCAAAGAAGAGAAAGCGTTTGGTGACCACGATAAAGTTCTGCAGTGTTTCGGGCTAGAACAGTTTTATAGTCGGTTACCGGAGAACGTGCGATACTGGGTCTTGGATAGGCCAGACGTTTGTACGGTGGCTAAAGCCGCTGAGCTAGCCGAAGAGTTTGTGACGCGTCGGGCTCGCGGAGCTAAGGACGGTCAAAAGGGTGAATTTGGCTCGAAGTTTGAGAGGCCGAAGTTCACGCCCATGAGATTAAAAGGGGACACGCGTAGTGCGGATGCGAGTGAAAGCAGTCCGACCAGACGTAAAGAGACGGCGGCAGCCAAACGCAGAAAGCGGTTCGAGATGAGGCGAGCGGGCGTTTGTTATACGTGCCAGAAGCCGGGTCACTTTTCGGCGCAGTGTCCGGAAACAACACCAAAAGTTGTGTTTTTTTCAATAGGCAGCACTGACGAGAACATGAAGCTTCTCGAGCCTTACATGCGAGACCTCCTCGTGAACGGGAAAGAGTGCCGAGTGCTTCGCGATTCCGCAGCAACGATGGATGTAGTTCACCCGTCTTACGTAGAACCCCATATGTTCACGGGCGAGTGCGCATGGATCAAGCAAGCCGTGGAAGCTCATAGCGTGTGTCTGCCGGTAGCAAAAGTGCTTATTGAAGGACCTTTCGGAGCGCTTGAGACGGAGGCGGCAGTGTCATCTATGCTGCCCCCCCAGTACCCGTACCTATTTTCAAACAGGTCCGATCACCTCCTGCGCGAGAAGGGGCTTTTGTTTGGTGAAGCTAGTGTTCAGGCCTTAACCAGATCGAAGGTTCGGGAGCTCGCTGCAAAGGCGGTAGTTGCGGGGCCGACGTTATCAAACAACGAAAAAGGGTCAGAGGCGCAGCAAGCTGATATTCAGAGCACGCCCGAACTGAATAAAATTGAGTCTGTAGCGTTGAAGGCGCCAGATACTGGAGAGGAAAATCCCGATTCGGGAAAGTTAGAAGAGCTATCTACTGATTTGCTCATCGCGCCTACGTCAGACGGACTTGATAGGTTGCTAAAAGTCAGCCGGTCGGCTTTGATAGCCGAGCAAAGAAAGGATGGCAGCCTGGAAAACGTGCGCTGCAATGTCAAAGAAGGTATCGCCAGGAAAACTGCGCGTTTTGTGGAAAGAGGTGGAGTCCTGTACCGGAAGTATCTAGACCGAAGAGGAGTGGAGTTCGATCAGCTGATCGTGCCTCAATGCTATCGTCAGGATCTGTTGCGCTTGTCGCATGGGGGTTCGTGGTCCGGACACCTAGGAGTTAAGAAAACTAAGGACCGTCTCTTGCAAGAGTACTATTGGCCAGGGTGTTTTCGGGACGCAGACCATTTCGTGAGGACATGTGACACTTGTCAGCGGGTGGGCAAACCAGGGGACAAATCGAGGGCGCCGTTGAAATTGGTACCTATCATTACGGAGCCTTTTAGACGGCTCGTTATTGATACTGTGGGACCTCTGCCGGTAACAGCCACGGGGTACAGACACATTTTGACTGTGATCTGCCCAGCGACAAAGTTCCCTGAAGCAGTGCCGCTTAAAGAACTCAGCTCAGTTGAGATAGTTAATGCACTACTGTCCATATTTGCGCGAGTTGGTTTTCCTGCGGAAATCCAATCAGATCAGGGCACAGTGTTTACTAGCGCTTTGACGACAACTTTTCTCGAAAGGTGTGGGGTAAAGCTGTTACACAGCTCAGTGTACCACCCACAGTCGAATTCCGTTGAGAAGCTCCACTCCGTCATGAAGCGCGTGTTGAGAGCGTTGTGTTTTGAACATCGAACTGACTGGGAGCTGTGTCTGCCTGGGGTGATGTTTGCTTTAAGGACCGCGCCGCATGCGGCTACGGGGTTTTCGCCAGCTGAACTGGTGTACGGTCGCTCGCTTCGATCTCCGCTTCGCATGCTTCGAGAATCGTGGGAAGGTAGGGGCGACGACCCAGTCGTGGTGGAGTACGTGCTTAAGCTCCTCGAACGCTTAAGAAGGGCACAGGAGTTGTCAGGTGAAGCAATGACAAAGGCCCAGCAGAGGGCCAAGGTTTATTATGATCGGACAGCCAGGGCCCGTCGTTTTGAGGTTGGCGATGAGGTCATGATATTGCGCACATCGCTAAACAACAAACTAGACGTGCAGTGGGAGGGCCCAGCGCGAATTGTTCAGAAACTGTCGGACGTTAACTACGTGGTAAGTCTGCCAGGAAAGCGGAAAGCACAGCAAGTTTACCACTGTAATCTGCTCAAACCTTATAGACAAAGGGAAGCAGTGGTGTGCATGATGGTAAACGTTCCTGAAGAGCTTCCGGTCGAGCTTCCGGGACTAGGCTCAGTGACGAACAGGGAAGACACCGGTCAAGTCATTAGTGACCTTATCAGTAAAGCACCGCTGTCGCCTGAGCAGAAAACCGAACTACACCAGCTATTACAAGAGTTTCAAGGTCTGTTCTCTGAGAGGCCTGGTAGGACTTCGGTACTTACTCATGATATAGAACTTACCTCCCCAGAGCCAGTACGATCCAAGGCGTATCGGGTGTCACCCCGCCAGAGCGATATTATGGAGGCTGAGGTAAAGAAAATGCTACAGCTCGGTGTTATTGAGGCAGGTGAGAGTGATTATACCTCCCCTTTGATTTTAGTTGAGGTACCGGGCAAGGAACCTCGTCCTTGCGTCGACTACCGCAGGCTTAATTCCATCACTAAGGATCAAATTTATCCGATCCCTAACATCGAGGAGCGCCTTGAGAAAGTTAGTAGCGCTCAGTTTATTTCCACCCTAGATCTTGTCAGGGGTTATTGGCAGGTTCCACTTACAGAAGAGGCTAGTAGGTATGCGGCGTTCATTTCACCAATGGGAACATTCCGTCCTAAAGTGTTGAGTTTTGGTTTGAAGAACGCGCCATACTGTTTTTCAAGTCTCATGGATAAAGTGTTGCGGGGACAGCAAGAATTCGCTTTACCGTATCTAGACGACGTAGCGATATTCTCCGCATCCTGGTCTGAGCATATGACACACTTGCGGGCAGTGCTAACCCGCCTGCGCGAAGCAGGCTTGACAGTAAAGGCTCCTAAGTGCCAGTTAGCACAGGCCGAGGTTGTCTACCTCGGTCACGTGATTGGTCAGGGTCGTCGCCGCCCCTCTGAAATAAAAGTGGCCGCTGTGCGAGACTTTCCGCAACCGCGCACAAAGACCGATATTCGGTCGTTCTTAGGTGTCGCCGGCTACTATCAGAGGTACATCCCTAGGTACTCTGATATCGCGGCTCCCCTGACGGATGCTCTAAGAAAGACAGAGCCTCAAACAGTCGTCTGGGACGAGACAAAGGAAAGAGCTTTTAGCGCCCTAAAGAGTGCCCTAACAAGCCAGCCTGTGCTACGATCGCCAGACTATACAAAAGGGTTCATTGTTCAGTGCGATGCTAGTGAGCGAGGCATGGGCGTTGTACTGTGCCAACGGGAAAATGGAGAAGTAGAACACCCCGTCCTGTATGCTAGTCGTAAGCTGACCAGTCGTGAGCAGGCGTATAGCGCCACCGAGAAAGAGTGTGCGTGTCTCGTGTGGGCCGTTCAGAAATTGTCATGCTATCTAGCCGGCTCGAGGTTTATCATTGAGACGGATCACTGCCCTCTCCAATGGCTGCAGACCATCTCTCCCAAAAATGGCCGCCTCCTGCGCTGGAGCCTCGCTTTACAACAATATTCCTTTGAGGTGCGTTACAAAAAGGGGAGTCTCAACGGTAACGCCGATGGCTTAAGTCGAAGCCCCTAACGTAGGAATCAGCCTCAAAATTGTTTGTTACTGATGTTTTTTTTCCTGAGGCAGGATTTTTTTAACATATTGCTTTTGTTTAGTGTTTCAAAGTGATGATATGCTTTCTAGTGCAAGTTTTCAATTTGTGGACGCGTTCTGAGTGATGCTAGACTACTGTAAGGAACTAGGCAGTGGTATAAAAAGGGGAAAGAGCCTGGCAGGGCTTAGTGAGGGTTGTGCCGTGCTTGCTGACTGAGCGGTTGAGTTTCAGCGTAGTTCTAACGCTTACCGGGAACGAGAACAAAAATGTGAACTCTCCCGAAGTCACTTTGCAGTGTCCCGTGCGAACCTGAACAAGAGAACGAGGCCTTCTCTGTGCGCTGCGCTCAAGAAACGTCGAGGGACGCCCGACTTCGGTTATGAGCATCATCGAGCGACATCCCTCCGGACAGCGGATGCAGTCCCCTGTCCATCGGGATCTCCTTCCCCCGGCGGGGCGGTCTGTTGCGTTTCGCCTGCGACACGTGGTTTTGCCGGCGCGACTGCGGCGGGGCGGCAGACATTTTGGCCCGATCGTCGTCGCCGCAACACTCATCGGCAGGTGTTTCCAGGCGCGACTGCGGCGATGCGACCGCAAAGGATCACCCTCTCCTTCCAGTCATTGTGCCCGAACCAGGCGATGCGAAAGCAGGGATCATCCTCTCATTACAGTCATTGTGCCCGACCGGCAGCGCTACGACAGGGTGCTACGAGATCGTGCTCGACAGGGTGCTACGAGATCGTGCTCGTCATGGTGCTACGGCATCGCTACGACAGTGTGCGTCACCATTAGCCCATTGTACATTCACGTGCTCGTCTTTTGAGGGGTTCCTTCTTGCCCTCAACTGCGAGAGTATAAAAACAGCTGCCCCCGGACGCAAAAGAGAGGGCTCCGATTTCTTCTGTTGAGTGAAGTGCTCTCCCGTCTCTCTACTTCGGTCAACCTGACCGCCAACTCTTTGCGATGTTAAAATAAACCAGTTGTTTTGTTGTTACCAGCCGACTCATGCTTTGCCGGGACCTTCGGATGCTTCCAGTTGTACCCCAGGCCGCCAGGCCAACGCTACCCTTGGGGCTTGCGACCCAGGTACAACCACGGGCGTCAGCGCCGAGTTCCCAACAGATCGTACCAGCAGTCCGATCCAAACACCCTCAACTGCGAGAGTATAAAAACAGCTGCCCCCGGACGCCAAAAGGAGGGCTCCGATTTCTTCTGTTGAGTGAAGTGCTCTCCCGTCTCTCTACTTCGGTCAACCTGACCGCCAACTCTTTGCGATGTTAAAATAAACAAGTTGTTTTGTTGTTACCAGTCGACTCATGCTTTGCCGGGACCTTCGGATGCTTCCAGTTGTACCCCAGGCCGCCAGGCCAACGCTACCCTTGGGGCTTGCGACCCAGGTGCAACAACGGGCGTCAGCGCCGAGTTCCCAACAACTCGTACCGGCGGTGCGATTACAACAACTGTCTGGCAGCGGTGGGATCGCGACAACGGAGGCCAGCAGCGAAGAGATGCAGTTGACTGTATGCTGAGCAGCTCATCGACGATCCGGGAGCAGTGCAACGAGCCCTGTGTGATGACTGGTTGCCTGCAGCGGAACGACTGCGCTGGACTCTTGGCTGCGAGGTTTGGTGAGTGCGGGACTTTCTTCTTCTGAGCTTTGCCAGGCTTTTTGTTAGTGTCAGAAACAGAGCTGGTAATTGTGGTTGTCGTTGCTGCCGGGTTAGTTTGCGGCAAGACAATAGTAAGCAGTAGAGAAAGCAGCATTCAGAGCAGCCATGGATTTGAAGTCGTTGCGCAAACCGAAATTGTTGGAGCTTGCAAGAGAGTTGGGTCTGGATGTCTCAGACAAACTAAGAAAACCTGAACTGCTAAAGGCTATTCTTGAGTTAGAGGCTGAGGATGACGAGCTGTCGGAATGCCTTGAGACTATTGAGGAGAGGTCAAAAAGACAGGAGCGCGAACTTAAAGAGCAAAAAGAGAAACAGGAGCGCGAACTTAAAGAGCAAAAAGAGAGACAGGAGCGCGAACTTAAAGAACAGAAAGAAAAAGAAGAGCGTGAACGTAAAGAACAGAAAGAGCGAGAGCAACAAGAGAAAAAAGAAGAGCGCGAACACGCTTTGGAAATGAAGCGTCTCGAGGTAGAGATGGAACGCGCTCGTAATGGAAGTCAGGCACACGGTGCAGGAGAACGAGTATTGTTCAAAATGACTGACCTGATGCGGCCGTTTAAGCTTGGAGAGGACATTGGTTTGTTCCTGGTTAACTTTGAGCGAACGTGCGAGAAGCAGGGGTTCTCTCGGGAAACGTGGCCACAGCGCTTGCTCACTTTGTTACCCGGCGAGGCGGCCGACGTAGTCGCTCGCTTGGATAGAGAGGAAGCAGAGGATTTCGACAAAGTAAAATCGAGTCTGCTAAAAAAGTACCGGCTGTCTGCGGAGGCGTTCCGTCGGAAGTTTCGGGAAAATGAGAAAGGCAGAAGTGAGTCATATACAGAGTTTGCGTATAGGCTTATGTCGAACATGCAGGAGTGGCTCAAAGAAGAGAAAGCGTTTGGTGACCACGATAAAGTTCTGCAGTGTTTCGGGCTAGAACAGTTTTATAGTCGGTTACCGGAGAACGTGCGATACTGGGTCTTGGATAGGCCAGACGTTTGTACGGTGGCTAAAGCCGCTGAGCTAGCCGAGGAGTTTGTGACGCGTCGGGCTCGCGGAGCTAAGGACGGTCAAAAGGGTGAATTTGGCTCGAAGTTTGAGAGGCCGAAGTTCACACCCATGAGAGCAAAGGGGAACACGCGTAGTGCGGATGCGAGTGGAAGCAGTGCGACCGAACCTAAGGAGACGGCAGCAGCCGAAGCCGAACGCAGAAAGCGGTTCGAGATGAGGCAAGCGCGCGTTTGTTATACGTGCCAGAAGCCGGGTCACTTTTCGGCGCAGTGTCCGGAAACAACACCAAAAGTTGTGTTTTTTTCAATAGGCAGCACTGACGAGAACATGAAGCTTCTCGAGCCTTACATGCGAGACCTCCTCGTGAACGGGAAAGAGTGCCGAGTGCTTCGCGATTCCGCAGCTACGATGGATGTAGTTCACCCGTCTTACGTAGAACCCCATATGTTCACGGGCGAGTGCGCATGGATCAAGCAAGCCGTGGAAGCTCGTAGCGTGTGTCTGCCGGTAGCAAAAGTGCTTATTGAAGGACCTTTCGGAGCGCTTGAGACGGAGGCGGCAGTGTCATCTATGCTGCCCCCCCCAGTACCCGTACCTATTTTCAAACAGGTCCGATCACCTCCTGCGCGAGAAGGGGCTTTTGTTTGGTGAAGCTAGTGTTCAGGCCTTAACCAGATCGAAGGTTCGGGAGCTCGCTGCAAAGGCGGTAGTTGCGGGGCCGACGTTATCAAACAACGAAAAAGGGTCAGAGGCGCAGCAAGCTGATATTCCGAGCACGCCCGAACTGAATAAACTTGAGTCTGTAACGTTAAAGGCGCCAGATACTGGAGAGGAAACGCCCGACGCGGGAAAGTTAGAAGAGCTATCTACTGATTTGCTCATCGCGCCTACGTCAGACGGACTTGATAGGTTGCTAAAAGTCAGCCGGACGGCTTTGATAGCCGAGCAAAAAAAGGATGGCAGCCTGGAAAACGTGCGCTGCAATGTCAAAGAAGGTATCGCCAGGAAAACTGCGCGTTTTGTGGAAAGAGGTGGAGTCCTGTACCGGAAGTATCTAGACCGCAGAGGAGTGGAGTTCGATCAGCTGATCGTGCCTCAATGCTATCGTCAGGATCTGTTGCGCTTGTCACACGGGGGTTCGTGGTCCGGACACCTAGGAGTTAAGAAAACTAAGGACCGTCTCTTGCAAGAGTACTATTGGCCAGGGTGTTTTCGGGACGCAGACCATTTCGTGAGGACATGTGACACTTGTCAGCGGGTGGGCAAACCAGGGGACAAATCGAGGGCGCCGTTGAAATTGGTACCTATCATTACGGAGCCTTTTAGACGGCTCGTTATTGATACTGTGGGACCTCTGCCGGTAACAGCCACGGGGTACAGACACATTTTGACTGTGATCTGCCCAGCGACAAAGTTCCCTGAAGCAGTGCCGCTTAAAGAACTCAGCTCAGTTGAGATAGTTAATGCACTACTGTCCATATTTGCGCGAGTTGGTTTCCCTGCGGAAATCCAATCAGATCAGGGCACAGTGTTTACTAGCGCTTTGACGACAACTTTTCTCGAAAGGTGTGGGGTAAAGCTGTTACACAGCTCAGTGTACCACCCACAGTCGAATTCCGTTGAGAAGCTCCACTCCGTCATGAAGCGCGTGTTGAGAGCGTTGTGTTTTGAACATCGAACTGACTGGGAGCTGTGTCTGCCTGGGGTGATGTTTGCTTTAAGGACCGCGCCGCATGCGGCTACGGGGTTTTCGCCAGCTGAACTGGTGTACGGTCGCTCGCTTCGATCTCCGCTTCGCATGCTTCGAGAATCGTGGGAAGGTAGGGGCGACGACCCAGTCGTGGTGGAGTACGTGCTTAAGCTCCTCGAACGCTTAAGAAGGGCACAGGAGTTGTCAGGTGAAGCAATGGCAAAGGCCCAGCAGAGGGCCAAGGTTTATTATGATCGGACAGCCAGGGCCCGTCGTTTTGAGGTTGGCGATGAGGTCATGATATTGCGCACATCGCTAAACAACAAACTAGACGTGCAGTGGGAGGGCCCAGCACGAATTGTTCAGAAACTGTCGGACGTTAACTACGTGGTAAGTCTGCCAGGAAAGCGGAAAGCACAGCAAGTTTACCACTGTAATCTGCTCAAACCTTATAGACAAAGGGAAGCAGTGGTGTGCATGATGGTAAACGTTCCTGAAGAGCTTCCGGTCGAGCTTCCGGGACTAGGCTCAGTGACGAACAGGGAAGACACCGGTCAAGTCATTAGTGACCTTATCAGTAAAGCACCGCTGTCGCCCGAGCAGAAAACCGAACTACACCAGCTATTACAAGAGTTTCAAGGTCTGTTCTCTGAGAGGCCTGGTAGGACTTCTGTACTTACTCATGATATAGAACTTACCTCCACAGAGCCAGTACGATCCAAGGCGTATCGGGTGTCACCCCGCCAGAGCGATATTATGGAGGCTGAGGTAAAGAAAATGCTACAGCTCGGTGTTATTGAGGCAGGTGAGAGTGATTATACCTCCCCTTTGATTTTAGTTGAGGTACCGGGCAAGGAACCTCGTCCTTGCGTCGACTACCGCAGGCTTAATTCCATCACTAAGGATCAAATTTATCCGATCCCTAACATCGAGGAGCGCCTTGAGAAAGTTAGTAGCGCTCAGTTTATTTCCACCCTAGATCTTGTCAGGGGTTATTGGCAGGTTCCACTTACAGTAGAGGCTAGTAGGTATGCGGCGTTCATTTCACCAATGGGAACATTCCGTCCTAAAGTGTTGAGTTTTGGTTTGAAGAACGCGCCATACTGTTTTTCAAGTCTCATGGATAAAGTGTTGCGGGGACAGCAAGAATTCGCTTTACCGTATCTAGACGACGTAGCGATATTCTCCGCATCCTGGTCTGAGCATATGGCACACTTGCGGGCAGTGCTAACCCGCCTGCGCGAAGCGGGCTTGACAGTCAAGGCTCCTAAGTGCCAGTTAGCACAGGCCGAGGTTGTCTACCTCGGTCACGTGATTGGTCAGGGTCGTCGCCGCCCCTCTGAAATAAAAGTGGCCGCTGTGCGAGACTTTCCGCAACCGCGCACCAAGACCGATATTCGGTCGTTCTTGGGTGTCGCCGGCTACTATCAGAGGTACATCCCTAGGTACTCTGATATCGCGGCTCCCCTGACGGATGCTCTAAGAAAAACAGAGCCTCAAACAGTCGTCTGGGACGAGACAAAGGAAAGAGCTTTTAGCGCCCTAAAGAGTGCCCTAACAAACCAGCCTGTGCTACGATCGCCAGACTATACAAAAGGGTTCGTTGTTCAGTGCGATGCTAGTGAGCGAGGCATGGGCGTTGTACTGTGCCAACGGGAAAATGGAGAAGTAGAACACCCCGTCCTGTATGCTAGTCGTAAGCTGTCCAGTCGTGAGCAGGCGTATAGCGCCACCGAGAAAGAGTGTGCGTGTCTCGTGTGGGCCGTTCAGAAATTGTCATGCTATCTAGCCGGCTCGAGGTTTATCATTGAGACGGATCACTGCCCTCTCCAATGGCTGCAGACCATCTCTCCCAAAAATGGCCGCCTCCTGCGCTGGAGCCTCGCTTTACAACAATATTCCTTTGAGGTGCGTTACAAAAAGGGGAGTCTCAACGGTAACGCCGATGGCTTAAGTCGAAGCCCCTAACGTAGGAATCAGCCTCAAAATTGTTTGTTACTGATGTTTTTCTTCCTGAGGCAGGATTTTTTTTAACATATTGCTTTTGTTTAGTGTTTCAAAGTGATGATATGCTTTCTAGTGCAATTTTTCAATTTGTGGACGCGTTCTGAGTGATGCTAGACTACTGTAAGGAACTAGGCAGTGGTATAAAAAGGGGAAAGAGCCTGGCAGGGCTTAGTGAGGGTTGTGCCGTGCTTGCTGACTGAGCGGTTGAGTTTCAGCGTAGTTCTAACGCTTACCGGGAACGAGAACAAAAATGTGAACTCTCCCGAAGTCACTTTGCAGTGTCCCGTGCGAACCTGAACGAGAGAACGAGGCCTTCTCTGTGCGCTGCGCTCAAGAAACGTCGAGGGACGCCCGACTTCGGTTATGAGCATCATCGAGCGACATCCCTCCGGACAGCGGATGCAGTCCCCTGTCCATCGGGATCTCCTTCCCCCGGCGGGGCGGTCTGTTGCGTTTCGCCTGCGACACGTGGTTTTGCCGGCGCGACTGCGGCGGGGCGGCAGACATTTTGGCCCGATCGTCGTCGCCGCAACGCTCATCGCCAGGTGTTTCCAGGCGCGACTGCGGCGATGCGACCGCAAAGGATCACCCTCTCCTTCCAGTCATTGTGCCCGAACCAGGCGATGCGAAAGCAGGGATCATCCTCTCATTACAGTCATTGTGCCCGACCGGCAGCGCTACGACAGGGTGCTACGACATTGTGCTCGACATGGTGCTACGGCAGCGCTACGACAGTGTGCGTCACCATTAGCCCATTGTACATTCACGTGCTCGTCTTTTGAGGGGTTCCTTCTTGCCCTCAACTGCGAGAGTATAAAAACAGCTGCCCCCGGACGCCAAAAGGAGGGCTCCGATTTCTTCTGTTGAGTGAAGTGCTCTCCCGTCTCTCTACTTCGGTCAACCTGACCGCCAACTCTTTGCGATGTTAAAATAAACAAGTTGTTTTGTTGTTACCAGTCGACTCATGCTTTGCCGGGACCTTCGGATGCTTCCAGTTGTACCCCAGGCCGCCAGGCCAACGCTACCCTTGGGGCTTGCGACCCAGGTACAACCACGGGCGTCAGCGCCGAGTTCCCAACAGATCGTACCAGCGGTGCGATCCAAACACCGGTCATTCACCTGCAACCTCGACTTGTTCCTACATAATATTCCGCATGACAAGATGATGTCTTCCTGCAGCAAAAATGGGGTCAGTCTGCGTTCCACACTGAACCCGAACCACGTGCAAGGGCGCGCACGTTCGGCACGCGAATGGGTTCAGGTCGGTCGATTCCAAAACGGCTAGCACACCTTTGACATATGCGCCAAATAAGATTGCGACCAGGAGTACACGCACAACTATGCGCATCTTTCCAGAAATGGCGTTTGGATGCGCACGTGCTCTGAAGATGTCGTTGGGAAAATATATTTGAGGTATGGATTCGCTGCAGAACGGTATATCTTACACATCAAAATGATAACAAACGTATATTTCAGCCCGTGAGATTCATATATAGGTAAACATTCCTACGCACACACCGGGGTGTGGGGGGAGGGAGGGGGGAGGAGGGTAAACCCGTTTCAAGATTTAGACATGGGAAATGGGAAGCAGCAATAAGGGACAGAGACCGCGCTTTCATTTCGCCAATAGCGGGGCCCGAAAGTGTGGGCACGTACTGCGCAGGTGGCACGTTCGGGGAGGCGCACTTTCGGAGTATACCGCTGCTCGTGCCAAAGCTTTTTCGTGCTGAAATGAGTCAGCCATCACTTCCGCCATCTCGGGCAGCCGTACGCGTTCTCCAGGCCGCAAGTTCTCAGAAAAACGAATGCGGCGAAGACTGGTCCTTGCTGTTTCCATATAAGGACGGTTTTCGCTGATGCACTATGTTTTTTTTTTTCTTTCCGAACTTTCGAGCGAGACATGGAGGACTAACTGTCCATGCAAAAAAAAAGAAAGAAAAATAGAATCAACATTTCTGGTTTGTTGGAGATGCGGTCTTCTTTCGGGATATCACTTTAGTAATGATTAAAAAAGAATCGTCCTTGACAGTACATGGCATTGCTTAATCATAACTTATGACATATGCTCTTTCTCCTCGGACTCCACAGCATTTGGAGGAAATGCATGGCTGTAATAAATCGTGATGTAAATCTGCGACCAGCATGTTCATACTCTGACGAAAATGCGAGTAAACTACGCGAAGCGTTTAAAGTACGGGGTTATGACAACGAACTATTGTTATTCATTGATGCTCCTGTCAAAATGAAAGTTAAATTAATGTTAAATCACCAGTAAGCTGGCAGTTTAACGATGGAGAAACGAATCTTGCCATAGCATGGAAACAGTTTTCTTTGCAGTGGTTGCCCAAAAGTCTGAAAAAGAAAGAAAGACAGACAGACGATCATCGTTTTCTATGCCACACAGTATTTAATGCTGACCCGGTCGTCCTGCCGAGGTTGGTGACGGTGCAGCTGCAGCAGCATATGTCGTCCCAGGAGAAAAAATTTGCATACGTGCCGCGCGGACAAGTTCGTTGATTGTCCTTGTGTGCTGACCTGAAGTCAGGAGTCCGACAGCGGTATTTCAGCCTCGAGGACATGCCTTTGTTCGGGGCCGACGTTAAGATCTGCATACCTTAATGAAGGCATTTAAAGCTGCTTAAAGTACAGAATAAATCGCATACTTCTGGGACAGTACTTTATGAAGCAGTCGACCGTTCACAGAGTGCGCGGAGAACTTGTAATTAGTGTTTGCTATACCGAAGTTGGGACATAACATACGCGTGAGCCCAAATATTATCCCAGAGTACTTATAACACTGCTATCTATTCAAACGCCCATATCTGTTGGTGAGAGTCTGATGGTTGTAGTTCGATCAAAAGAAAATGAAAATGCGACCATTATGTACTTGATAATATAATTGCTCTATTGTGTGATGACATCAGTGAAGACAAATAGCGCGAGGGTGAAGACTGACACAGATATGAGACTGGTAGTATCCAATAGGGAACTGTTACGATTTGGCCATGTGACCGTTGTGAGTTGCCTTTTACGTCAGACACTTACTGTCTGGTCGGCTAACTATATGTTATGTACTTCTCCCTTAGACTTCGGGAAACGTACTTTTTCTACTGTTTCACGCGGGTGTACGTACTGGAGCTCAGCATATAGCCTCAGACTATAGCTGCTGACGGGAGCTCACAACGGTCACATGGCCAAGTCGTAACAGTTTCCTGTTGGATACTACCAGTCTCATATCTGTGTCAGTCTTCACCCTCGCGCTATTTGTCCTCACTGATGTGATCACACAATAGAGCAATTATATTATCAAGTACATGATGGTCGCATTGCAGGAACTTCTTTCAAGCCTTGTGCACCTGTTAGAACGTATACTTATAAGAAGCCTAAATGGGTGAAGCGTGG
The DNA here is from genome assembly GCF_050947875.1 of Dermacentor variabilis. Taxonomy (NCBI): domain Eukaryota; kingdom Metazoa; phylum Arthropoda; class Arachnida; order Ixodida; family Ixodidae; genus Dermacentor; species Dermacentor variabilis. Next base: position 118,528,220 of record NC_134569.1, read on the forward strand.
CAGGCCACGCCTCAGAAGACTCTGAACGCAAGTTTTTCAAACAGGAATAGGAATGCTACTGGACTTCCACAATGCAGACGAAAGTTATCGACATTCTCTCTCTCTCTCTTTCTCTCTCTCTCTCATTCACTTAAACGACGCAGATTTTTCAATGGGAAGGATAGAAAAGAGAGGAGGAAGCAGCCACGCGACCTCTCAGATTTACACGCTGTAGTGAACGAAGCAAGCGAATGAGTATGTCTAATCAGTGGAAATATAACAAATGCCTTCCTGACTAAAATTCTTGCAGTTATGTTTCGAATGTGCATTCTATCATTATCCCGGGCTGGTTCATTTTATGAAAGTCGTGGCAAGCATTTACATACGTGGTGTGCTCACGCGCATGTAAAGGCATCTAATGTTCCTTTTCCTTTTGTCCCTCTTTTTGTACAACCACAATCCTCCAACTTGTTTAGGGTAGCAAAGCGAAGTCCCGTCTGATTGACTTCTCTGTATTTAGTTTCTTTTTTTGCTTTCTTTGCATCCCTCTCCTTGAAATCACGTGATTCGAATTCTGTGCTCGCGTCAATGTTAACGCTGCATCACCTCCTCTCGTCCCCGAAGGAGCGTAGCGTACGCGGCAGGCCACCGGGAGCGCCCTGCGGAAAGAAACAAACGCAAGGAAAATGAGCGTCGAGCTCGGACTTCGACCGTAGGACAAGCATAAATGTTCAAGCAAAGTGAAAAGAGAATGACAACAAAGGCGAGTTCACTTGCTTCGCCAGTTTCTATTCATTGCACCTTATCGCTTAAGCTATGAAAACGGCCTCAATCATTCGTGCGCCGTCAACTACCAAGACGGTCTTCGCGACGCGCAACGGAAGCATAGTTTCACGCTGCCACTACTGCCACTCACAGTTGCCACTCAAACTGCCAACTGTAATAGCGATGATGAGCCTTTTGACATAATACTACTAATATGATTATTACACAGCTGATAGAAAAATCGCGTCTGAGGCCCGGCATTTCGAATTTCTTGTTTCTTTAAAATCTAATTTCATTCAAATGATTGTGCAGTTCAGAGACTGCAAGGTTGAGGCCGAATCTACCATTCAGAAAGATAGAGGACGTGAAAAAAATTTAATGAATTGTTAGAAAATAAGAACCTTTGTATTAGGTGCTTCTAATTGTTTCGTCTTTGCTCTGCACAGAAATGGTGGCGCGTATGACAGCTGTAGAGTGGTATATAGCAGCGAATAAAATTCACACACACACACACACACAAAAACACTTATGTACGCGAGCCACGACGATTGTCAAATAAGCGAATAGCCGAACGCTTCTATAAGCAATTCTTTCTATCTAAGGAATGATGCACTTCAAGGCTTATTTATATTTGTCGCAGTGAAAATATTTTGGTAGCGTTTGTTCTTTCATTGCATAATTTCGTAGAAACCAAAGCCGCTAACCAGCACATACGCAGCGGTAGTGTAGGTTCATAGCTACACGCATACACTCTTAGGCAAAGTTACACCCTTTGGCTTGCCCCTTCTGCCACACAACGATAATCGTTATCTGCCTTGATGTATTTCCTTTCTTTAACGCTGTGAGCCCGGTACTTTCCAGTAACGAACTGCACGCGCATTATCAGCATGGAACAGTTTACACCCTTTGGAGTGCCCCTTCTGATAACGCGCGTGCCGTTCGTTACTGGAAAGTTCCGGGCTCGCAGAGTTAAAGAAAGGAAACGCATCAAGGCAGATAACGATTATTGTTGTATTGCAGAAGGGGCAAGCCAAAGGGTGTAACTTTGCCTAAGAGTGTAAGCCGATTCGTCACTATGTGTGTTTTCTCTCTATATATAAAACGCTAGCGCCGCCGTGGAAGGCGGCCTGTAAACCTTGAGACGCCCCAAAGCTCTCGCGCGAGAGCACGTGCGGCTCAAATAGCTGTAATAGTAGGCGTTGCAGAGCACGCACCCTTTGCATCGGCGCCTTTGTGCCAGCGGTGAAAGTTCAACCAGCATCGACTGCCAACCTCGAGAACTGGCGTAACAGCGTGAGAAAGCAATTCGCTTTAGAACAACTGCTCAGGGTGGGACGAGTGACAGCAACGGTGCCAGCTGACCCATATTTTAGGATTTCTCCACCGGTTCTCAAGACCTGATCCGCGCGTTCAAGTCAGCCATATATTGCCCGAACGTATAATAGCATCACGATGTGCCTGCAGAAAACAGCGGACACACAAAATAACACTTGCCCGTCATTATCGAATACCAAAATTACTCAGCTGTTAAATAAAACGTATGGGGACGGTCACTTCGTCCACACGTACGTGTGCGTGCGTGCGTGCGTGCGTGTGTGTGCGTGCGCGCGCGCGCGTGTGTGTGTGTGTGTGTGTGTGTGTGTGTGTGTGTGTGTGTGTGTGTGTGTGTGTGTGTGTGTGTGTGTGTGTGTGTGTGTGTGTGTGTGTGTGTGTGTGTGTGTGTGTGTGTGTGTGTGTGTGTGTGTGTGTGTGTGTGTCCACTTTATTTTTCCCCGTGCTAAATTCGGCGTTCCTGAAACTCCCTCCCGTACGCGCATATTGCCGAGACGCATCGCGGGAAACGTCGTCCGATCGTCGTCACTACTTGGCCCTCGGGTTCTCGGGCGCGGGAGTATAAATTGAAGCGTGTGACTAGCGGCCGATTCCTCGCGTCCTTTTGTGGCGGCGTTCCCCGCAAAAGCCATATGGCACAGCTGACAGCTCCGATAACAATATATGCGACGTCACGCCGGCGTGGGCGAGGTCCCGCGCATTGGACGCGAAGTGCGCCGAGGGCCATCGGCGGTACCCCTCTCTCTCGGGGGGCCCCACGCGGCGACACCTCTTTTGCCGGGCAGCATAAATTGGCGCCGGATACCAGAAAGAGCCAGCGACGGCCGTGGGAGCCGCTGCCGAGCACGGGATACCCCGCCCTCCCCCCCGCCCCCCAGACCCACAGGAGAAGAAGAAACCCCCGTACGTGTCCCCGTGAAAAGAAATTCCTGAGCCCCAGTGAGCCTCCTCCTCTCCTCCTCTTCTTCTAAGGATGCGTTGCTCGCGCACGGCACGTCGTAGCCCGTTGTCGCTGGCTCTTCTCTCGGGACCCCCTGTGTAACCTCCGCCCCCCCCCCCCAACCCCCTAGCACACTTGGAAGCCGAGGGTTGGGTCCGGATGCCGCGCGTTTGGATTGACGGAGAGGGCCATATTTAAAAAGGAAAAGGGACGAAAGGTGCGGAGGCGGCTTGGGGAGCAAGCGTGCATGCCAACGCAGCTGCCCAGGCTATTTACGCTGCTGTCACCTCCAGCGTGGCGAGCTGCGTGTCAGTTGTGCGTGTGTCTGTGTGCGTTTCGTCGGTTGCCGTTTCCTCCGCCGCTGAGGTCTTCGCGGCTGCCGATGTTTGAAAGAGGGAGAGGGCGGGGACCTCGCACATCTCTTCGGGCTGCACGGCGAACGCCACCCCAGTCTGCACGTACTGCCACCTACAGCTCTGCACGTTGTCGTCGCGATCTCGTCTCTGGTGGGTGATGGCGGGACAGTGGTTGTTTGAACAGGGGCGGTGGGAGGACGTGGCTGCCAACTTCGTCGCGGCTAAGCCCCGTTCTAACGTATGCTATTGCTTGTTTTCTTGCCGCCGCATCTCCGCTCGTGCTTGTTTGTCTTCTTTCCCGATCGCGCCTGTATACCATGCTCCAAGCAAAGGGTTTACACATTGGGCCGACGTCCTCTCAAAGTATTTCCATGCCTACCGACAACGAACCGAGAAAGCAGTGAACTCTTTCATATCTTTTCTTTTACCTTATCGAAGAAAAAGAGAATAATGTGTCACAGCAGGGGTTCGGAAGCATATATTACCTCCCTTGCGATATTGAATTCTGTCCTTGAGGAACTACCCGAATGAGTCCGTAAAAACGCGAAGCGGGAAGAACAGGCGCGAGAGGCACTAAAAGTTAAAAAAAAAACATTTAATGACAGTGCGATTGCATGTTCACGGGCTCTGATGCATCCCTGAAATAGTCAACCACCTTAATCGCATTCGTCTCCCATGTCTAGTCAACGTCACTTTCCCATTATCACGTCCGTGCCTTCACATTACCAACCCTGTCTTTTTTAACACTCTTCATTTAGTCGTTTCCGTGACTCTTCGTTGATGGGTCCTTTCCTTACGTCTCCTCTTGCGACGCGAACCGCTTGTTTCCCGAGCAGCGCGCGAACACGTGCTGGGGCTGATGAGCTCGCTTCTCTTACACGTACGAGCATTTCTTCATTGTCCAGCGCTCGGACATCCGCCACTCACGATTGCAATCGACATGACGCCGACACGATCGCTGAGGCGACGGCGCTCGTGGGAGAGTGTATAGGGAATACGTACTTCCTGAGCACTGCCTGGGTATATCTCACCGTCGGGGATGCGGCGATGAAGAAGCGATACAGACTTCACGGCAATACGCACCGCCGCTCGCGTTTATCCCTTTTGCTGGGAAGACGGCACCGTTTTCGTTTTTTTTTCTTTCCTTCAGTAAAACAAACATCAGCATTCCAACACAGAAGACGGCTTACGCGAGCAGAAGAAACGGAAAAGCTTTTCCTACGGCTTGGGTGCCGTAACTTTCGGCTCCGGGTAACCGAATTCAGTGGGAGCGGTGCCAACCGCCGGTCGCCTCGCGGATTCGGGACCGCACAACTCGGGCATGCCACGGCCCACACCCACGACGAAGGATCACGCCGTGGAAGGCTCGAGGGCCTTTTCATCGGGGGTGACGACGTCCGAGAGTTTGTTTATCGAATGCGAGGGGCCTTCGGCACGCGTTCGGAAATAGCAAGTCACTCCTCTATTCCGGGAGTGGCTGCTGCTGCACGATGCCGATGGGTCCTTCCGCGACTGACTCGAAGCGCGCGTCAATGTTTATTCCGGCCCGCTGCGCTATTAGCGGATGCAAGCGCAATGGCAGTGCGTCGAACCGCCGCGGGTCGTTCGCAACTTTTGCATCGCCAAGAAATGGACGCGGGTTACAAATTTAGGGTTGTCGACATTGCCACGTATAGGCTGAGCCCATGCGTCATATCTGATCGTTATCGATTTCAGTTTATATATATATATATATAATGTGTGTGTGCGCGTGTGCGTGTGTGTGTGTGCCGTTGGCGAAGGCGGCGAAGAACGTCTAGCAGGAGTTTGGCGTTCATTGCCGTTTGTTGACCGGATATATTTTTGGTTATATATAGGATGTTTTTTATCAGCTGCCCCCATTTTTTTTAATTGCCTCTGGCAAATAGCACAATTATAATCCTTGAGCTGAATTACCCGATGAGACGGTCATTACTTCTACGAGGAATCAAAATGCTTGATTGAATAGTTAACACATTTGCACTAAGTTTCTCATTAACTACATTACAGCACATATTTCAATCTACCAATGACAACTAGTGAGTTTGGAAGGCACATTGTCCTGGAACGAATTTTAGGATTGGCACCGGTTTCGAAATATGCGACGTCAAACTTGCGGTAAAAATCGCGTGTTCTTCCACTTTTTTTTAAGAAAACGCTGTTTTATGCATTGCAAAGATAACTGGAACGTCAATGCATTTCGTCGGACATTTTGAAAATTAATGTATCGCAAACTGGTGCTCTACTGAACAAATCGGTCCCACTGGATACGCCTTGCGAACTCACCGGCTAAAATTCGCAAATTGAAATGTGTGCCGTAATATAATTACATAAAAAATTCATTTGTGTAATGATTTTAGTTATTCAATTAAGCACCTTTATTTCTCGTAGACGTAATGGCTACCTCATCGAGTAATTGAGCTCAAAGGTTCGAATTGTGCTATCTGCCACAGGCAATTTTTGGAAATCTGTTGCAGCTAAAAAAAGAACACCTGATAGAAACAACTCGCGGCACTGCGTATCCTCCTGAAACAAAACGAGCAAACAAAAAAGACTGGGTGTACATACATACATACATACATACATACATACATACATACATACATACATACATACATACATACATACATACATACATACATACATACATACATACATACATACATACATACATACATACATACATACATACATACATACATACATACATACATACACACACACACACACACACACACACACACACATATATATATATATATGACCATTTTTGGTCAATTACTAAGCATGGATGTCCCAGTGTGACACAACGTGTATGAAGGCTTAAATATACTTAGATATGTGTCGTGCGTATCTGTGCGCACACCTCTCATCAACATTGCTTTCCTACTCACGTGACACGGACAGCTAACAGCCACAGGCGACAAGGCTGGGCTCGCGTCCTGTGCCACTGCTGCTACCTCGCCAACTCAAACAAGGTTCATCAGTTTAATTGATAGATTCCAAGATTGCGCTGGATATCTGCGTGTTATTTAACCTTGTTTGCAAGTCCACTGTGTACGTGTTTCTTATCTCTGATTGCTTGATTCCTTAAGCGTTGCTTATAGGTAGAGCGATCTCTGCAGTAAATCTAGATGGTTTTGTGTCAAAGGCGGCGTATGTGTCCCCGTTACTGCGTCCTGTATTTTCTATAGGACAGCACTGTGCTATAGTTCTGATTCAAAGAGAAGACATGGTTGTTTGGCGACGACGACGGTTACGTGTGTCGGTTCGGAATGGCTTTTCTGGTGGAGTGCTTACTGAGTCAATATGTGCTCGCGTAAACTTTCCGCGAAAAAAGGTAAGAAAGAAACATCCCCTTGAACGCAATTATACAACATTCAACAGCACATAATATAATTCGAAAAAGAAAATAAGTTTTAATGTCATCCATTTTGGATCTTTATTCCAGCCAGCTTTAAAACAGGTCGCGCACAGGTCGATATCAATATTATTCCAGAAGTTTCGATTATCTATAGATTTGTTATGTACTGTCACCCGCAGCAGAGAGAGAGAGAGAGAGAGATGAAGAGGAAATGCAGTGAGGTTAACCAGATATTAGTCTCCGGTTTGCTACCCTACACTGGGGTTGAAAGATAGGGGCTAGAAAGAGGGCACACAGGAAAGGGATAAAAAATTTAAAAAATAAGAAAAATTCACACACAGAGGCACGCACACGAAGGGCGTTCCAGTTAGAGACGTTCACAAAGGCCGGTAGATCGCAAAAAGTGCAGTAGCGCTTGCACGGCCTTCTTATGTGACGTTAGGTCCTGTCGATGATGCAGAATTTCTTCTTATGATAGTGGTCGGTCGTCCAGCTGGTTGAGCTCGTGGCGAAGGGATTCCCTCTGTGGACTGTACTGCGGCCAGTCGCGCAAAATAGGGCCAATCGATTCTTCATGGCTGTAGCGGACACGGGATGGGGTGTCGGCTATCCCTGTGTGGAACACACAGGCTTTGGTAAAAGCAACGCCCAACCACAGTCGATACAAAAGCGTGGCGTCTCCACGGCAAAGCTTTGATGGGACTCGAAGGCTTAATGTGGGATCAAGGGAGTACAGTCGGGAATTCCTGAAATGTGGCTCATTCCATTGCGACGTAGTGCACTGGCGAGCAAGCAGGCGGAGCTTTCGTGCTGCGTCAGTTCTAGAAGGTGGTATTGGTACGTGGTGCTCCTCAATATGGGCTGAACGGGCAGCTTGATCGGCCCGTTCATTGACGATAATCCCGCAGTGACCTGGAAGCCATTGGAAAGTTTCAAGTATTGTTATGACCTCATGCTGTAGCGTCCGGCGCAGCTATTTCTTCGCAGCTAAGTGATCGGGCGGCATCAGAGACGTCACACTCCAGAACTATGCGAACGGTGATTCCAAGACTCGTTCTTTGAAAGAGAAAGAGAGACCGGGGTGGAAATAGATGAAAACGACAAACACACCAAACTAAATGGCCGCGATACCTCCGCGACGGTGTTTCCAGCCTCGCTATCAACTCGACAAGTATCTGCACTCGCGGAGAAAGTGACCGCTTCTCCGGCACTGACTCGCAAGAGAAACAAGGGGGGAGGGGGGGGGGGGGGAGACTGGTCGTCTCTTTCGTCTCTTACACTTCGAAGAGGTGGGGCAAAGAGGGCAAGCAATAGAGCCCCCTGGGGCCAAGCGCCAAGCGCATAGGTAAACGTAGAAAAAAAAAAAAGAAACACCATGCCGCCTCGCCACGCGGTTCAGACGCGTTGCGCGGACCATCCCGAGGGGACAGCGCTGTAGCACAGAAGACGGTTAACCGTCAGACCTGCGCCCCGCGTAAGAACTGGGCTGCTGCGTATTCCGAGTACACGCGGCACGCGTGTCTAAAGCGGGACCCGCGGAAAAGCGCGGGCCCCCTAAATTTGAAGTTACGACAGCCGAGTCCATGCTCCCCCCACTGCTATCCGGGAGCGGCATGCGGAGCAGCCGGCCGGTGGGCCGGCACGAAGCTTTACGGTCTTGTTAGCCCGCTGCCGAGGAGACAGGTATGGACGTGCGCGCGGATGCGAAGCGCGTGCACGCGCCCTGGGAGAGCGCCCCGCTGCGCATAGCGGCTGATCGAAAGCAACCTGCGGCTTCCGCGAACCCTTCCAGCGAGAGCTTCTTTCTTTCTTTCTTTCTTTCTTTCTTTCTTTCTTTCTTTCTTTCTTTCTTTCTTTCTTTCTTTTTTCTTTCTTTCTCTTTTTTTTTGTTTACATGGTTACCTGCGCTGAAGGTACTAGGCCTATAAAAACCGTGCACGCAGTTAGAGCCCTAGAGCAGTCGTGGAAGGGCTGCAAACGCAGATCCCCTGAGCTACTGCGAGGGAGTGAGAGCACGAAAGAAAGGTACCTATAGCATGAATAAAATGTGAGTAACGGGATTCTGCGCGACGTTATGGCTTTCAATGTCTGTGAAGATTCGGCATAATTTCGCCGAACGTTCCAGTGACTCCTTCCTGTACTACGGTTCCGCTTTATCTATTCGTTCAACGTTACGAATCTCCAATGCTGAGTCATTGGCGCAGCGACAAGACATTGCGACTTTTCTGAGGGCGTGACTGCGCACTTCGTCTCGCTAAAGCCCTTCAGCTACACGTGATACCCAAAGTTGGAGTCAGTCGAGCACAAACCGAATTCACAAAGCTGTTTGGAGGAGTGTCAGATTGCCATCGGTCGCCGACACTTGTTGTAAAATCAGTGTCATTGAATGCTACGAGTGAACAATTTTGTTAAGCTGGGCTCTGGATGGTTAACGCTGTCGTTTCAGAAAAATGGACATTGAATCCATTGCTATAAGTGACAATTACGGCTCTGTCTACCAACATACTTTATTCATAAGTTTAGTTTCTCTACCAAGTAACTACGACTGTAGAAATCCCAGTCGTCAGTCATTTAATACACGATCGACGCACGTGGAAACCGTTTGTTTTAGTGATCCTACTAACCGAGAAGTGTAAATATATCCTCCTAAATAATTGGCAAGAACAGTTCCGAACAATGTGGGCCTACATCTACTAAGCTATGTGGCCCTGTAAGTCTGCTTTTTCTTGGTACTTTTGTCATGCGTGGTGAAGCTATCGGCAATCCAGAAGCGATCTATCTCATGATAGAGCCGAACGCTGCAAAAGACCGGTCGACGACTGCGTCGAAATGGGGCTTCTGCACAACTTGACAGTCACTTTAGCCTACGCTAAAGAGGATGTAGGCGAAAACCTGCACGCTCACGAGACATTCTTTACTTGACATTTTCATTCTAATGCGTTGTTACTTCCTATTACTTGTTTTCTCCCACCAAATGTCAATGTCGTAGGTTCGATTGCCTTAATCAACTTCTCTAATTAACACCGAAGATCATGGGTTGGACTCCCATAATATGTCGTGAATACGAGCGGCTTAATTACCTATACCTTAATTAACTGTACCTTAAATAACCCCACAGGTCGGGGGTTCGACTGTTTCGAGTGCCTTAATGAACTTCGTCATAATTAACACTAAAGGTCATGGGTTCGACTCCCACCAGAGGTCATGGGATCGACTCTCGACCTGCACAATGTCAACTGAAATCCAGCTTGGAGATATGGCGGTTCGCCCATATCTCCAAGTTAGTTCGACTCCCGTCAAAGGTCGTGGGCTCGAGTACCTTAATTAACCATATCTTAATTATCTGCGCCTTAATTATATTTACCTTAATTAACGCCACAGTTCGTGCACACGCTTCTTCTTCCCCTCGGCTCGACGCTTTCTTATAAAGAAATTGATGGTCTAATTCGCCCTAATGAACACTAACGGTCATGGGTTCGACTCCCACTAAAGGACGAAAGTCAATTATTTTCGCCTCAGTTAACACCACAGGCCGAAGGTTCGACTCCCACCAAAGATCAAGGTTTCGACTACATATGAATTTTGGTGCCATAACGCCGCGCACGGCGCAACGCCGGACGTCGGATTTTTCGTCCCATCGGATTTCGCCTTACTAGCCAGACGTGATGCGCTTGCTCACAAAAGATACAAAACTAGCCCAGCAACGCGTTTTGTTGAGCTGTATTCACGCCTTTACCCAGCTTAGCTTAGTTTTGATGACTTCATTGTTTAGCTGTGGTCGACGGCGGTTACCATGAAGGGCTGCACGCTTAGAATTTTTAGATACTCTTCATTGGTAAGTGACGTACCGTTGCGCGTACATTCACGCGGCTCATGTAGAGCAGATCGCGTGCAGAAAACGGTTCATCTAAAGCAGCCTTCAGTTGCCGCGGTATCCGCACGTTAGCGCGTTTTATGCTACCGGCGTTCCTGTGACACGGATTGCACGCTGACGGCGCACTTCTATCAATACTCCTATCATCATCGTAATCATCATCCTCGTCCTCGTCGTCATCATCATCATCATCATCAGCCTGGTTACGCCCACTGCAGGGCAAGGGCCTCTCGCATACTTCTCCAACTACCCCGGTCATGTACTAATAGTGGCCCTGTTGTCCCTGCAAACTTCTTAATCTCATCCGCCCACCTAACTTTCTGCCGCCCCCTGCTACGCTTCCCTTCCCTTGGAATCCAGTCCGTAACCCTTAATGACCATCAGTTATCTTCCCTCCTATTTACATGTCCTGCCCATGCCCATTTCTTTTTCTTGATTTCAACTGCGATGTCATTAACTCGCGTTTGTTTCCTCACCCAACACTCTTTTCTTATCCCTTAACGTTACACCCATAATTCTTTCCATAACTCGTTGCGTCGTCCTCAATTTGAGTAGAATCCTTTTCGTAAGCCTCCAGGTTTCTGCCCCGTACTTGAGTACTGGTAAGACACAGCTGTTATACACTTTTCTCTTGAGGGATAATGGCAGCCTACTATTGATGATCTGAGAATGCCAGTACTCCTATAGCTCTCCTCAAAACTTCGCGGTTTCGGGGTCCTCGATGCGATGATAGTGAAGATGTGATACGTCGCGAGGGCGGAATATTATGAGCCGGAAGGATATTGCATTGCCAGGTTATAATATCAATACTTAACAGGTCAGTGATAAAACTCCTCAACGCTGACCTTTACGCCTTTCTCAAATCTATCTATCTATCTATCTATCTATCTATCTATCTATCTATCTATCTATCTATCTATCTATCTATCTATCTATCTATCTATCTATCTATCTATCTATCTATGTCTGTCTGTCTGTCTGTCTGTCTGTCTGTCTGTCTGTCTGTCTGTCTGTCTGTCTGTCTGTCTGTCTGTCTGTCTGTCTGTCTGTCTGTCTGTCTGTCTGTCTGTCTGTCTGTCTGTCTATCTATCTATCTATCTATCTATCATGCACTTCTGTTCCCGTAACTTGTCTCGATAAAGTCAGATTGCATGGACCGACGAAAAGACCCAGCGAAATTGTTTGCATACGACGCGAATGCAGATGGCGCCACGCAGAGTGCGTGCAGCCGACAGCGCTTTTGCAAAATGCTCAGTTGAGTGACCTCACACGTACGCACTCGCAGCGTGTGACTGCCACCCGGTGGGCGCCTCGGGGCGCACCTGCAACCAGACCACGGGCCAGTGCCCCTGCAAGGACGGCGTCACCGGTACCACGTGCAACCGCTGTGCCAAGGGATACCAGCAGAGCCGGTCGCCCATTGCGCCATGCATCAGTGAGCCGCCCCTTTTCCTTGCCTTTGGTTTTTGCCTTGCTCTCTCTGCAGTGTTCGCGCGAGTAGGAAGCTCACGCGCTATGGCTGGCAGTGGCTGTTGTGCCTCACTTCGTAATCGAACCCTTCAGATGATGCGAAAATCTGCCGTCTTAGCTGCCCAAAGTAAAATAATTTTCGTCATAAATTGACTTACGGTTGTCTAAATTTTACGAACTTAAAATAGGCACGGATTTTCCTTATAGACAGTGTAATAAATGCTATTACTGATCCTTTAACTCATTTCCTCCTTTATTTATTTTTTTTAACACAGTGCTGCCGTTTCTCTTAATTGTCTTAAGTTTACCGTTGATATCGCCCTCTGAGGTGCTCTGGTATCTTTCCCAGTGCCGAGAATCCCGTTTTCTTTGGCTTTTTAACTTCAATCTCCACTTTCTCGTGTCGATGTAGCTGTCGTATATTTTCGTAATATGGTCAAATAATTCAACGATCACTCGGTGAAGCCTCGAACAATTCATGGTCATGCAAGATTGACCCATGCACTCACATACCTTTGGAACAAAGTGACATGCATGACTAAATTTTATAAGAAATTTTCCATGCGCACGTCGATACGTAGGAACACTTTCATAGTGCATCACATTAGCTTATCGCTGGGCACACAGCAGCGACGTAATGCGTTTCCTGGCACTGGAAAGTCCATTTAAGCCTAAGAGGTAGGTATTTGCCACCTACAACACTTTTCCTCAGTTTATTTAGAGTATTATGGATAGTAGTGGGGATTTATTTTTCACGCACTTAGAATGAACACGATGACATGTCATCATCGACCATCATTCATGCATTACGCTGTATTTTCAAAGCAACGGAATGTAACGGAGCTCAAAATTAAAAAAAAAGAAGGGAGGGGGAGGGGGACAGTGGAGGAATGGCCGAAGCGAATGAGTACAGCGAGCAACAGGAGTGCTCGAACGCGAAGGAATAACGCAGACCTGAGGGACGGCCAGTAAAAAGAAAAAAAAATGAGATTGTCGCCACACGCGCCCGCACGATAGGCAGGGAATACCACCGCGGCCACTCTCGAGTCGTTCCCGCTCCATTACCTTGTCTCCCCCGCCATTCCTCGCATCATAGGTCATTATATGAGCATTTTTTTTTCCTTTTGTTGATTTCTCCTATATCACGGGCAAAACCCAAGTGTCCTGAAATTTCACACAGCGGGATCTCGCCTCTGCCGAAAAAAATATAAGAAAAAGAAAAAGGAGGAAAGACAGGTGGGGAGTGGGTGGAGGGGAAGGAAATGTATATGGTGGGGGAGTAGATGGGAGAACAGAAATCGGGAGGAGACGGGGAGACGTGGGTGCCGTCACTAGCGTGCCGTACATAATGCGAACCACCGGCTCGACCGCGCTCGGCGTCGCGCGCTACCATACCGACCGCCCGACCACTTTAGTGTAGGAAAGGAAAGGAATAAAAGGAGGGGTAAAAGGCAAACACATTAGGCCTAGACGTCCTGAACTTTCCTCATTCTTTCTTGCGTTACTTTCCTCCACGCTTTCAGCACCCCCTACCCCTCCATCTCGCAAATCCTTTCCCAAATGTTATACGTTCTATCCTTCCCCATTACGCTTACATTATTTTTTTTCTCGCTCTCGCCCGCGTTAACATTATGGAAAGCAAGCGAGGCAGACACGCAGTGAGATCGCAGAAAGCAGACGGCAAATGCAGACCGTTCGCTACCACCCCCCTCAGCTCTACCCCCCTCAGCTCTATCTTTGTACCTTGCCTTCTGTCACCCGCGTATAAACGCGCCAACACATAAACACGTCACGGTAAACAACCGAGACTGCATCGCCGCCGCCCACCGACCCTCGCCGCTCTTTTCTATTACTAAGAAAGAAAATTGTGGCGTGATAAAAGAAAAAACGAACACGAGTTATAAAAAGTATGCGAGCAGCGGTGGCGGTGAGCACCAGTATGCTTTCGGGCGCGGGATGTTTGAAGGTATTCGGCAAATTTGCCGAAATGCGTATCAATCACGTTCCCCGCGCCGTTTTCCAGTCTTTCGCCTCCTTCCCCTCTTCTCCTCCTCTTCAATTTCTGGCCCCTTCTCTTCCTTTTTCGGCATACAGCTCCCGCGCTGCTTCTATGTAGGTAACGTATGGAAGACCTGAGAGCGTTACACGTCTGGCTATCCGCAGGCGCACTAAACGACGCGAGAGCTGCGACCGAGAAGCTCGAGGAGTGAACGAACAAGGAGGCGAAATAGAGCGGGAGGAAAAAGAAACCCATAAATCTACGTTAGCCGCGCGATTCGCTATGCGCAACTATTATGGAACCCGCCAGCCACTCCCGAGAAATGCCGCGGCCTGCTCGGCTGCTTGCTAGCCGACCGGCCGGTCTCGTCGCCTGTTAGACGCGTCTCCCCACTCCCCCGTTTTGGGAGTGCTGCTTCATTTTTTTTTTCTTATCGATACTTTTTCCTGCCGTCTCTCCTTCAATTTGAGTGCACTTGGGCATAGCCGCATAAGAGCCAGCGGCGAGATATCCGAGGCAAATGAGCCGGCAAATCCCACTGTGGCACTGAAGTGCCCGCAGCTCAAGAAGTTAGCCATCGTCGGGAGGGAATAAGCAGAATCTGCGAGGCGCGCGTGAGCGCCTCGAATCAGCGGTGCGCGCAGACTGGACGCGCGAGCATGATCGAGCATACTTTAGCAGGAACATATAGGTTCCATCGTGAGCTAGGTTGTGTCAGTCACAGGGCAGCGTGTGTACCGGTCTTGTGAGATACACGATTGAACACGACGCCCAACGTCTACTTCGTTCAACGGTTTCTTCAGAAGTGCAGGAACTGTAATTCGCTATAAACTTTGTACGTTGAGGTACGTACGTTACCGCTTTTGGACAGATTACGATGAGAAAATGAAGAAGAAAATAACGACGCGAATGTGCATGCAAATAAGACTTTTATATTGAGACCCTTAATTATTTCGCTCTTAGATGTCCTCAAGGCCGTAAAAGGGGGAGGGTTAAGGAGTTATGAGCTCCTCTCCCCCCAAAAAAAACAATTATTGCTGCGGCGATATACCGTTTACCACAACTTACATATATGTCAATATATAAACATGTCAAAATATGTTATATAGTTACACTACTATATATGTCAGCGGTGTGTAAACGCGGCTAACATGTGCGAAAGTCAGACCTTGTCCGGCCGGTTTCCCTGTAGTCTATTCAAGAGTCATTTCAAGCTGTGAAAACGATTATGTGCATGGGAATTGAAGACGCGTTCAGTGCGCTAGTTTAAATCCAACCAAAGTTGTAGTCAAAATAACTTGTTCTTGGGCTATTTGGTTGTTTCTCGGTAAAGCTATCGTAGCGCGAATAAAGCAGACACCACAAAGACGACACAAGTCCGTGATGTCCGGTGTGGTATTTCTTGTGTCTGTTTTATTCGCGCTGCCATGGCTTTACCAAGGTTGAAGTATTTGAGTTGTAATTGCTAACGCCCACCGCTAAATAGCCAAGTACTTTCTTTCCGTACCTTCCGCAAAACAACACGCAGCATGTCCTCATGCGCTACACGTATAGCAGACGCAGGCAACAACTGCTCAGAGCACGCCACGGCCTTTAATTAATACGTGAACGGGGACATAAAAGATGTGGACTGGAGGACACGGCACAAATAAAACACACATGCAGGCGTCAACAACAACACACGCGAGAACTTCTGCCCGTGTGTGTGTGTGTGTGTGTGTGTGTGTGTGTGTGTGTGTGTGTGTGTGTGTGTGTGTGTGTGTGTGTGTGTGTTATCTGTGCCTCGCACTTTTGTTTTTGTCTAGACTAAGGTTCGTACGTTGGTCCTTGCCCAGGCTAAGGTTTTGTTTTATCGCGCCAGCCAAGTGGTTGTCTCTTCCTTTTGCCGCAAATGTCTGACGCCTATAACAGCAAGTGGAACAAGTTGCAAATGCTTTTTGTACTCAGTCTGTTCCGAAACTTCTACTTCGCAGAAATACCTGCGGTGGACCATTCAGTTATGGCAGCTGGAGGACCTGGTAAGTGTGCTTTCGCTCCGCTTTTCGCTTATGTTTCTCCGGGACGCTTAGAAATGGAACAGGAAATGTTATTTTCGACAGCGGATAGAGCAATACTGTTCGCCCTTGACGTGCTTGACAGGAAGAGTCATTATAAGAACTGCATTGTGGACTCTTTATTCATTCTTTATACTGGGCGTTCAAAATTAAGCTTTATGGTTTTCTTAAAATTAGGCACTGGGAGGCACGCGAAGGCCACCTGTGCAAATAGTTATGTGGCTGCAGGGGGACACAAAGTGAGATCATAATTATCACTGTCAACAGCCCAATTGACTAAAGTTGACTAATTAACTTTTTCTTGACTGCAGTAAGTGGGTATGTTTGTACTGAAAAGTTAGAAGCAGTCGTGTTCCTACACAGTATCAGTTGGAAGAATGATCTATAGCGTGTCTGTGCTCCGAGATATCCGACTCCAAATTTTAATTATTGTTCGCATGATTACGCATGCAAGAGAGTGATGATCGGCGCAAAGCTCCTCCCTGATGTGATGCCTACGGCGTTTAGCCTGACAACAGGGCGGAGGCATGGGCAAAGATGAAAACTGTACCCCTTCTCTCGGCTGGTGAAATCAAGATATGACAGCGCAGTGCGCCGTGCATTTGTTGCTCTTGGTTTCAATAAAGCTGACAATAGCTAGAAATCAGCAGTGACTTTATTTGCGTAGCCCAGGCACGGACCATGCTTACTCGTCTAGTCACCACTACGCACGCGCGCTGCCCTCCGGTTCCCGCTCGCGCCATTATCTCGACATGGCAGATGCCGCCATCGTTACAGGCTGTGCGATCGCGTGTTACGACAGTGGTTCAGGGTTCTTCCATTTTTTTATTTCGCCGGCCGAGACGGGAAGGGACACAGTTATCACCGTTGTCAATGCCTTCTCCCCGTTGTCAGTCTAAACGCCGCACGCAACAGCCGCGTCACATCAGGGAGGAGCTTTGCGCCGATCCTCACTCTCTTGCATGCGTAATCACGCGAACGACAATTAAAATTTGGAGTCGGATATCTAGGAGCACAGGCACGATAGAAGAATTTTTCCAACTGATACTGTGTATAAACACGACTGCTTCTAACTCTTCATTACAAACATACCCACTTACTGCAGTCAACAAAAAGTTAATTGTTCAATTTTAGTTAATTGGGCTGCTGACAGCGATACTTATCATCTCATTTTGTGTTCCACTGGCCACATAACTTATTTGCACAGGTGGTCTTCGCATGCCTCCCAACTCCTAATTTTAAGAAAACCATAAAGCGTAATATTGAACACCCTTTATAAAAGGTAAGATAACAACTACACGCGTTCTCCATACGTAAGATTCAGCGTCTACATTGACGAAATGCTACAATACAATTGAATTGTATAAAGTTCGTAAGTGTTCATCATCACCACAGCGCGGATGAAGGTGGACTACGTAAAAGAGATTGTACACACAGGACTCGTACCTCTTTACTCTGTGAAAGCCTTTTGTTTCTGGTGCTGTCAAGATAACCTTAAGAAAACCGCAAAAAAGAAATGGAAAGTTTGCCACAGAGAATCGAAGAATCGAAGATTTAGTACTCTTTTCGTATCACATCCGCCTTTGAAGCAAAATGTGTTGTCAAAATGCGTATAGTTCTGGGGATGATTCACAAAGCTTTTCCTTCATAAGTGCCGTTTGGCATTGGCTAGTCGCCTTCGCCAACATAATGTCAAACATCCCAAATTGGCTCTCATCTGCTCGCGCGAGCAGTTCTCGCGTGAAAACATTTTTTATAAATGCGTGTTTGTAAATGTCTATTTTTATTTTGTAAATGTGGCTCTCTGGTGAACGAGCTTTGATCGTTAGTACCATCGAGCCAAGACACAAATATGTGCCCAACGAGATTCACAATGTGCTATTCTTTTGTGTTTGCCCAGAACAATGCTCGAAATGCAAAACGACGACAAAAAGAATCAACCAGAGAAAGTACTGCAAGCGGGACTTCGGTAAGTCGACTGAATTAACCGTTCGCAAGGTGCTTCCGCCTCGTCGTTTCTATAATAATCAGCGAACTCGTTCTATTCTACGATATGGTTGGGGGTATGCATTCCATAAACTCTCTAATGTTTTTTTAATGCTAGGTAGATATTAAATTGAAAGTAACAAATAGCGTTACTTCTGCTGAAACTGCATTCGTCGGGTCAACAATAATAAAGCGGACGATGGGCGAGAGAAAGTTGCGCCGTATGTTGCAGAATGATGATGATGATGATGATGATGATGATGATGATGATGATGATGGCGGTGATTATTATTGTTGTTGTTGTTGTTGTTGTTGTTGTTGTTGTTGGGAGGAGGAGGAGGAGGAGGAGGAGGAGGAGGAAGGACCAATAATGGCCAAAGAGCGTCGCAGAGTATTACCGAAAGCTTGAGAACTTGTGCCTATTGAAAAAAAGAACGCATGCCCTGGTGCCAATAACTTGATTTAATCACATCGGTTTGTAAGGGGCTCTATATGATTATATCGGACCGTTGTATGTGGGCGGCATCGGGCTCTTACGGCACGACGTTCGTCCAGAATAAATTAGCTTGGAATTAATCGATAATTTGTAAGTAAACAAATACACTCTTCTCGGGAAGTAGGTCCCTATCCTCTACGCAACAGCTAAATGCTTCCTGCAGCAAAAAAAAAAAAGAAAGAAAGATTAGGGGTGGAGGGTGAGGCTTTAACCAACACAGTAATTGCAGGAATACTTCAGCATTGAAATTTTGGTACCATGTCTGGTATTTATTTATTTATTTATTTATTTATTTATTTATTTATTTATTTATTTATTTTCAAAACCCTCGAACGACCAGAGCATTGTAGATGGGAATGGTTTCAATACAGAAGAAAATTGAAGAAACAAATATTTAGATAATGATACGCAAAAATGGGATACGTACTATACATAGCAGTTGGTATATAGTGGTAATGGCATTCACTAGAAAAAAATAATAATAAATGCCCTCAGAGCAGTAATCGTCAATCACGTAAGCTATTCACAGTAAAAAAAAAAAGAAAGAATTAAGAATGATTTTTTTTTTAAGTAGTCGGCTGCTGGCTGATACGACATCAGTGGTTGGGCAGTTCCGGCTGCCAGCATAGTATGTGGCCTAAGTAAGTCAAAATATATTTTAGTTTGACAAAGAGGGGGACTCAACGTTATTATGCCGGTGCAGCTCGGGAGGACGCGTACGCAGGTATGTTGACGAGCTCGCTGAGCGAGGACTGTTGCTGATAAGCCTTACGAAGAAGGCAAAGCCGAGCGAATCTCCTGCGTAGACACGTGGACGACAAGACAGGCAAATTATAGACGAGTTTCGCGGCGAGTTTCACTATGTGTCATCGCTATGCACGGCAAAGCACGCCGGTGGTATCTGTTAGTCCTTAGTGTGGGGGCTGACATAACAACTATACGTGGTAAGAAGCGTGCTGTGTCTGTACCACGAGAAGAACGCGCCCCTCGAGATCAAGGTGCAGGGAGGTGCGAATAAAATATACTCTACAATATGAGTGTGGTTAGGATCAGGCACAACATCCTATACTTTCCCCTAAATGTCCCTAAAAAAGACACACAGTGACATTGGCTTCGGCATTCCCTTCGATGCTGTTTGGAACCCAAGTGCAGCGGGAAAGCGCCTAAGACTACACTCACATCATGGCGCCGACAACAAAAACCGATGTGCATGTTCGTTGAACGCGGTAAAATTGATCTATTCTTGCACTGGCTCTAGTAATCGCAAGAATCCCGACACATATGCACGGAAAATGAGACGAACTATGAAATTGTGGAATTGAATTCGAATAGTATGACTAGAGCAATGCAGTGATTCTTTTTTTTTTTATTCGTTCAGAAAGGGGATAAGAAACGCCAAACGAAAAGCTACTACATAAAGTACCTTGAGAATATTTGAGGCCTCTTACAGACAGCACAAAGGCGTGGTCAGCAACAGTTCCCAGTTAGAAATATAAATTCTACAACACTCAATCAAGCTTGTTGTCAACCAAAGTTATAATTTTATCTCAAATCCACTATCTTTAATAATTCAAGAAGACGGCCATCGGAGAAAAACGTGGCATGTGAAGATTTGTTTCCAGATGAACTTGTGTCATTAGTGCTGTATTGGTATCGCGGAAGCGCCAAAGCGCCGAGCTCAAGATGAATTTATGCTTGTAAACTTTAAAAGCTCTCCGCCGGACAGCGCGGTACATCTCCGCAGATTTCCAGCCGCTCTGCCACGAATTAGGAAAAACGGCCACGTATAAGAGGGAAGCCGCTTTTTCCCTGCGATCATAGCTCGCGCCTTTTTTGTTATCGGAATTTTAGTATACGCTTAAGTAACAAGCACTCGTCGGACATGGAAAAAAAGATCATGTGTGCAAAACCAACACACAAAAAAAGAAAGCTGTGAGGGTATGCGCAAGACAGCTTTTTTTTTGTTGTTGTTGTTCCTGTTCTTCTTGCATAAACACAGAATCTACAGTGGTCCTTCTTATCGACCATCTCGCATAGAAACGGAGACCTCGCGAGAAAGACGCTGTCCGCAGCAATCTGGCGTCATGTCGGTGCTTTATCAAGGACTGAAGCCGGCTCGAGGATGGGGGGAGTTGAGACAGGTGGCTCTGGAGGGTGTACCGACACATCCGTGCGCGTCTGGTGCGACGCCAAGAGGTGGTCGGATAGCCGTGCGGATGAGACCGGACACGGAGCAGTTGAAGAAAAGCGCCCCCCCCCCCCGCGCACCCTGCCCAGCATGCACCGCGAGAAGCGAAACCCCGCCAACCCCGACTTCTCATGGCCGGCCTTGAAAAAAAAAGAGAGAAAAGAGAAGAAAAGCCGCTGCGCGAAACGGGGGCTTCGATAACAAGCCCAATAAAACTCTCCGTGGTCCTCGCGACTTCTGTGGCACACAGCGCGCCGCGGATGGAGCAACTCCGCGGAGCATGACTCGTGCGCCCCAACAGACTCCTTCCTATCTGTCCGTTTTACTTTTCCCGCTCGACAAGCCTGCGCAACGCAAATTCCACGGCAGGTCGTAAATAATAAAGGCATGTCGAGAAGTACAAGTTGACGGTTCGCTCACTGCGCCGGGATGCGCGCACGCGCCCGACGATAAGTGTGCGTGCCGCCGCCTCTGTGTGCCCACGGGCGGCGCTGCTGCAGGGTGTGCGGGGAGCATGTGCACGATCGAGGTCATCGCTTCGACCACTGGCAGCGCAACGGTCCGGCTCCCTTGACTGAAAGGGACGCCCAGAAGGAATAAACAATAGGCTGCATCGGTAAAATATACTTTAGCATAAGCAAGAAAAAAGGTACCTTCGAGTTCTCACCAGCTGAAATAAACTTAACAGCATCTGCTCAAAGCTCGTTAACTGTTTAACTGCAAGTAAGGAGTACACACTCGTTCTAAAGGAATCGAGGATTTCATCTATAGGCACACCGCGGTAGCTCAGTGGCTATGGTGTTAGTTGCACTGCTGAGCTCGAGGTCGCGGGTTCGATCCCAACCGCGGCGGCCCCGTTCCGATGAGGGTGACATGCAAAAATACTCGTGTAGATAGGCTTAGGTGCACGTTAAGGAAGCACAGGTGGTCAAAATTAATCTGTATCTTCGGGATTGTTTTCTACAACCGGACACAATGGTGGAGAAAGTAGCCCTCAACAGCTTCGCTGTAAACCATGGCGACATTTCCGTCCACCAAGCCATAGAAGGCCTCTTAACGAAGGCGAGCTGTCTGCTACAAATCACGGTCCGATCGTATGTAGCTGCAAGAGCGATGATTTCAATGACACGTGATCGTGTTCTTCTGTCACTGTTCCTGTCACAGCCATCCAGGCCAATGTGCTGTCCCGAGAGACGGTGGGCAGTTGGGTGCGGTTCAACATCCAGGTGGTGGACATCTTCAAGTACGGCCCGTCTAAGGTGCGGCGCGGCAACGACTTCCTTTGGGTGCCCATGGCCGACCTGGCCTGCAAGTGCCCAAAACTAAGGCTCAAGAGCAGCTACCTCATTCTGGGTGAGGGCTTACACTATCTATCTATCTATCTATCTATCTATCTATCTATCTATCTATCTATCTATCTATCTATCTATCTATCTATCTATCTATCTATCTATCTATCTATCTATCTATCTATCTATCTATCTAATCTTCGACGTTATTGGCGTGCCAGACGCAAACGCTATAGCGTGGTTTCGAACGCTCCCGTTTGATGAAGTTTTCAGTGCACTGTTACTTTGAAGGGAACGACGTGCAACCGTCACTATTAACGCGATAGCGTTAAGGGCCCCGTGTCGCAGAAAATTCGGTGTCGGCGTAGGCGTCGGCGTCCGTGGCAGAGAAAATAATACCGAACCACGCAGTCCCTCCGCGTAGCGCGTAGGCATTGCTGAACTAGCTCAATTTCTGAAAGTAAGATGCGTCAGAAAATTCATAAAGTGCGACTTACACACAACCTGCAGACATGATAGCGTCGGATTGTAATTTGAATATACGAGAAAGCACAATTCTGGTATACGCGGAAGCTCAAACACAAACCTTTTTTAACGCGATATTCCAGCTGTTTGAGGTCTGTCTGAAAGTAAGAGCGGCGTGGCCCTCTCGTTTCCTTCATCATCATAATCATCAGCCTGGTTACGCCCACTGCAAGGCAAAGGCCTCTCCCATACTTCTCCAACTACCTCGGTCATGTACTAATTGTGGCCATGTCGTCCCTGCAAACTTCTTAATTTCATCCGCCCACCTATCTGTCTGCCGCCCCCTGCTACGCTTCGCTCCCCTTGGAATCCAGTCCGTAACCCTTAATGACCATCGGTTATCTTCCCTCCTCATTACATGTCCGGCCCATGCCCCTATTTTTTTTTCTTGATTTCAACTAAGATGTCATTAACTCGCGTTTGTTCCCTCACTCAATCTGCTCTTTTCTTATCCCTTAACGTTACACCCATCATTCTTCTTTCCGTAGCTCGTTGCGTCGTCCTAAATTTAATTAGAACCCTTTTCGTAAGCCTCCAGGTTTCTGCCCTGTACGTGAGTACTGGTAAGACACAGCTGTTATACACGTTTCCTTCAATCACCATCAAAAATTTAGTGCCCTTCTACTCTGTGAAGAAGGATAACCAGTGAAGCTGTATTGGAATGACTATATTGACAACTATATTGAATTATATGGTTATTGCTATATTGATTGAATAAAGACATATACACGTAACCTCGTGCTCTTTATCGTCATTATTTTGTCTCATTCATTGCCACAGTGACATTCCTTTGTGGTCGCTGTGCTACACCGCGATCAGTATACTGCTATGCTAGACACGTTCTTGCCAAAGGTTAAGTCTATACATGACCGGTAACGCGTGGTCGGCACCATTGACATCGGTGTAGCACCGTTCCAACAGGAAGGATACAATCCACTTACCGTCGTGGCCCGCTAGATCGACATTACGGTCGACAAATTGGTCGTTGCACTATTGCGTTTTTTTACACTGTTCGACCCTCCAATGGGAGCTGAGGAGCGCTGCCATCCCACGTATTAGATATCGCCATGAAGGTCATGCGTCATAACATGGTCGATAAAATGACAACATTCAAAGCAACCGCCGCGACTGATAACATCGCGCGGAAACAGTTGGACCACTATATATATTTTTTCCATTCTACACGGCTCTTGCCCATGGACACATTTTTCATCAGAAACTAGCCATATACAGCTTCGCTGTAAAACAAAACTAGAAAGCTCGCCTTCGTGCACAGCATTCGCCGCCAGCGTTCCCCCCAAAATTATGGGGTTTTACGTGCCAAAACCACTTTCTGATTATGAGGCACGCCGGAGTGGAAGACTCCGGAAATTTCGACCACCTGGGGTTCTTTAATGTGCACCTAAGTCTAAGCACACGGGTGTTTTCACATTTCACCACTGAAATGCGGCCGCCGCGACCGGGATTCGATCGCGCGACCTCGTGCTCGGAAGCCCAACACCATAGCCACTGAGCATCCACGGCGGGTGCCAACGTTCCCAAGGAAAACAACACGTTAACATAAGCGGCAGTTGCCGGGCAGCGTGAGAAGCAGTCCATGAGTTTTATTTGTCTTTAATTTCCCCATACCCTAATGCAGGGTAGGAAACCAGAATCTCTTACCTCGTTCAGTTAACCTCCCTGCCATCCTCATCACCCCCTCTTTTTTTTCTCTTTCTCTCCACACACACACACACACACACACACACACAAACACACGCACACACACACACGTATATATATATATATATATATATATATATATATATATATATATATATATATATATATATATATATATATATATATATAGTGTTGAAGAAACCAAGGGGTACACTTAGGAAAATTGCGTGTTTAATGGTTTAACGTTTAGGCCGTGGCACAGCCTTCGACAGAATAAAACATATTTATTCGTTTTATTTTAACGTCTTATTCTGACGAAGGCCGTGCCACGGCCGAAACGTCAAACCATTAAACATGCAATTTTCGTAGTGCCCCTCCGTTTCTTCAACTGCCTATGCACCGGACCTATATATATATATATGTATATATATATATATATATATATATATATATATATATAAATATATATATATATATATATATATATATATATATATATATATATATATATATATATATATATATATATATATATATATATATATATCAATTAGAGAAAGTACCACAGAAAGTGTACAGGAAAACGGCGCTGGTTGTAGCTCCATTGGCAAGAAGATCGCACGCGTGATGCGAATACGTGGGTTCGTATCCCACCTGCGGACAGTTCTTTCTTCATTTCCATTTGTTTATCATTTCTTTAGTGAAATTAAGAAGGGCCGGTAATTTCTCCTCCATTGTCCTTGGTGTCATTGTTCGTTGGCTCGAAAACAACGACACCAAGGATTTGGATTTCTCTGCGGGACCATGTTTTACCAATGATCTTGGAGATACAATTGTACTCCTGCATTGGAAGAAAAACACAATCATGTAAAAGCTAATTTTGAATACACTTCCCAAACCATGAGCGTGAACAATATCCTGCCCCCTTGCCATTTTTTCATTAAGTCAGAGACGTTCGAACCCGGAACCATGAAGTGACCCCGGTGCGAACAAGTGAATCGCCTATGTTCTGCCGACATCAACCCAACTGTACATATTGAAAGTACAGTATAGTACGCCCTCCCTATTTGTAAGCACAATTGATTTCATACTGCTCTTGTAATTTTTATGCGTATTCTTTGGGAACTTCAGGAACTTTCAGGGGACTCTCTGCCTGTCTAACCGTTCTCCCGGAAACTTGGATCGCTGAATAGTCCATGGTCTAATGGGAACAGCATAGAGTAGCTGTGCCGAAGCGACAGGGCTTGAAACCAACCGCCTGAGTAGACGTTGCTCTTAGATGAACCTCTGTCACGCTAACTTGGGTCACTTGGAATGTGCCAGTAGGTATTTGCCACTTTTTAATGAACTTATTTCACGTCAACTTGGGTGACTTGTTCTGTGCCACTGGGTATGTATCGTTCTTCACTGAACATCTATCGACGCCAACTTGGCTCACCCGCCGTGGTGGCGTAATGGCTTTGGCGTTGCGCTGCTAAGCCTGGGGAGCGCAGGATCGAATCCCAGCCGCGGGGACCGCATTTCGTCGGGGAAGAACTTCAACAGCGCCCGTGTACAGCGCATTAGGTGCCCGTCAGAGAAACCGCAGGCGTTCAAAATTAATCCGGGTTTCCCCGCCACTGCGTGCCTCGTAATCATATCGTGGTTCTGGGACGTAAAAGCCGAGAATTTAGTTGAAACTTAGGTCACTAGGTATGCGCCACTGGGCAGGTGTCACTGGGTATGTGTCACTGGGTATGTGCCGCTCTTCAATGACAAATAGCATAAAAAATGTTATCCGGTGCTGGAAGGAATTGAACCTGCACTATATGTACTGTGACAGTCTTGTCTGATTATATATTCACATATGCGCTACGCAGGGGCTTCGCGGTGGCGCCACTAGATGCTGCGGCGTGTTCAGAAGCGCGAGAGAGGAACCCTGTGTCTAACGCGTGTCTGCAGCGGCAATTCCGTGTATCACTACATTGCTTCAATGCTAATCGCACGCATTTCGACATCATCGTGAAATGAGTTCTGCCGAAATTTTTTGAAACGCAAGGTCTTTTTAGCTTACTTCACACTGGTTTGGAGTATCTGGTATCTTGTAACCACTTCCAGAAAAAAACGGCCCTTTTGCATCTCCAGAGCATCGTAGCGAGTCGCAAGAAGTATCAAAACGCAGCTCTCAACGAGACAAGAAGCGATAATTAGTTGTAAAATAAGTAAAATTAACGGTCCAGGCTTAATTAGCGTCAATATAGTAAAAGTTTAGCCACATTGCACTATACCGCTGTAAAGGGTGCACCGTCGCAGATACAGATATGTTGAGGCAAAGCCGCCGTACAACGCACCATTTCGAAATGAAGCTCGTTCGCTTGGACTAAGCAGGGCTCGTGAGAGGCAATGGTGTCTGGAAAGTGGCTTAGGCGGTGCTCACAAGAAGTGGCAATTAGTTGCAGGATAGGTAAAGTTAACGGTGCGAGCATTATTAGTGTCACTTAATAAAAAAAATACCCACCTTGCAATATCTCCGGGACCGGCCCACTTCGGCTCGGCCCGCTCGGTCAAAAAAGATAGGGTCAAGACTAAGCGTCGACGCTAAAGAAAACAAGGTCGACGTAATTGCTCGTGAAATACGATGCAAAATTAGTACGTAAATCATGAACGTGAGAAAGACAGAAAGAGAGAGAAAGAGGCAGAATAGAGAGATTAAATAAATTTAATCATCGAATCATTTTGAACCATCATTACGTTAGTCATGTCTTCCTTAACGCCGACATTTGGCTTACCTTCTTTTTCTATTTTAACAAATGAGTCGAATTACCGTGCACGTGCCCTTTTATACAAAAACCTTGGCCCATATTTTATAAAGTGCCACTTTACTTCCCATTTTTTTATACCATGACGCGACGAGTGGCCGATCCCAGCGATAACGCGTCAGCGTGCGATTCATGCGCGTGCCAATGATGAAGGTGGAAAATAATGGGGGAAAAATGAAATTTTAGAAAATGCGCCTTCTGTGGTATTTTTGCTTCTTTCAGACTTTATTCAGTACATTTTTGTCGACTCATCTCAGACGATTCGTGCACTATTAACATATTACGATAGTGTGAAGTGGCGGCAATCGTTGACCACTCGATCATTTGACGTCTTCTCCGATCCTTCTGGCCTGTCGACGACACTCGCAATCCCATAAAAGAACGAAAGATGCAGCGAAAAGCAAGGCTGCTGATTTCAAAGTCTCGCAGGGCAGCATCAACTTCTCAACGCACCATCCTACATGTATTCGAAAGAGGACGCCTCAAATTTACAAAAAACACAAATCTACACATTACTGGCCTCACACTATACATGTATAAGCATTATACATATAGTAAAAGGAACCCAGGCTCCCAGACGTTTAAACACCGCGGAACCTATCTACGGAATAAACATGTACACCTAGTGGGAGTGCCCCACCACCTCCACCTCCAGAAGCACAATATTTTCGAAAATGCCGCACAGTAAGTGTCCCGGCAGCTGGGAGGAGTGCACCACTCCCCCATGAAAGCTAGGAAAAATTATGGAGGCCGCTTCTGGTGCAGCACATCAAGAATGTGCTGGGCCAGAATGTCCGAGCCAACCAAGAGGCCCAGAATTGTGTCCTAATGGTTCCTACGGGACTAACAAACGTTATTTCTCTCCATCTCCTTTGCAGGTAACGAAGAGATACATGATGGCCAGCCGGGCCTGACGGCGGACAAGAACAGCATCGTCATCGACTGGAAGGATGAGTGGGGAAGGAGGCTGCGAAAGTTTCAAAGGCGGCAAAGGAAAGGCAGGTGCAAGAATTGAACGTAGCTGGGCTGAACGAGAACCGCGCACCCCGCCAACC
The DNA here is from genome assembly GCF_050947875.1 of Dermacentor variabilis. NCBI lineage: Eukaryota > Metazoa > Arthropoda > Arachnida > Ixodida > Ixodidae > Dermacentor > Dermacentor variabilis. Next base: position 118,556,370 of record NC_134569.1, read on the forward strand.
GACCAGATATTTTTTTTTTCAAAGGCCCAAGCGGAATGCGAAGACGCGCGCGCGCCATGTCGTCTTGGGGCTTTCATCTGCACTGATCTGTCTTGACGATGCATCGTCCAGACCAAAGACGTGTTCAGCGTGACAGCCTCAGTGCAACGCTGATATCCTTCGGCTATCGGCATATATACGTGAAAATTCGTACTCGTATTCGTTCGGTCAATTTAACACGCTTAGGTGGGCTGCAGGAGTGTTGCTCCAGCAATGCAAATGCGTATACCCAATGTTCACCCCTGAATTTGTACACAACGAATCAATATTAATAGTCATTCTGACTGGGTCTTGTACGTCCGCGTGCCCGCAGCTGAATTATCCTGGACACTGTAAACCTTATCACGAACGTTGTAGCCTTTCTACTCGCTAGAGTTGAGGATTGGGCGAGTTGGTATTTTATTCTAAAACTGGTACAGTGCAACATGAAAAGGAAGAAACAAGCCGAGCCGGCCAGATGAAACAACAGAGCGCCGTGTTCTTTCACGCGCTCTGTTCTTTCATGTGGCCGGCTCGGCTTGTTTCTTCCTTCTTATGTTGCGCTGTACCAGTTTTAGAACTTTCTACTCGATAATTTTTCTATTTGATATTAAAGGCAGTGGTATGTTCTTTCTTTGTTCTTTAACGCCACAAACTGATAAAGGAAAAAGAAGTCACAGGGGCGTGAGTCATGACGGGATGTCATCCATTCAAGAGAAGCAAACATAAATGATGATTCGAATTATCACGTCACAGCATCGATTCTCAATACAACACCTGTGTCAGATGTCGACAAAGTCTCTGATCAAAGTCGTAATATCTCAATGAAGAGACAAAAGGGGACAACCAAAATGACCCAGAGGAGTATTACGCGATGCCAGTAATTGTAATGTATATATAATAATAATGCGGCTCTGTCCCCGGACACGACTTTCGTTTTCTTTTGTTCAAATGCTGCTGGGAGTTCCAAACAGCCAAGTTTCGGAGTTCATGCCTTACCACTTAAGATATGCCACAAAAACATTCTGCAGTACTGCCTTCAGATTTCGATCACGTGACCGACAGTGCGCGCAGACCGATTGTTTTCTAGGAACGAACCCGGCCACAGGAAAATTTCCTCAAGCACGTCTCGAGTTATTGAGATTACGTCAAATGTTCTTGTGCGGCGATCATTATCATATATTATTGCTTTCCGTGTGCCAGCCAAAGGTACGAAATTGTGGAAAGTTGCATAAAAAAGCTGGAAGTGCACCGCGCAAACCGGGAAGAAGCGGAAGTAATTTTTTGTAATTGAATTCAATTGCTGCAACATTTTCTTTTTTTTTTTTTTTTTTGTCCGTGTACAATAAGTAGGCTGTACATGCCTATTACGAAAGAGCCAGCACGTATGCGTAGCGTTCGAGAGAGCGTTTCTCAAAGCCAGCTACTCCACAGCAAGAGTCCTTATGAGGAGAAGCCTGCTTTTGTAACACTCTTTCGTTTTAGATACGACAGCCAGATAGCGGAAGTACTGTAGACTTGAGTGTAACTGAGAACATTACCATGGGACAGAAAGCAGCGTTGTAGACAAATATATCACCATGTTCGAACCTAGGTACTCCTGATTCCGCTCTACTACTGGGATTCAAGCGACTGCAACCTGCTGGTCACGTAGCCAGGACTAAAAGAATTTAATCTCTCACAATGCAGCCTGAAACGTGCACACCATGCACTGAACTATTATGATGGTTGCAGTATCCAGGGGTGAAGTAGTGGCATGACAAACGAGGCAAGTGCGAAAGGGTAGGCACAAGTATGAACGCGAATCTCAGGAACATCTCAAGTAACCTGAAGGTTGTAAAAGGTGTTCCAGGGGCAGCTTGGGATGGGAGTGTGACCAAGGGGCAATGGTGAGCAAATGTTGCGGAAGAACAGACGAAATTTCAAAATATGGTTGGCTATTACTTCAGTCTGTTGCATGACAGCGTGGAAAAGGTGTGGATTTTAATCCGCTACCATAGAAAGAAAAAATAAGGAAGAAAGTACTGGCCTTGATTACAATGCATACGCTAGATGCGCGTTTTGTAGCACACTGATCATTAGGAGTGAACAATTGAAGACTTTTGTAAGCATCAGAGGGTTTAAGGCATTTTAACCAGCACCAGAGTTACGGAGCTTGCACAAGCCATATTATGATTACAGCCAAATGTTGCACTCAGGCTATCATACTGGCCAAAGAGATAATAGGCATGCACTGGTAAAAATGTGATATGTCTCTGGTTTTGTTTTACTAACAATTTCTTTCTCTGGTGTCACTATCTGGATGCGCTTGCAGGCAGTTGTTTCTACCTTGGCCTGTAACAGCAGAATTCACTGGTGGTTGGTCGGACTGTGAAGAAAAACAAAAAAAAGCAACAACAAAAATGAGTACATTGGATGGTGATATGCTTGTATGGCCTTCCTACTTCTTGCAGCTGCTTTCTTTTTCTCGTCATGCAGCCGAACATGCCCACTTTGCACCTGCATTCCACTTGTTGTTTGTGAAGAATGCCACATATATACTCCGGCAGTGCATAACCTGACTAGTCATGTGAGTTGTATGTGCTCTTTCTACGGACCTCCATTCCATTCTTCCCAGTGAAGACAAGTGAAACAATGGAAACGAGTAACATCCTTTGTTGTTCTTACAAACTATTGCTGTGCCAGACATGGCTGTTGTCACCTTGCAATTATTTGTGAAAGTATACATATACTATATATAGGTCGTTTGTCATATGTGTTGGCATATACATGTGTACTTACTGGCTGGCTTCTATGAGCTTTTGTGAGCCTGGAGACATCGAAGGTTCAAGGTTATACAGCGAAAGCATTTGTTTGTGCACTACTCAAAACTACACGCACAGCTACACAAATACCCTTTTGCTCTTACACTCATGGTGTCCAATTTGGGATGGTATAAAATGGGCTAAATTGTGCAGAAAAAGCAAAAAATCCACATATCACTTGTCAGCGAGATCCTCCCACTCCAAAGAAAGAGAAAAATGAGCACCAAGCTTGTTTTCAACACAAAGCTTGTCATCATTGGTCATTTGCTGCACTGTTTTATTTATTTATTTGATCATTAGGAAAGCATACCACGTGAACATATTGCATGTTTTTTATGGCTACAGCCCTGTTCTAATGACTGTGTGATGCATGTGTCTCGTTATGATGTGGAGCATGTGTATGATGTATTAACTCTGTAATCAGTGCTTGTGATATGCTAACACATCTCCCTTAGTGTGTGTGTTAATACATAATCGCCTTGTACTTAGTGTTGTATAGTGTAATGAAGTCCTACTTTTTTTTTAGTTTACTCGTAAATGCACTTAAGTTCTATTTAAATACATGATACCCCATTTGAGCATGGAAAAGCTACTGTTCTAAGCAATACCTTCTCTTTTGTTTTCAGAATGGTCTGAAGAAGGCTATGAGGAGCCCTCACACTTTACACAGTGTCTAATGAGCATTTACCACAATGAAACCGTGTCCTTTGATGTAGCAGACGATGACATTTTGCCATCCTGATAGTAAGCTCTAGCCATGTTCAAACACATCTTGAGATCCCATCAGTGAAAAAGAAGTTGATGTCAAAGTACTCCAGACTGCTTAGTCAAGGTATTTTTCTGTTTGTTCATCTTTACAAGAAAAGAAAAAAATGTTTGTGCTGCTACTCATGAATGCCACGCAATGCAAACTGATGCCTGAGAACTGTCATATCATAAAGTGAAAGAAATGTGTTTATGCATTGAACACGCTCTCATGGATCTTCTTTGATGCTTGCACGAGTATGGCCACTGGTAGTCATTGTATTGAAACTAATAAGTGCAAGCATATCTACTACACATGAACTCTTTGTCTGTTAGCTGATCAGAAACATTGCTAGCATTATTAGGAAAAAAGTACAAGGTAATTAGGCATGTTTTACACAAGGACAATAAAAGGGCATGTGAAAAATAGTCTTCGGTCACAGTGTTAAGTGCTGTACATGTCTGTACAATAATGAAAAGCCTGTGTGTAGTAAAAAAAATTGTTCATGTAATGATTACAGGTATGGCACAACTTATGGAATGAATCAACCTCAGTTTTGCTCTTTGTCTTGAATAGTAAAATTTATCCGAAAGCACACACATCACTGGACCACCGATACCACCAATAGGAGCTTTGACAAGACTCTCGCTGCCGTTTTCCTCCAACAACATACTGCTACCTCATGGAGAAAGTTGTAAAATATCAAAAAATGAAAAAAAAAGCATGCAATGTTGTTCTTTCTTCCTCTTTCTTGCTACAACACAGCTGCTCTGAACTCTACTCATATAAAAGATTTTAAAAAAAGAATGGAGGGAGAGGTAAAAAGGGGCAGAAAAGGAGTATGTAATCGTGCAATTTTTTTTTGTCCGGCAGTAACATCACACGGTACACTACATGCACGCATGGATTTGACAGTCACTCTAAATACATCACAAACTGCAACCCACGCTCAAGTGGCTTGACGAGTGGGAATGGGAATAAATATGCCACCACATTTTACAACCCTGACAGTGCAGTCTCAAAGCTGTCTCGTGCCAAATCATGCACTGCATGTGTGAGCCTGTGCAAATCTCATTGCACTGTCACTTTTGTGATTGCGTTGTCTTTAGTATTAGCCACAACTTTGGTGAGTCAATCTAGATAGTCATACATGAGCCAAGGTTGTCCAACTTGAACTGTGAACCTAACAGTGATGTTGTGAACGCTGCAGATATAATTTGCTGGTGCTTCTCCTATCACCACTACCATGCTACCGGCAGAACCTTGGTCATACTGAAGTCTGTTCATGCAGTAACAACAGCAAAACCTTGGCAAGAGGAAGTTGAATTTGTTGAGCAAAATCTCAACATGTCAAGGGGCATGACAATGTGCTGTCATTGACTGACTTGTGCTGAAGGCTGCAATAACAGATGTCAATCACACCAATTTTTTTTGGTCTACACTCACGCTATCTAAGACATTCAGACTACACACACACACACACACACACACACACAAAGAAATTGTGAGGAATTGAAGCGCAATGTTGGCCAACTGTAATGATTCATAGTAATGTTCCTTACAGCACCACACAAGACAAGGTCAAAAGAAGGTATAAAACCTTGTCTTGCGCTGCGCTATAACGAACCTTACTATGAATCCCAACCAACTGGCCCAACTTGCCGTCATGATCAACTGTAACGCATTATATCGAAGGTGTCAGGCAACCAAAAAAATGGTGGATATCTTCTAATGTTCGAAAGCAGCCAACACAAGTGCTATTAGGGATGCTGCAATGGTGAGCTCCAAATTTGTTTTGACCACATGACACTCCTGAATGGGCATCTTAAGTATGTGAGCAATCTCACGTTTTGTTCACATTAGAATGTGCGTGCACCAGCTGTGAACCAAATCCGCAGCCTCATGTTCAGCAGTAGAAAAAAAGCACTGTCGCTCAACCACAGTGGTGAGTACCAAGCAGAGATCAGTTTGCTAGTAACTTCCTTTTGACAATGGATAGGCGGCAATGTAGCCACTAATACTGATTGGCGTTTTCTTGTTTTTACCATAAGCATTTCCTCTCAAACAGGAAAAAAAATAGAAAGGGGTAAGAAAATTGGCACTACACTGAAGCCACAATGACTTGGTTTTAGAAAATTGCACAAGCAAGCAAACTAGTGTTGAAGCGGTGACTGCAGGTCAATAACGATAACATGGAAAACACCTCTGTACAGTAGTTACTAATATGGAAGAGAACATTTGTGCTAAACATCATCAGCTGTGCTTTTTCTTGCTCTGAAATAAAGAATGTACAACAATGTAGACCCTTCAACAGAACAGTTATTTAGATCTCGTCACATTGTTGCAGTAGTTACTACTTGAATACTAATGAGGTGTTATCATTCCCATTGGATCTACTCTGCACTTTAAAAAAAAATGACCATGTGTACTAAACTAATACGGAACTTTCTCTGTGGCGTCACTTGTAGCGCAGGTGCATCTTCGGGGCAAATGATATGGGATGACTTTGCTTAAAAAGCTACATAAATTGAATGCTTGCTTACTGTACTAGAAAGCAAAAAGCATGCCTCATTTCTTGTCTGAGCACCGGATTCCTTTATTCTATACAAGATGTCAAATATAAAGATGTGTAAAAGCGTTCATTGTGCCAAACTGCAGATTTGAAAATCTCTGCTTAGATTAAAAAAACACATGACTTGCCATGTTTCTTTTCTTGTATTCATTTATTTGTGTTTCAAGTGCCACAGTAAAAGAAAGAAGGAATGAAGAATATAAACTTATGAAACAAATGCTGGCTTTCATGTTTTATTTTACCAGAGTTGCACAGATGAACTATATATTCATCCACCTTACTTGGCAATAAGGTCAGAGACTTGTACTACGTGTTTGTCTGTGCTACTCAGGTACAAAGGTACACGGCGGTGACCTCCACATGTTGAATTTTCAGCCAATATATTTGAATGCTAAAATGAGACAACCAGCTGCAAGCTTCCAGCCCAGGTGCTACATTTCTGCCCTTTACATGAAGTGACTTGTACAGAACAAAGCACAAGAAAACAAACAAAGGCACCTTAAATAACCAGCAAAGTCAACGACTTACTAAAACAGTTTCTAGCACAAATCTACAAGTTGGAGAAACTTTACTGCCATTCTGCTGAAACGGTCAAACCTTGTAGTCAAAAAATTGTGAACATCCAACGCACATCTTGGAGAAAACATAGGGAGGGCGGGAAATGGAAATTCAAGATGATAAGCAAAACAAGAACAAGGTGAAAGCAGGAGCCAACGTTTCGACAAGTGGACTTGTCTTCTTCCTTTATTCTATACATGATGTCAAATGTAAAGATGTTTAAGAGCATTGAAGAAGACAAGGCGACTTATCGAAACGTTGGCTCCTGCTTTTACCTTGTTCTCATTTTCTCAATGCACATATTGCAATTTATGCAAAGTTCGTCAGCTGTCAAATCAATTCACAGATCAAGTATGTCCACTATTTATACATGCAGCACTGTGCATTCCAGAGTTATTGCTGGTGCTTGCATACGTTTGAAATGTACAACACAACTTGGACCACGAGGGCAACATGATTAGGCAAGACTTTTTCGCTGTAAAATCAGTGAAACACTACATAAATTTTGGATAGAGCAGAGGCATCTCTCACCGAGCAATAATTCGTTATCAGTGACGATTCGGGGAAAAATGGTCACCAGCAAAAAGCAAAATGATGTACATATGACGATATGAGCTAGCCAGGAGGCTTATGGGTGGCAGTGCAAAAACGAATTTTTTATAAACTGCAATCCAGTAGACTCCTTTTATGAGGAACTCGAAGGGACCATGAAAATCTGTTCGTCTTATCAGAAGAATAATTGGCAACATGACCAGGTGCATCCAAATATCTTATTTTAAAACAATAAATGAAGTAGGCATAAAACAGGAGCAAAATGACATAAAAAGCATTTATTTAACTGAATAAAAACTGTTTTAAAGTGGTACTCTTGCTTGGTTTCATCCAATCTGTGATGGATGTTTGGCGCTTCTGTACAAATCAGCGAGCCACCACAAATGGTGTCATCTCACCTAATTACCTTAAAGATCTTTCTGTGCCTTCATGCTTCTGGAAGAAGTTGACTAGGTAGGGCATCTGCTGCATCACAGGTCATCGGTGCAGGCTCCAAGCTAGCGAAAGTAAGAAGGCGCAGGCCAAGCGCACGGCAAACCAACTCAACCTAAAGGAAAGTCTAGGTGATGTTGAGCGAAGCAAGGAAGGAGAAACGAGGCGAAGTGTCGTGGAGGAGGAAGCTAGGCAGAGGCTCACTGAGTGGACCTCCTCTGGCAGTTGCTACAGGTTTCATTTGCGATACGGACGTATCAGGTTCATCTTGTGATATCATCCTCGTGCACCGTACACTGTGTGTGCAAGTGAAAGCGTGTGACGGTGAGCTGACAATGGCGGCTCAATCTCATGTGCGCGAAGGAGGAAAGGGGCATGCATAGCATTGGGGAGGGGAGGGTGGGGGGTGTTGCACTTCAGCTGCACGTGGTCACACGGGCTTTATGTCATGAACGCAATCTGCTTTGGGGGCATAGTCTAGGTGGGCTGATGGCTCGTAGCTTTGCATGCACTGTGTTCTCGCTGCTCAGTTTGCATTGAAGTGACAGACAGCACGAAGATCCTTTCGCTTTCTGCTGCTGCCGCGATTCCTCACGCCAGCGTTTTGACAGCGAGTGTCCGCAGTCGTTGAGCGTGATGTGTTCATGTTTGATTGAACGCACTGGCACCATGCTTGGTAATGCAGTTAGTAAGCGAATGTTCACAAGGGGGCGTTTTACTCCGGTGGCTGCTGCGTATGGTGCGGCCTTGTAAACCCTGTCTTGAATACGATCTGCGATGCAGTCTAGGCACAGCGAGGGCCAATATCTTCGTATGCACTATAGCACCCATACGCTTGCAAGTCACCCGCGTTTGCAAATTGAAATGTCACTTTATGTCCTCCTCTTGTTTTCGCCTCTGTCCATGGGCGATGTGAGCCGTAGGCCTCCAGTAGGCTGCCTCGATGCGTGCACGCCCGGGTGTGGCGCATTGAGGCACCCTAGCCTTCAGGATTGGTAGCGGTGGCGGTCACTCCGAATGTTTGTCTTAACCAAAGAGCACGTCTGAGGCAGCTTGTCTTAAGCATATTTTGCACGCGATAGACTCGATAGACCGAGTCTATCGAAAACCAAACAAATGTTCCATGTTGTTCATTATACGCGAGAATACGCCTTAACCAAGTTTGTCTTAACAGTTCACTGTATTTGCTTGTCAACAACACAAGAATCGGTCTGTTAACATTGTTACAATGGATGTCAATAGCATTCTGCTCCTGCAATGCAAATTGTCTTTGTGTGACTGTTTCTTACCATGCTGAGTACCCAGGGTGTCTACCTAGTTGACATTTCGAAATTCCCTGAGTTTTCCACGTTTTCCCTGAGTGTCGTTGCAAAATTCCGTGAATGAGCAGAACTTTGTTTTATGTCAAGACATGCTGACACCATGTTACCCGATGCTGTCACTCTCTAGTAAGCATGATGAAACAAAACAAATGACATAATCCAGTTTGAATAGTAAGGAGTAATATCTATTTCATTTAAAAAGAAAACAGAAGGAAGGTGTTAGTAAAATGCACAGCAAAAAAATGATAAAACCCATTGCAAATTGGGTCGAGCATTTTCAAATACGAATGTGAAGGAGATGCATACATAAGTAAATATTTTTGAATATGAGCTATTTCTATCAAATGATAGCAAGCTCATCGGTATGAGGCCTGAACTTTGTCACAACTAAGATTCACTCTCAGCAGTTGGGAAGTCAACCTCAACTGTCCTGGCATACTCTCAGCCCGTACACATCTCAGTGTTGGGTTTCACTGCTTTAAAGAGCTTATTTTGGTTTGGATGAGGGACACCTGCATCTCGGCGTCAGCCAACGCTTTGTTTTTTGAGCTCAAGCTCTTTCAAAGAGGCGGCAGCACGCTTCCTTTCCCGTTAATTCCTAAGTGCACCGGTTCTTTCTGTTCTCATCCTCCTTCTAGCACGCGTTCACCTCATGGATCATTTGAAGCATCCTCTTGGTCAGTTGTGCAGTCAACGTCCGATTTTTCGGGCTCCCTAGGTGCCTCAAAAACATCCAAAAAGTCGGGCAGTCCGAAAAAATGAATGCATGTCTAACTGCCCTTAAGGGCTAAAATTGCCACAGGCACGTCCGAAAGAGCTCTTAAGGCCTACCAGTACACTTATTAGGCATATCGGTGCTCGTACTGTGACAGGAGACGAGGGTGCACGCGTGTATAATTAAGGAATACATACTGTGTCCCGTGACAATTGCCCCTTCCCACGCTTGTTATGCTTCACCGCGTAACACTGCTCTACTGAGGCGAAGCTAACTTTCGGAGACTGGCATTACGCAACGCGCTGTAAGCTTTTTGCGGGGACTACAAAGGCGGAGTCGGTGCCATTGCTGACAGCGGCGAATTCTTTCAATGAAAAAACACCGTACGGCAAGAAGCTTACAGCGAACATAGAAGCAGCTAGACCTAACGTTGCCGCGGTGGTGGCTACGGCCGCCAGCGGATCTGCGTTGTTCGAGGCGGCGAGATAATCAAAATGGCGGCAGTGGTGGCTTTGATTATTGCCATTTCAGACCTGCAGTCAGAACAATATACACTGACTATATGGAGTACGTGGTGGTGCCGCAAAGCCGTGCGAATTATCGGGCATGTCTGGAAAATCGGTCGTTACTACTCTGGCAACACCTCGTGCCGACGACACGGCGTCAATGACGATTCGTTGCCATTCCTCTGTTACTGGAGCCAGCATTAACAAGACTTTCGTTCCCTTTCAATAAAGTTACAGCTAATTTTCCCTGATAGAAGCACGAATTCCCTGAGTTTTCTCTGAGTATTTCCAGACTATTCAAATTCCCTGAGAATTCCCGGTTTTCCCGGTTGGTAGACACCCTGTAGTACCAATACACAATCTTGCCCACAACAAAGAAAAACGGAAAATACCAGTGGAACCTGCCACTATTCACTATATCAGTGCCTAGCTTGTCAAAGACACTCGCGCTGCAAAAAACCTAACAGTGCCATCTTGGAAACTTGTGTAGTGAACCAACACAAGTAAGTTAGTAAGCCTAACTGAACATAAACACCCCAAAATAGGATACTACATTCAATTAACTTTACACTGCAGTTTTAAGGAAGCTTTAGCTTGGGGGGTTCCTGTCTAAAGAGATAGCGAAGGAAAAGTTAAAATATAGTCACTGTAGGATCTCAATTTTTGATTTAGACTCAACTTTGCAGACTCGACAAAAATTGTTGAATATTGCAAAATTTAGACAGGTGAAACTATCAAGTTTACAACACCCTAGCTCTGCGGCGAAAAGCAATATCAAAATTCTGTAAACTGCATTTAATGATACATCTGAAGCAGCCAATAGTGATGTATTATACACCACTCTCCTATATATCAGTGTTACGAGAACAGAACTGTTGCAAAACCGTCGTAGACATTGTAACAAATCCATGTAAGTGGTAAATTAATAATACCAAATCGGTCCACCTTAAATGCTCTAACAGATGTAGTTTACAAAACTACAATACCTATTCTTGGTGCATAGTTAATTTGTAACCGTGGTGCTTCTATTTATTTCTAACTTAAATTTATTTCAATCTTTGTAAAATATTTAGACCAGTAAGTTACACTTTCTACAGTCACTGGAATTTAACTTTTTCTCTCAAATGCAACAAATTTCACTAAAATTGATCCAGGGGTTGTTTCATAAAAGCATTTCAGCATTTTAAATGCACTTGAATAGGTGGCATTGGAGTTATGCCAGAGCTAAAGCTTCCGCTTCATAACCGGTGCTTAATTATACAGCTGATTCCTGGACATCTTTAAACATAGAAGCCATAAAAATATGCTAAATTCATTTGCAGATCCATTGCATAAATGAAAAAAAATTTAATTGCAGTCCGGACACGTCTGTCCCTTGCTCTAGTGCACCACACAGCATACACGAGCTGAAGAGATCTTTTTTACAGTGAAGCTGTTAAGGGTCACCTCTGCCACTTTCCCCGTGGCAGAGGTGACGCAGGCATTAATCCCTCCCTATACGTGGGCCAATCTCAAAGATAGTGCAACACGGGGCTGAGCCGCAGTGAAAGTGAAGCAGGTGTTAAGCACTTCCCATACATTTGCCAATCCCGAAGATAGTCCAATGCCGGGCTAACCCACGGCGGAGGTGAAGCTGGCACTAGGCACTGCCCACACGTGGGCCGATTCCAAAGATAGTGTAGTGCCGACCCGACCCGCGGTGGAGGTACAGTTTGCTATTAATGGGCCCGCATACACAGTTTTGCTGTTTGCTGGTCATCCTTCTTCACAGAGTGGAAGGCCACTGAGGTGTCTTTTTTTTTTTTAAGTTTTGCAGCTTTGTTTTGTAAATATCTATGAGCACCTGTACACCCTTGCCATGAAGACTCTAAAGGTGCTTTAATGCCTACCAATATCAACACGACAATTTCATTAGGCATCACAAAATAAAGTGAGCGAAGAACAAAGAAAATGCATTCTGTAAAAAAATAATTTATTATATAATTGCGTACAGTGACAAAGGCAAACTAACTTACAGGCCTTTGAATAGGCACAAAGTGTGGTTATTAAATCTTGGGTTACTATATAAAGTATCAAAAGCGACGCTGCACATATATATACGCGTCTTATGTACATTACAATCGGCTGTGCAGGATTTTCATACTGATTAATATCCTCGGGTCCATGAAACACCCTGAAAATGAGAATAATAGCTGTAATGTTACAACTGTAAGGCAGGCAAGAGAACGAAGGGCGCCTTACCGAACACGTGCTCAGAATTTAACAGCAGCAATGACAATGATGGCTACCATCAGAAGGACAATAACAACCCAGTACCCTGAAAGAATGAAATATAACATATAGAGCACAACATTGAACAGAAACTGAATAGTGTGAGAAATAAAAAAGGAAAAGAATAATAGAAAAATAACTTTACAAGTACGAAATCAACAGAAATTCTCATCTGCAGCCTGAATGATAATCATGCGAGGGAGAAATTCACCTCCAATGACAATGTCATGCCTTCATCAATAAGCGTGGCCCCACAAACTCCCCACAGAGACTAGGGAGTGTTTGTTTCAGAGTTACAAAAACACCCCAGGATAAGGGAGGAACGAGTGCCCAGCCTTCACATGTGCATCTGCTTGGCAGTGGTACGTGACCATACTGCAATAGAAGGAAGCTCACCAGAATCAACATCATGGAAGATCCCTCCGTTTATACCAAAAAGGAGACCCTACTTCCCATCCTTTAAACGGAGACATAAGAGGACAGTACTGTATTTGCATGTAAATAATGCCACCACAAATGTAATGTGAAAGGGTACTTTGAGCCTCTCATAAAAAGAAAATATATAATATGAATATAACGCAAAGTGATGTCTGCAAGGAAATGGGAAATGATGCATAAAGGCGGATGCCCACAGGGCTTTAATCATCGCTACGGCGAACTACTATTGCAAAATAAAGTGAGAGGAGAGTCTGTCGCTGTCAATGAGAACAGTGCCAATTTCCGTGACACCCACCAAGGTTATTGGACAAACAGCAGTTCAGAAAGGCTCGTGACACAGTCGAACATGGCACAGCGTTTCATGAATTGCGTGGTGATGTAATGCACGACCTTGAAGACCGCTCGCTTGATGCACCTACACAACAGTGCTTATTGTCTTGCTCAGGGTTGCAATTAATAGGCCGTAACCATGTTGATGCAATGCTACCAGCATTCCAAATCAGAATTAAGACAGCGTGAAATGCACAGTGGCAGCGGGCACCAAATATGCATTATATTCATGTCACGAACCCAAATATAAGACAAGACCCATTCCGAAGTCAGAAATTTAGAAAATTAACTTGTTTTATATTCATGCAAACAAGATAAGTTGAACTGCATCCTTCTTGGATCCAAAGACAGTGCAGGGACTTAATCGCATTTTTTTATGGCAGTTTTTAATCGTTGGCTCATATGTTACATGAAAAACCCATTTTTTGTATATATACCCCGATTAGATGTCAACAGCAGCACTTCCATGTACATCGACAAATCAGCCGTAGATTGAACACAATAAGATTTGAGAACATATACTGCGACAGAAGGGCCCGAATACTGCACCATACATTGAAATGCATGACCTCACATTAGTGTACCAGCACCAGCATTTGTGTGAAGTTTTCAAGAAAATTGAAATTTGGCTATCATTTTCTTTTCTAACAGTGAACATGTTACGGTAAAATTAATGAAATAAAATTTTGCCAGAACACTCTCTCAGCTGAAACAGTTTCAGTGTATCTCTTTAATGTCTCTATAAGGACTAAATAAAGGGCTTTGAAGCCGAGCATACCAAAAGATGAAAAGTATCGCAGTACTCATGTTAGAAATTACACATTAAAGGATGCCAAGGACACTTACAACAGGTTCCGGACTTTCTATCCACCACAGCCACATTTTTTGTTTCTCTTAACAGACGATCCCTCATGCGGTCAGTGTGTTCAGATATGTCGTCGATGATCTCTGAAAGAGTAAGACGTCATAATAACTTTGATCATTTAGCCAGGTTTCTGCAAAAGTACACCACTTGGAGATTGCTGGACGTAGTAATAAATTTCCTGAGCATTGCTGTCCAGCCTTTACCATTGTGAAGGTTGAGCTCTTCATTGAAGCCAATAGCCATTTCTTTTTGGCGACCCAAAACATGTGAAAGACCTTCGAGGCCTCTGTCTTGTTCTGAAATATTGAGGAAAGAATTTTTCAATATTAAGAGTTTACTGGTTACAGAAACAACACATACAAACTAAAGCCTCCACAAATCAGTTACATGACCATGTCGGGTCAAGCATGTCACATGGCTTCCTTCAAAGGTAAGGAAACATCCAATTTGCATTGCACATCTTACTGTTTAGTGGTGACAGGACCAGTGCAGTTTTGTTAAACATGAAATTTTAATTACACTACCCTACTGCATTATTCGTGTAAAACTACTCCCAGCGCATTACAAAAAAATAATTAGCACAGAAAGACTGAAACTGAAGGCCAAGCATCTTAATATTTATTACAACTGAACCGTGGCCGCAAGGACCTCAACATGTGATGTGCAAGACTTCCAAGCTTCTTTTTCTGCAGTAAAATCCCACAAATATTTTCAGGTGAGGTTTCATTTCCATTGATCACATTTAATGTGATCAATAAAAGAATTTGAATGTCATGCAGTCCGCTACTACATTGAATAATTAGATGTCCTTGACCAGGGTTTGCACAATCAGTGACTTTGCAATGAACTGGGCCACCCTTTTGTAGCAGCACATGCCCTTTCCGACGCAGTTCCTTTTCGTGCTTCGTCGGTGGTCAGAACAATGCTCTGCCCACGTTATCAACGGGATCAGATGGCCCCAAATGCTGGATAAGAGTGGCATAGAGTCCAGCAGAAGGCATCGCTACAAAATCGCGGCCCTGCCTCAGCAAAATAAAGGTGGTGTCTCACCAATGTGCATCTTGCCTTCTGAAGCAAGGAGAAGTTAGCTACTCTCCCCACAACACAGGCTCTCTCCCACTAGTGTTGTTGTCCCAGAAGATATACTCATGCGCTGATTTCTTCTGTATCAAAGCTAAGGGCCCCTGTGACGCATACAGTCACAATTCCTCTTTTCTTTCTTTTTTGTCTCTCTTCACTTATTTGTTACATGGAACATTTCCTGCACTCATTTTGCACACAATCTGGATGTCACGGGAAATCCTGTGTCCACATTGCTGACTGTTTGTGGACCATGTGGCACGGAGGTGAGAGCAGCTGCACCTCTGCTGGTGGAGAGAGTGGATCCTCCAAGAAGGCCACACTGGCTATCACTGGAATTTTCAGCTATTTTACAGCTCAGCTCTTAGGCACCTGTTCCTGCAGTGAACACCGGCATTGTCCCTCATAACTAAGTGAATGGGCACAGCGAAAGATGAAAGCAAAGCGTGGAGCACAGCGGGGGATGAACAGCATTAGGAGGAAAACAGAGGAGGAGGTACAACGGAACCGTAAGGCAGAAATCGTAGGAGGAGGGTATGGCAAAAGGGTGAGAGGAAAAGCGTAGCACGGGGACGGTGGCTACGAGATGGTGCCAGAGTAGCGCGCGTCACCTAGGAAATCTGTCAGTAGCAGCTGCTGTAGATTGTGCCCACGTATCACCCATGCGCTGAACCTCGCAATCTCCAGATTAGCAAGGCAGTAGCGCCACACTTCGATCCATTTGCAACATGTCACATGAGACAGATTGTCTGCACCAGTCAATATATCGCAAAATGAAGACTTGTATAGAGCTACGTTCAAATTTTGCATTAGGGAGTTTTGTAATCGTCGGTGAACTTTTTGCAGAGCACATCAGCACAAACCTTTGCAGACACAATCGTCACCATGCTATCTATGCACCGATCTTGTCTATTTGTGATGCCAGGAGTGTGACAGCCCAAACTATCTTATACAATTTTTGGGGTAGGCCAAATTTAATTTCTGAAGCAGTTTGGAGCAGATGAATTCCAATTTTGTAGCAGCCTGCAGCACTTAAATTTTATTACTGGTGTACAGGAATTATTAAAGCATGAACAGTCAGCAGATTTAATTACAGTACAGTTTTATAGATACATGCACAGCTTATTACATGAAACCCTAAGTACAATTTTGCTAATTCAACCCTCTTTAATTTAGAAAAATCAGATCATTTGGACTAACCCTTTTGCTTTGGCAAGCATATTCATTATTTAATGGTTTCAAACCCTTGTTAATTCGGACGTATTTTACTGCACACTTTGGTTTGGATGACCCCTGGAGCGCGCTGAGTGTCTCATATATGCGCATGGCATTCGAAACTGGGCAATGAATGTGGGCCACGCAATGGGCAATCTTGGAGACAAAGATGTGAGATGCAAGATAGCAACAAATGAAATGAACCGGTGGAGTCCCCATCAATATAGTCATCAGCGGCAGACACACAGGGCCGAGGCCTGCATACATTGCAGAGGAAGTTTCCTCCCTCCATGGCAGACATGAAGGACTGTGCAGGTCTGTGTGTTCATCACCTGTGGTCACACCTATACACAATAGTGCCACGGATTCATCTGCAGCAATTTCTGTAAGCACTGATTTCATTTTGATTCAGTGTGAGGCACGTGATATCACAACCACTGCCGAAGCCGTTGAGGACAAAAGCAATTCTACTGTGGCCCGTGCGCTGGCATGAATCCTTCCAGTAGTTGCAATGGACAATTAGTTGCCAGTAACTTCAACGGCAACAAAATTATTGGGAGATGCTTGCGGTAGTGAAAAGCCCATCTACTCAGATGGAGACATGTGTTCCTGCCAGTCAAAGTTAAACTATGTCTGCAAGTCAAGTTAACCCACAGCATTCAACTGTCCAGTGCAAAACCATTCTGCTGTGCCATGGCCTTCAATTGCAGCATGGTGCATCGAACTTTCGCACCTGCCTGTGAGGTGGCACAGCTCCAAAGTGCATGGCAGAGGTACACGGCACCATGCACACGCCACTTGCAGAGGTGATGCGTGTCGACACAGCAGGCGCTTCCAGTGGGCATCGAAACGCCCTCCCTAACCTCTTCAACAACGCTTCAAAACTGCCAGAATAATGTCCAGTGCACTGAAATTTGGTGCATGCACCACACAACAGCGGTGTGCTTTTCAGCGCCCATTGGACCTGCTTGATTATCTGTGATGTCAGCCAAGAGCAAGCTATGTAGTTTGCGGCACAGCAACGTGAAGGTGTTTTGGAACTCTGTTGAAAGCATGAGAAACTAACGCTGAACCAAAAAAGTGGCCACACTCACCAGGCCACTGAGTCATTCAGCCAAGCAGGCGACATTGCCTGCACCTGAGTGCTTGATTCAAAAGTGCATTCAAAACTACTACAGCTACTAGACTAATGCATACTTATGCATTCTTTCCAACTCACCCATCTCTCTACCTTACTAGAATAATGCATGCAATGCAGGTCTACACTGGCACAGTCAAAACTTTCCTGAGTGGAGCTGCCTGGGAAGGCCCACGCACGACACCTGATCTAGAAGGCACCGATTTTGCACAACCTCCGAGGTCAATGACAACACCCTGCTCCGCACTGCGCCGGTGATCTTAGAGGGTCATTTCCCAATGTTACAGAGATGCTTGCCAGAGCCAAAGCTGTCCTGGTGCAGCATTGCAAAATTTCAGTCACATTTTCACTGCGCAGACATCTTTGACTAAACAAATAAGTATGTTGATGATTATATTGTTACTACAGAATCCTACATGTGCTAAAACAGTTGTCTCACTTTCATTCACTGCTGCTGGTACTGTGCACCACTTTTCTTCGTTATTTCATCTCAGAAAGTATAAATTAACGGACACAAAAAAATCCTAAGCAGTTCCACAAGGGCTGCTTGTTGCTGTGTGAACCGTATGATGAGGAAAACACTTAAGGTAAACACTGTTTTTTCTTAGGCATGCAGGCAACCGCATGAATTGAAAACCACCATCCTTATTAAACTTCTAAATATACCGTTGAACCCACTTATAACAATATTTCAATGCCCCGAAAATTCCATTGTTATACCTGATAATTGTTAAAACTGGTTTGCATGAAAAAATAAAAATAGGGGAATGGCAGAGCTGATCTTAACTATAATGGCGGGGAGGCCAGTGCCCCTCCCCACCACCTTCCTCCATCCGGCTACTGATTGTGCTCACTCGTTTAACTGCTTCCTGGGCACTCTGATCATGGGTAACAAGCTGCGGCTGTCGGCGTTAAAGAATGGCACTACCATAACTGCAAAGATGGGTCACGGGTGGCAAGCGATATGCGAGCACCGCCAAGGCAGCGCTTTAGTGGGCCCAAAAGGGGCATTTCAAAGAATGCGAGGAGGTTGCTGTGGCAGCCTGTCAGCTTGAGAAATCCAGAAGAAACGCTGAGGCGAGATGGCCATAAGCGTCTCACCACATACGTCGCATTGCATGAAAAAACCTTAGGTCTGTCAGCCTTGCCGACGTCCTTCTCCAAAGTATCCAGGTGTTCCACGTAGTGCAGCGGAAGGCTCCTCACGAAAACGAAGCCCCGGAGGGACTGAATCACCTGCCGGGCCTCCTGTGAGCACAACGTTGAGGCAGCCTGCCCTACCGCGTCATTGCTGCTATCGCTATCCGATGCAAGCACGTTCGCAGTGATCAACTCATCGGTTAGAAGCACTTAGTTTCCAAATATATAGCCGTGTGCTTTCCTTTCACCGGCAACGTCATGCATTGCCAATTATCAGTGGGCAGGTCAATGATCTTCCATTTCGCAGGCGAGTGAAAAGAGGCTGAGAAACAACGTGGCCAGGAACGATTTCGAAGCAACCAACAAAGACGAACATGGGAAATTACACTATTTGCAGAACGGCACTGAATGAGGAGCCAGCGAGCAAGATGCGAGCAGTGCAGTTGGCGCGGTCCGTTCGTGTTTCGAAGGGTGGCGCGGCATAGAGATATGGGCACAGCCCATTCGTGTTAGGAAGGGTGGAAGGTCGACGGGAGAGAGGCATGCGGAGAAGGCTGGAAAATGAGAGCTCGGCAGTCATTCGAGCAGCGGGCCCATCGTGCAGCAGCTCAAATTTCTCGTTTTCTGATTTTCTTTTCAAGGATTTCGTATTTCACCACCTTTCGGCTCGGACGTCTAGCAGTCAGACTTCATCGTTACAACCAATAATGCACCATCGGGGCATTGTAGTAAGCAGGATATTTCACCATGCAAAACATACAAAAGTTGACGGTGCAGCAGCTTCTCATTGTTATAACTGATATATTGCTAAAACCGGTATCGTTATAAGTGGGTTTGACTGAATACACGTACAAGTCAGCACAAGCCTGCTAATTATTTACATCAGTCTTTTTGAAGGATACTGCAAGTAAATTATTTATTTGTTGACTGTTAAGATTGAAGTCATAGACTATAGAGAAAAAAAGGTGGTGACACCTTCTGAATATAAGTTCAAGTATCAAGATGCTGTTAACCATTTACATTTCCTTGGTTTGAGAAGAGAAGCTATCAACAAGTACCTCTGAGTATCCTCTGCTGCTGTTCCCTGATTTCACCAACATTAAGATTTTGCGTGGCTTCAGTTTCTTCTCCATTCCAACCACCTTCACTCACGCTGGACAGTTCAGTGCCCAGAAGCTCTTGCCTGGAAGTGCGAGATAAAGAAGGCTGTGACATAAGTTACATTCAATGAGTACTGCTTGCTTTCGAAACATGCTTGAGAACACTAAAGAAAGATTTATTCAGCTTGGTCTTGCAACATGCAGTAATTTACACTTCACATTATGTGCATTTTTAACATCAGAGAGTTTTAGAAGCAAATCCCCAAGCACCTTTGTGTACCCTAAAACCCAACTTCCTTTGTACACCTTTCGCATTCTACATTACTCTCTGCATTTTCTTGTACACCTGAACAATAACGTCCCCAAACTTTGGGTTCCCTGCTTATAAAACTCCCTATCATGACATTCTTATCCAGAAATCCAGCTTTAGCACTGCTGCAAGACAGCATGTACAGCGTTGTGAAACTTTATGCACCAGAAGTTCCTAGTGTAGTTATTTACTGATGCCACAGATATCAGAAGACAACACTGCAATCAAAATAATGGCTGCCTGGGAAGAAGCTGATGATAGCAGTTGATATGCATATTGACTATGTAAAAAGTATTTCATGCTTACCTCTACACCTGAGTAAGGAACCAGCAGTCGTTTCTATTTATTTAGGACAGAACAAACAAACAGCTGTGATAGCGTAAAATACGTTATAGAAAGCCTCGCAAGAAATGGTGAGCTAAGGTGTAGTCACAACAACTGAGAATGAACAAACAGGCAGCTCATGACCACAGGCACCTTATGAATGATATCACAACCCAGTATGCAGAAAAACGACATCTATGAGAACTAGTATGTGTCCAACAACTGACGTATACATGATGGGCAAAATAATGTGAAATCCAGACTGAAGGTGTTACTGCAAGTGCACAATACAACCTTCCAGGTTGGCCAGCTGTAGGTGCTTTGCTCGTCAGTAAGGCATCAAGTTCGCGCCCCTTGTTTAATAATGTATTGGCCATGTACTGGCGCCGCTCCACCTCTCCAGTAGTGCTGGAAGTTCATGTCAAGGCAAAAATGACATCACGCAATCCACACTTGTCGTTATTTCACTGCATATTAAAGGATACATTAACAGTGAACTTTTGGACAGGTCTTCTTGGAGCTTCGATGCATCCATCATGTATTGCCGGATCATTTGGCGCACCTTGCCAGTGGTCTAAAATGAAATGTGTTAAAAGAGTGAGAAGGTGGCAACAGATGATGGATTGACGGTAAAGAATAGAAACACGGGAGTAGCCTCAGCCTCAACTTACAGCTTTGACTATGGGTTTGTCTTCGTTAAATGAAACTAGAAAAGCGAAACGACGCATCTTCGTTGAAGTTTCAACACAAGACCAAAAATTAGGCCAAATACGTCAGAAACAATTCTTTCGAATCTCGGAACATCTGACCATGTTTGACAAGAGTATTTAGCGTCTGCTAAACCACAGCATTGACTAAATGCCCGTTTCTCGGTTGATTTCTCAAAAACATGCGTCAGAAAGCAGGCGACGAGGACAAAATAAAACTGACGATGTCATTTAAAGCAAAATTAGGAAGAACACAACTTCGCACTAACTTGAACATACGCAGCGGTCTGTCGCCCGTACTGGTTCCGCTGCATGATGAGGCCCATAATTTCTCTTCTTTTTGTCTCGCAGGCATCATAAGCCGTTAGCCTGAAAGAAAGGGCACCTGCTTTAACATAACTATACGATCTGCCTAAGTAGAAACACCGTACAAACGCCTTCGTGTTCATGTGACTGGGTTGACAAGATATGAGGGGCACGAAGCACCGACACTAGACTTAAGAGATGACAGTAAACTGCAGCTTCAATACAGTATTCGAAAAAGCTCCTTAAAAAGACGCCGAAAAGCTACGAATTCAAAATTTCAGGCCACACGCAGCGTAAGCGACGGCAATCTGAGGAGCAGAAAGCAAATACCAACCACGGATCGGCCCCACTGAGCGCCATTTTGAACATAGCGTAGACAAATGAAATGAATCAGCTGACTCTTCACTGCTTCACACTTTCTTCTACTACTATTTATCTGTCTAGGCAGAGATGGTAATATGCCATCATAGAGTTTCTAGAAACTCTATGTATGCCATCATATATATAGTGAGAAACTCTATGTATGCCATCATGTATGCCATGATGGTTTGCATCATGGAGGAAGGAAACTTGTCCTTAGTGAAGAAACGATAAATTTATGAAAATGAAAGTGGATGAAAAAACAACCTTCGCATTTCGTATGTGATGCTCTACCAATTGAGCTACCGCGGCGCCGTTCCCCATCCACTTTCATGGGTATTTATATTGTGGGATCGTTCCCCACCTGCGGCAAGTTGTTTTTTCATCCACTTTCATTTCCATTAATTTATCGTTTCTTTATTAAGCACAAGTAATTTCCTCCATGTTGTCCTTGGTGTCAGTGTTTGTTGCCTTCTTATGAGGTTGTCTACTAGTGTTGCTTGTGTAAAGGCTGTGTAAAGGTATCAGAAATTCAAGCTGAATTTCATATTCTGGCTGCTTCGCCTAGTAATCGTGCTTCATTGTACAGATGCTCAAGCTGAAGAAATGAGGAGTCAGTGACAAAGTTATAAACAAGTGTAACTTCATGTTGCGGTTTGAAAGGTTTGAAATGGCAGGAGGCATTGTAAGTTGCATTATACTCGTCATCCTTGTGATTTTTGCTGAATAAAATATCTAGAGTCTTGCAGAAGGGCACTTGCAACCTGCACTGTTTTGACTCTGATTTATTCACTGACGTGCAGTCAGAGGTTAGCAAAATTGTACCAGCCTTGAAAAGTGCAGAAATTAGCTTCACAGTTATATGTTCCAAGGCATGCATTACCATTTTGTCACAGGCTGTAACAAAAAATGTGATGTGCCATCTGGAGTTCAATTCCATTCAACTTTACTTTTCCGAGATAGCAAGGAGGTAGCAGTTGCATAGAAGCTACTGCACTGGGCAGCTTGAGGAAAGCTGCTGCTCCCTTCTTTGGCAGTAATGTACAGCTTGACATCAAAACATGCTTTGCACAGTCATCTAACGGTCAACAAAAAGGCAAGATATACAGTTAAACCTGAATATAACAACCTTCAATGTTACGAAATTTCACTGTCACTGTGAAGGAATACAGAGACAATAATTAGGAACCCTCTGTGGACACAGATGGTCAAATAGTTGAATTACAAGTGGCTCCTTGCGTTTGCAAGAGCGACCGTAGGCTACCGTTACCGCGAGAGCTAGCTCACGGTAGCAGGATCAAGCATGCACGAGGTTCAAGTGCGTGCACAGAAGGACACATGGCCCCGCAGTTAGTATCGGAGAATGCCATCAAAATCGGCCAAATCGTTTTGTTGAGTGTATTACAGGAATGGTCTACAACATTCCCATTTCCTGTGGTCACATGTACATTGGCAGAACAGGCCGATGCATTAATATATGTATCAGGACATTGAAATTCGTTAAATTATGTACCATTCTCTCATATTGCATCTCAGTGCCAATTGTGCCATTGTAAACCCTTGTTCGAAAGTACAGTAATTTTGTTCCGGCACTCTGACCAGACCCCTCGGGAAATCTCGGAGCCTTATCATATCACCAAGAATTCCACTCTAAGTGTAAGCCAGCCATCGTTGTTACTAAATGACTGACAATTCAGTTTCAATAATAAGTGCTAGACATGTGCTGTTGATGTTCGTTTTTATCTCTTTTTTACATGCGCAGTGTATCTGTGTATATATATTTTTCTGTGCATGCAGTAAAGATCAGATGTAAGTAAGCGCTTGTGTTGTGTGTCCCTTTTTTAGTCTATGGTTTTTGCTGCGCTCTTAACTTCAATACAGTAGTGCAAGTACTTTTAATAGTGTCAACTTGACTCTGCCCCACCACCATACCTTTTGGCCACGCCCTGCTTACACATGGCCCAATAGCAACACACCACTTCTTGCAAGGACCAATGGGCTTTTTCCTTCATTCTGCAGAGCCCCTGGTGGTACCATAGTGGCTTCAGAGACGCAGTGCAGCCAGAGCACCGGCATCGACAAATCCCACGAGTGCAATGTGTGCGGGCATCATTTCATGCTCATGGGTGAGAAGCTAAGTGCATGCCCCATCTGCAAGCAGACATTTGCCCAAAAGCATTCAGTCACGACCCAACAGCTCGTGCACTCTGTCAAGAGACGGTTCTATGCGTGGGAAGCTGTTTATGCAGAGGTACCTTGCTGGGCATAGGACTCAAAGCAGCACAAGAAGCTGTTCCAGTGCTGTCACTGTTTGGCAATATTAGCAAGCAGGAGGTCACTCAAAGTCCACATGAGACTGCGCACCAATGAGAAGGCACACAAGTGTAACATGTATGGCAAGCTGTTCAACGAAAAGCATTCATTAGTTCACCACCAACCCATTCACACAGACGAGAAGCAGTGCAAGTGCGAGCTATGCCCATCTGCGTTTCGACACAAGGAGCCACTGAACAGACGGAAGGATCTGCGTGCTAGGGGAGTAGACCTGCGCCATTGCAATGAGTGTGGTGAGGTCTTTGTGCGGAAAGGGATACTGAAGGAGCATCTGCAGTGGCACATAAATAATATGCCTTACACATGCCACATGTGTCCACCTAAGTTCGCGAATAAATCGAACATGAAGAGTCATATGCCTAAGAACACAGGGGAAAAGCCGTTTATTAAGTGTCCAGTATGTGAAAAGCCATTTGCCTAGTTGTCCAACTGTATGAGGCACACACGTCGCATGCGCAGCAAGGCGAAGCTTGAGGTGACATGCATTGACTACAGGATGGCTACTTTGCCACCAAACAGCAGTTCCAGCACAACGTGTGATAAATGAATTGGTGAAGACCTCACTTTCATAAGTGATTTAAAAGGGCCCTTGGGCTTGGTGAAATAACATAGTCCACAGGCAGCATATGCTGCTGTGAACATCCCAGCCAAGTTTTGCTGTCGTACGCGGTGCGTGGAGCTTGCAAGCGGATCACAAATTCACCTTTCTCTCACGTGCTCTCTTTTCAACAGAAGGCCCTGTCCTCACTCTCTTCTAGGCGCACTATTTCATCATCAGATGCATTGTTTCATCATTTCCTTAGACAGCTGCTATTGGCCGATAGCTGACATCAAGCTGTGGCAAGCTACCTGGCGTACATACTACGGCCACCACGGGCTGCCCCCACAAGTCCACTGGATAAGTGCACTATGGCTCACTGAAGACAACTATGTTTGGCTTATGTTTAGCGTGCGTAGGCACCCAAGGTAGAAGCCAGAGCATCTACGTTAATACCTGAAAGGAAATTTGAACCGCGTGCTACAGTGACATTTAGAATGCAGAGTATGTGGGCATACCCCACTGCGCCGTAGCCTTTGCAGTACAAGGCATTGAAGAAGGAACGGGAGCACAGCAGAGGCCGTGTTTGATTGCCAATAACTCTGTTTCTGCTGAACGCATTGAAGTACTTCTTGTGACTAAGTATTTCTGAAATAGTCTATTTTTACTTCAAATGCCTTTTTTCAATTCGATAAAAAGTGGTTCAGGGCCCCTTTAATTATGGGCAACATATGCAATTGTGATTAGGTGTTGCTGTATGCTTGGCTTTATTAAAGAGGCTCATCATTCTAAAGATATTCCGATGTAAATGTGTTGAAAATATATTGCGGTGCAGTGATGGTGGTAGTACCATGGGACACTGTGCTTAAGGAAAAGATTTATCTCAGGAGCTCCTGTGTAAATGCATGAGAATAGAGAAATTGTTTTGCTCAGCATCTTCCGCACCGAATTTGATGAGGCCTGTTGCATATAAAAGAAATGGTTCAAATCTACTACGTGCAAGCACCCGATCTTTTATTTAGTCCAACAGTTTGTCTTTTTTTAGAAAAATGCTTGAATATTGAAAAATTTTACAAACTCAAGTATCAAGTTTACAGTACTGGAACTTAGCAAAGAAAATTATATCGCAATTTTGTTAACTCCAACTATTGAGGCATCAAAAGCGGGCAAACGTGATGTATTATACACTACTCTGAAACACACTAGTTTGTGCGTAGGACTACGGTGTTGCATGGGGACATGCAAAACAACAAGGACAGCAAATCAATTGGCGAGATAAGTACCATCAACACGGTGCAGCCAAAGGGACAAAGATAACATTTTGTTTATTAACAGTGTCGTAAGGCACCACTTTCCACTTTGTTCATTTCGTGCTGCTCGCTGCTGCTCCTTTTAGAGTTTTTGTGCGAGTGTCATTTGGTTTCTTATATATTAAAACTGTGACAGTATGCCAAGCCTTTTGTTCGGCTAACCTCTCCACCTATCATTAAAAGTTATCTCACCGGGGCGCACATATTTTCAGAGACTGGTTGATGTAATACGATTTACTTGCCATACATTCTTGAAACAGGCAATTTGTATGCACAGTAGTTGGTCTATGTGGTGTGAATATCACAAGATGACAGTGCATATTCAAGAGAATATTGCCCTAGGCTAGTAGTCTGGCATAATGCAGCACCAAAATTCTGAGCAGTTCAGCTCACAGTATCCAAATGAAAAATACCATACATATAATTTCGTTCACTACTGTATACTCACACACATGTCGCACACAGA
The DNA here is from genome assembly GCF_050947875.1 of Dermacentor variabilis. NCBI lineage: Eukaryota > Metazoa > Arthropoda > Arachnida > Ixodida > Ixodidae > Dermacentor > Dermacentor variabilis. Next base: position 118,582,826 of record NC_134569.1, read on the forward strand.
CTTAATGGTGGCACTGCTAGATAGTGCAGCGTGTTCAGTGAAAAGCTCAAGAAAGGAACTTGGCTGCATACATGTCTCATATTTATCGCACCTCTGTATGGCAGTATGGTGTGTTGCTGCATTGCTTCAATGCCAATCGCATTAACGTCGATGTTCATCATGAGATGGATTGGGCAGGAACTTTTTTTTTATTTCTGAGCCACCAAGGTCAGGCGAATGCAACACTGCCAAAGAATATAGCACCCAGCCTATTGTGGACTAGATGGCTGCATAACTGTGTTTTATGAAGATTTTTGTTTTTCTTTATTAAGCAGTCAATTAAATAGAGGCCCTTGCTACCATTTAGATGCTAGTACTTGGGCAGTGGATCAGGATTTTTTTTCATTATTACTGGTTATAGGTGGCTTGTAAAAATGGTGACCATGATAGCCATTTCACTATTCTGTATTAAATTTTTGTCTTGCTGAAAAATTAGATGCCACCTGAATGCAGTTTGTTAAACATAGATCGGCAGGCTAGTAGGCATGTCTGTTCGAAGAGATGATGTTTCCATAAGCTCTAAGAAAGAAAAATGGATGTTGATAAAGCTGTTATCATGCGCTTTCTTGGCAACATAGCTACCAGTGTTACTGCAGGGAGACTGGGGACCGAGTTGAGCACTTATGCAAAATGTATGGCTGCGCATCCTGTAGCTAGCTATTGCCTATGTTATGCTATTACTCTTTTGTTATATGTAAAAGAGTGGCTCTCTGGTTTGTGTGTGTGTGCGACAACTTTATTTAATATCCTGCGAACTGATTGCCTGGGTATGGCCACGCTGGAGGCAGCAGAGAGACCCTGTCTGTCGGTCCCTTCCCGGACTTGGTGGATGGCCCAAAGTTGGTCCTGGAGATTTGAGCTAGTCAGTGCGGCTCTCCACCGCACCCTTAGTTCATCCGGGGATACTGCAATTCTCCTTTGAACTATTTCGCAGTCCCAAAGTATATGCTCTAGGGTGGCTCCTCTATCATAACATAGTTTACATTTGGCATCAGGCTATAATTCTGGAAACATGCGGTTAAGATGTACTGGGTTCGTGTAAGTTCTTGTTTGAAGGCGCCTCCAGTCAGCCACCTGAGACCTGTCCAATTACGGGCTAGGAGGTGGATATATGGACCTCGACTTTCTATAGAATTGGGTAATGTCATTGAATGAAAAAAAATCTAACCCTATTCTTCCATTCCATCTCCTCCTCAGGCAGAGCCTTCCCCCCACCCCTCCTAATCGGGCGTGGCTAATGAGCCCTTGTGCAACCAGATGAGCAGTCTCGTTAAGGTTGGGGGGTGGCGGTGGATGTGCACTCTGTATGAGCTGGGAACTAGGTGATTTCCTTGTCATAAAATTCTTCAGATGATATGAGTTTGGCTTTACTGTTTAGAATTATTACAGCTTCAACTGATATCCATCCTCTGATGTAATTTCATATCGCCGATTGAGAGTCGCTAATAATGTATTTGGGAGAAGCAATAGCCAGAGGGATGGCAGCCTTCTCCGCAGTCTCAGATACTCTGGTTTTGATTGAGCACGTGTGCATGCTTTCTTGCTTTGTATTCATTGCTACTGCTGTAAACGCTTGGTGATTTGAATGCTTCGCAGCATACACGTATAGCGCTTCCTCGCAATTGCCATAGTGTTTGAATAGAGCTTTAGCCGTGCTCGTTCTCCTGCCCTGATTGAATTCCAAGTGCATATTTTTAGGTAAATTCGGGATTAGAATACTGCTACTGATCTTTCTGGCCAATGCAACCTTCGGTCCTCGCTGGTTATGGTAATTTATTTGTAATTTATAGAGCATACCTCTGCCAGTCTGAGCGCTAGCTAGTCTTTCCAGCTGAGCTATCTACTGAGCTACAATCAATTCTAAGGTGTTATGCACATGTCATGTGTGGTGATGTGCAGGCCCATATGATGGACTGGCTCAGATCAGATGCAGGTAGTTTATTATCTGAAAAATACTTCAATGCCTTATACGATGGTAACTAGTGGTGCCACTATTGAGTGCAGTTGGGAAGTTTCTACAACCAGTATCGGTAAAATCGCCTATTAACAGCAACATGTTAGCTTAAGGTAAGTGTGAGGTTCCCAGTGCAACCTTTAATATTGGGACTCTTTCTAGCTGCATAATATACTATCTGTACTTTCCCTTCTAAAGAAATGAAATGATTGTTGATTCTTGAAAAAAAAAAATGCAGTTGTATCATTGGCAGGTGCACTCAGGTATTAGAAAAACAAATGCAAACAAAGAGCCTAGGTGAAACCTTATGGAGGTTTCAACCGAGTCAGAAATGAAAATCATTCTTCACACACACTTTATTTACAGTTCACTGTTTTCAGCAGCACTCGATGCAGCTGGTGCAACACACTTCAAAAGTCAAACATACTGCACGCTTCCATGGTGTTTGATGTGTTGGGACGCAGAGAATGTATAGTTTCGGCAGCGAGAGGTTGTCATGGACCAAGCGCTTCCAGATGATGAAGAGAAAAATGAGACCTTTCATTCTTGCGTATCTGATGTAAAATGCCCTATGTGCTGCTCGCTCCTCCAGTTTGGGAAAAGGGCAGCGTTATCATACTTGGACCTACGGGCAATTCAAGGGACCTGCCACTGCTGTGTGCACCGGTCAAAACTTTGTTGCTTCATTATTCAAATTATGCTTTTCTGCTGTCAGCAGCTGATTGGATCTGTGAAGAGTGACTGCAGGCACTTCGTCGCTGATAAATCCATTTTTTTCTATAATGGTGGATGTGTCAGCTGGCTGTTCTTGCTCGACTTGTGCTGATTCATCGCACTGTTGTCGTGCAAAGTTCACAAAGACCTGAAAAGTTTGCGAAGCCATTAGTACATGCCTAACTGCAATTGAGTCTGAATTTTTTCTCTCACACACAGCATAAACATCAAATGCTAAACTACAATATACAGTGTACAGTTCAAGTGCAAACAAAATACATATAGAAACATGTTAAATATAAAGAATGTCATGCAAACCTTTTATTCCTTATTGTTACTATTATTCTTTGTTGTACAGTGATGCACATGGAGGTGCACTTAGTGTAGAGCAGGGGTCTTATACTTGCTGCAGGCATCATGCTACATAAATTTATGAAAGGTGAAATATTTTGAAGGGACAGTGCAAGACAACAAAGACAAAAAGCAGGAAAGACGCAGGACAGTGCTGGTGTATTGTCACATATTTTTAGTCTTCTTTTTTTGTATTAGGTCCAGTATCTCTAAATCCCAGAAAAAATAGTGACAGGCCTCACAGTGTTGTAAATGATTTAATATATCTTTCCTAAAGCCAGTTTCGGTTTTGTTTCTACTGTGTCATGATGTCCCGACGCAGTACGTGATCATGTGGAAGCGGGACATTGAAATGTTTTGATAATCAGTCCGGCTCGCTCAGTCATATGCTGCTACATCGGCCATCACAATGAATAGCAGTATATGAGGCGACCGAGCGTCAGAACGTTGCAGTGTCCCGCTCCCATGCGACTAGAAACGAAAGTTAAACTGACCAGACAAAAGATATTAATATTAAGTTATTTAGAGAGCTCTGATGCTTGTGAATATTTTTTCTAGGGTGTTGGAGGTCTAGAGCCTTCATGTAATGCAAAAAAAAAACGAATAATCAAAAATATGTCACTGCCCCTTCAATCTCTTCAGCCACTCAATGGGGGACGATTAAGAAACCCCTCAGTTTCAGGCAACAAAAGCTCTCCAAAGATTTGTGCTGCTACTAAAATCATTACTTTGGATAGCCTGTAAATAAATGCAGCATGGATCTGCGGTCCTCCTTTCAATAACTGTATATGCATGTATAAAACTGTTAATGAGAGGATGTTTACATAGTGTTAAAAAAGGCAACATAAAAGGTTTATGTAAAAGCTTATCAAGGATTTAAGCCAGAGGTGGTAGAAGGCATACAGCCAAAGCCACTTGTTTGAGACTCGTGGTGATCCTCAAAGCAATATCTTCAGTGAGACTGCGTGCTTTCCTTTGGTGTAAATGAATAAACTTTACTCAAATGATATTGCGCAACAAAAAACGACACAGACGTAAGAGAAGACGACACACGTGTCGTCTTCTCTTACGTCTGCGTCGTTTTTTGTTGCACCTGTGTCGTTTTTTGTTGCATCTGTGTCGTTTTTTGTTGCGCAATATCATTTGAGTAATGGATTACCAACTGAATGCTGCTCTCATTATCAATAAACTTTCTTTTCAGTAGCATATATGTACAAATGTGACAGTAAATAATCTTGTAATTTAGCTTGGTAAAGCACTCACTTTATAAACACCATGCACGTAATGTAGAATTTGCATGAGATAACGTCACACAATTACTCTGACTTCTGCTATCACTCTTGTCTTTTCGGAAAAGCGTGTCAACAGGAGATGACTACAACCTATCACGACATGATCACGTGTTGACTGAAATTTTTTTTTTTTTTGGCTTCAGTTCTTGTTACATGATAATGTTTCTTTCCTTTCTCCACCCAAATTAGGGCATCTGAACCTCAGTTCATTTCCACTCAAGAGCAGGTGCCACTGCAATGCTTGAGGGAAACCAAGTGTCATGTAGCTGCACGCAACTGTGCTTTGCCCATAATGGCAGCAGCAGAGAGACAGCAATGAAGAAGCAAAGTGGACTGAGCAGCCACGTGTGACAGTGTTCAGGTCTGTTGCTGCTTAGCAGAGTCATGGTTGCCGAGTCTACTTTTTAATGTCTTAGCATTATACACACACACAAACTCGATCTATGCTTGTACAGGATTGTCAATGCTGACTTTGGACCAGTAGAGTGAGTTGGTGTGTGTCGAAAGGAGTGACGAATATGATGAGCACTGGAGGACACTTCAGGGTGGACAAGTGCGTGTTGACCAATAGAAGACTAAATAAAGTAGGCCTCCAAAGTAAAATTCTTGTGCGTAATACATGCACATCTGTCCCCATTAGGGGGAAGTGAGTATTGAAGCCGTCTTTAAAGCCGCCGTTACCAAATTTAATGAAACTGTATAATCTTGTTACGTTTTCTGTGCTGATTTCAAATATGCAATCATCAGCTTAAAAGGCCAATTAGCTTTAAAGTTAGTAAGAAATAAATTACTATTGTTTCCAGGAACAACGGAGCAAGAGCTACATAACAAAATATTGCTTTAGGCACATAGTTAGATATTAGGAATAATTGGGTTCACAATGGTAGGAATACGTTTTTGATATGACAAGTATTAACAGTAATACAGTGCTTCAAAGTGTTGTGTTAAAAATGTGGCTAATTCATTATGTAATGTGCAGCCAAGAAAAAAATATATAACCAAAATTTGGAAAATCTGCTGCTATTATTGTGTGCATTATGCATTTAGCTATATGCTACAACAACTATTATGATTCCACGTTCTCTGAGGGCTGAGAAATCGCCACCAAAAAGCTTGCAAGGAGCCTAAAATTTGTCTTTTGAGAAAAAGAAAAGAACAAAAAGCAAAGCACATTTTTAATTGGATACAACAAAAAATATTGAAATATTTACATTGCTAGACATCTTGCAGGCAGCAGGGATATATTATGTGATCGTACAGCTACCCGAATACCATTTTCAAAAAGTTAATTTTATTACAATTTTTTTACCACTGTTTAAGGAGGCAATCAGACTTGTACTATTCCTGTGGCCAGAATCCAGCATCCGGCTGCAGCTGTCATGTTGTCTTACTGATGGACTGCTGATATAGTGTGGAGCTGCCATATACATATAAGTTTCAGTGTTTTTGGTTAATACTTCCCCATAATTTGGCATACTTCTCTTTGATATTTATTTCCAAAAAAAAATATATTTCCTAGTCAGTGTGAACCTTTACTGCCTTTTTCCATTGCATGTATAATTTCTCACGTAAACCTAATCACATATTTTTTTATTTGTGTGTATATCTGGTTCACTAATTTTCTTGATGCTTGAACATGCCGCATGACTGGACAACCTGCTTTTCAATGCTGTAGTTATATTCAGTGTACAGAATATCAAAGTTTTCGAGAAGCAGTCAATAGCAAGGGCACAACACCGCAAGCCGGTGACTGTACAGGAATTAAAAGAATGCATTTGATATTCAAGCACAAATGGAGTGAAACTTTATTTGTAAAATTATTCCCCTCCCCCTACCCTCCCTGATTCTTATTTTCATAGCAACAACAAGCAAAACAGACTAAGAAAGAGTAAAGATTGCATGGGCAGCAGGTTAACTTCTCCAAGCAGCATTGACCCCGCCAGGCTTCTTGAATTAAAGTATATAGGCTTGCAGCTACAAGCAGTTGCCATCTTAGCTCTCTGGTAGTTTTGTTCTCACTGACCATTTTTGGTAGAAATCTAATTCCTAGAATGAAATTCTGCAGACTTTTCTTTTTATATGGTTTAAACTGAAAACACTGAACCATAAATATATAGTGTATCAGAATAACATGAAATGGATATAAAAAACAAAACAGAGCAGAGGGACAGAAGCGCCATGAGTCAGAGGTGGGTGGGGGGGGGGGATTGGGGAAAAAAGTAAGCATGCAGAAAGTGGGGAAAAAAGTAGCAGTCACAGGTAATCATGGATAGAAGAGGGGTTAATTGAAATTTCAGTGGATAGTTGTTTAATGGTACGGACACAATGCTAACATATGACAGTTGCTTAGGTGCAACAAGAAGACATAAATAAAGCTTGTACATAAACACAAAGCCATCTTGCTGTTCACTGTACATGTTGCAACTCCATGCCACTGTTAAAATGAACAACTGTTTCTAGAAGTCAAGCAAAGAACATACATGAAATATGTAAGTGGAAAGAATTATAAGAGTACAAGACATGTTTGTTGGTACCTCCTCACTAGCTTTAACTTCATTTTGTGCATATGAATAGTTAGTAGGTTTCTTGTCATTGCCTCGTCAGCCTCGAGATACCGTGCACTTTTGTTCTCTTTGTTCATTCCTGGGCTTCGGCATGTTGTATCTATATATGCTGCTCAGTTCACAATGAAACCTAAGTTAGTCAATGCCTGTGCCATGTGCTTTTGCATTCTTGTGCACTCGTCTGGCCTCTGCTGTGGCTCAAAAAATTATGGCTAGAAAAGTGCCTCGTGCAAGGCAGGGAAATTCTTACTTGGTCTAGCGTCGTTTGAGACACCGAAAAGTCCAAGATGCTCAGCTCGCTGCTGTTTTTCTCTAGGAATTTAAACACAGAAGAAAGTGATGCTTGCTTTGAAGGCAAGCTAAACTCCACTACGTTGAAGTGCTGTGCCTGCAAAGGAGACAAAGTAGGGTAAAAAACCAGGTGCTGAGACTCAATGACAGAACATTCCTTTGCAACTTTTACAACAAGCGTCACAGCATAGGGTCATGCATGCATATATTTGCCAGAACCTTTGATGATTGGGTGCAAACCGTATTTCACACTTAAAGGGACCCTGAAACGATTTTGGCGATTTTCTACAAAGGTATACTGGGTCGTTAGAGTAGGTCCTTCTGATCATTAATTGACACACCTAAGTGCGCCGCGTAAAGCATGTAATTTATTATAAGGCTTTAAAAATGCACATCGCTGCCGATCGCAGCACACTGCTCGGCGGAATTTTAAGCCGCCCCTACCCATATGACCGAAATCACCCACATGACATCAGTGGGGTGAGCTATCCGACAGGCTGACCAGGGCGCGTGATCGATAAATTTTCCAACTTTATGGTAAACAAATGATGTTCGTAATAGTTGGAATGTTAGTTAATTTGTTTTTATAACAAGAAAGTAACATAAAGAGAATGCACAAGAACAATTTTTTCAGTACACTTAAGCACTTCCAGCACACAGCAAGTGTCGTCTGCTTGTGTTACAACGTGCTCTGTCTTTGACGAGAGCTCCGCCTTCAGTGTCGGTTTGTGTTTTTGCGAGCGCTATGATTCGACTTTGTTGCGTTGTGGACTGCAAACGTAGCAACTGGCAATATGTCAAGCTGTGACATCGTGTCCCTCTGCAAGCCAGTAGACGAGCGGACTGGCTGCAGCGCATCGGACTGCCGCTATCCGATCGGTGCCAGGATTTGTGCGATTGTGGCCGTCACTTTACACCGGAAGATTACTAACGCAATAGCATTTCACGAGACCGGTATTAGGGTAAACGCAAGTGCAAGGGGACAGGGCCTGGCCGTGTCCTCTTGCGTGCGGTTTCAGGGGATGAACAGAAGCGCAAATGTGAATGGTCTGCACGGTGCAGCCACCTGGTGGCATAGAGGTGAACCACACACAGTAGCAGTAACAAAATGTAATCTTCTTGGCTGCTGGCGTAAATTTTTCGCAGGAGTGTAATCATTAACATGGTTGTTTTTGTAAATGTTTAAAATGTTTTACACTTGGTTAGAGCAATATTAGCTCTTTCTGTGGCTGGTTAAGCTCTGCACCAGTGGGTGGCTGGACCGTGGGGACCAATCAGGCAGCTCACGTATGTCTATGCTAAAGTTCCTTCATCAACTTGAGTTTATGCCTCCATCGTTCCGTCGAAATATTCAGGTAGTGTGTGATTATCGGAATACCGGACTTGTTCGGCACTACGACAGAATGCTTGCAACGCACGCTGCTTTGATAGCTCTCGCTTGGGGTCGACGGCCAAACGGCTAGCAGAGAGATTTCTTGCGGGTGGGGGCGGGCTCCAAAACAACCGTAAATGGACGATGTGACGTCGCATCGTGACGCAGGACCAGTGAAGGCGGAGCTTAGCCCCGATCGTTCGGCGAACGAGTTGAGGAGGAAAGGCATGGCTAGGGAGGAGGGTAACTTGTAATCGCTTGTAGCTCCATTAATACGTAACATTTCACTCAAATTGTGGTGCGAATGTTCTACTTAAGCTGTACCCTCCGCGTCTACAAAATTTGTCTGAACCGTTTCAGAGGCCCTTTAAAATGTAATATGCCTGACATGTTAACCTGTTGATGAGTACGCAAGTGTTTTTGCAGAGGCTACCTAATTCTGAGAAGCAGTGCAATAGAGGCATGAAAATTTCTTTTTTTTCAGTGATGCTACAATTGCACTTGTGGACATTACACACTGTATGATAAATGCTTACTATGTTATTGAACATACGGTATCGTGACGTTGTAGTGATGGTGGACATATGCCAATATGTAATTGATATTTAATTAATTACTTTGAAGATAAAATGCCACAATTGCTGTTTGAAGCCAGTCAGTGCTACAGGCATGTCCCTTTAGTAGGTACCCTGAGATTACAAGATTGGACATGAGCTTTGAACTTGCGCAGTGGCTATGGCCTTTTGCTGCTCAGCGTATGGTTGAGGGTTCGATTCCTGGAAGTGGTGGTCATATTCTACTAAGAAAGTGGGGGGAGGAATGTAGAAACACTGATGTATCAAGCTTAGGATGCATGCTTAAGAAATGCCTGATGGCTAAAATTATTCCAGAGCCCTCCGCTACAGCAGCTGCTGAATTTCTCTGGGACATTGAACTCCATTAGTCAATCAGTCCACGTATTTGCAGTGAAATACATTCGTGTAGTGTCACATTTATTGTTTTACTAAAAAAAATTTACCTTAGGCACTGCGGAACACAACAGTGTTGAACACACACACTTTGTATTTTGTGAATGTTTTAAGGATGAATATTCTGGAGCTGTTGGTAATCTTGGCACTCCTAGTAGGTGGACATGCCTCGAGCACTAACTGGCTTTTATTCAGCAGTTGCAAGCTGTTCTTTAAAGCACTTAAAAAAGAGTAATTAGTGAGCCTTATTTAAATAGTTAACTAGTGATAATCACACAGGTTTTGATAATAATAATAATAATAATACTTGTTGTCTGCAGGTTTAAGTAAAGTGTTGCTAAAAGATGCTGGCCCATACCTTTAGTGATGCTGTGGGGAAGTGAGTGATTAGACATTTAATTGTTTGCTTCCAGTCCTGGACATTTTCAGCCATGCGTATTGTGACAGTAAATCCAGCTCCAAACCTGCAGGGAGTAGAAATTTGCATTACTACAAACAAGTACAAGAAAAAACAAAAATGCATATAGTGGGAAAGGGAGGGGGCGAAGGGTGGAGCAGGGTGCACGAAGGCTTCGTAGTGACCTTGTCTATGACTAAAGGTCTGCTATCATCAAACCTGATAGCCCTGAGCAAAGAATACTGTATTTGCAGATTTGGAAAAAAGCGTTAATCAATCAAACCTCGATTCAGTTAATTATAGGATATGATGGAGCAAATTTTTAATGTTTATCACTGATATTAGCGTGTAATCAATATACACTTACATCACGCATGAAATATAACAGAGGTATTTTGTGTCATACACAACATCGTTATAACAAGGTTTGAAGTTATTCATGCTAATGTGTGTGCAAATAGAGCAGGCAGAACAGATAGTAGATCATTTGGTGAGGGCTAGTTGTTTCATCTTTAGAACTAGGCTGAAACAGTGGGGCTAAAACAAGGACACGTAGAGACAGAAATACCACAAACGAAGTGTTTGCTCTGTAGTATTTCTTTCTTTGTATGTCCTTGTTTTAATTGCGATGTTTCAACATAATTGTAAAAATAGATCAGAAAATGCTGAAAGAGTGCTTCCTTTCTGCTTTTATCTCTCTCATTTTGTGTAGTTGAACTGATTCATTTAATTACGGGGACTAATGTGTGCAGTTGTTTTTCTTTCATAAAGAATATAAGTAGCATTGCAAATAATAATAATAATGTACCCCTTCAGTGAAAAATGTTGAAGATTTTCCATAATTTTGTTGATTTGTATTTTTCAAGGTTATTGCACATTGCTTACAAACTTGATCATGTTCAGCTAGAAAACCAATGAGAGTTGCCAAATATACAATTTTTTTTTTTTTAGTTCTGGGGTTTATTTTTGTGCATTCATACTATAAACGGAAAAACGTTTCGTGGTGCCTTTCTGGTTCTCATTGACACAGAACATTTTGCTTAACCAGTATAGTCATCTGTGCTGCTATGTTGGACATTTCACTCCTAATTATTGGATATGTAGGCCAACTACTCACTTATGTTTGAGGTACTGTGGGCTTCCTATACAGCATAGCTGTCCATTCACCATGATCGCGAGCCTTGAGCAAAGTAGGTCACATTCGGCCATGCTGTGTTGTTGATGGAAAGTAAAGAAAACATACGTGTGACTCTCTCAAAAGCATGGTATGCATTGCACTTATAAAATTGCCACAACTTCGTGTATTTTGCTTCCCAAGGATTATGGGGTACTTCACTGCAATAGTACTTGCTTTCTCTTTTGCAAGGGTGTACTATGGGCTCCAAAAGCTTATGGGGCATGTGTTTCTAAGTACTAATACTCAATTCTTGTATACTTCACACTTGTAGATTATAGATGATCACATCACTGTCTTGCTTGTACATTCTAGTACGAACTACAACTACGAATTTTATACTGCATGCCTATTATCACTGTTATACAACTTTTTTGGAACACCAGGCACCATAAACTTTTATATCCAATAATACATTTAGTAACTTCTTACTTTATTCACAGACCATATGTATTTATAGCAGTCAGCCATGAGGAAACCCATGTGAAACAACATCTGTAACTTGGACATGTCTACAGCCATTACTTATGGACCATAGTGACAATAAAATACTGAGCCCTCATTTTTCTACCGATAAGGTATCTTAAGGGTCTAGCTTCATGAACTATTTTCAAAACCAGTGCTTAATTATGTTTACCAGTGCTTATAGGAAACTAGCACAACATACAGACAGTGTCTAGAACAGATGCATCATTTTAATTACAGGAAACATGGGTGCACATAATAATATCATGATTCCTTGCCTGTGTGATGTTAGCAAGACAGAGCGCTTTTCCCGAATGGCTTCAGAAACATTGGACCAGACCAGTCTACGAGTGACAGGATCCATTCCACTTGTTGGCTCATCCTGGAATTGAGACAAGTGACATTTGGAAATATTTTGTAAACTACTGGCTAAATTCTGGTGCTTATGTACTAAAGCTAGTGAGCAGATAGCTTTTTATATGTTAACACATAAAGTATAATAGATGTAAAATGTTTATGAAGGATAATGTAGCCATCATTTCTTTTAAATTATGCATGTGTACAGTTACAAGTTTTACAGTTTAATTACTGTGCATTTATTATGCATTTTTAGAAACCTAGAGGTCCTCAATTATGTCACTGTAATTGTGATATGTTGTTGTTATGCCTCACATGCTTCTCACTGCAAGGTGTCCTCAAGCTTTGTGTGCAAGAGGCCTTAGTAATTGTAATTTTTGATTTCGCTGTGCCATATGTAATATCCTTTTACTGGACACTATTATTTCTTTTGATTGCGATAATTAGCATTTCAAAAATAGCTGGCTTCTTGGAATTATAACATTTGCGCCTGGACAAAGCTAGCTCAGTACGCATAACTTATCGTGCAGTCTGTCACATTATATAAGATCAATGAAATTGAAGGAAGAGCAGTGTGCATATAGTGAAAGTAAATGAATCTGTCAAGTGAACTGACCAGGAGCACAATTTGTGGGTTTCCAAGCATAGAGATGGCTGTACAGACTTTTCGTCGAGTGCCACGGCTGAGTGTTCCCACTTTGTAATCAGCATGAGCAGAAAGCTGGAACCTCGAGAGGGCTTCCTCAACAACCTGCAAGTATGTATTTATTGTTGTAAACCCTGCATGTTGCATCAAGCAAAAGATCGAAAATAATGTGCGTGGCAAACCTTATCTTAGCAAAAATGAATGCACCTAAGAAAATGCACGATGAAAACTTGTGAAGGCTACTGCACTTCGCATTGCCTGTAATATCCCACTGAGTTGTTGTGATAAGCCTGCACTGACCAAGTCATCTGCCTTGATGGAGCAATGCCTAGAAGCACTACCAGTTAGCATTTGTATAGTTTTTCCGTTTAGAGCAAAGCTAGTTAAATTCAGAATAGCTGCAATGGATGCAACAATTGCATCTAGGCATTGTTTATGATATAATACAGTATCCCACCTTCAGATTGTTTGCAATCATTGCTGCAGTAAGGACATTTGAACCAGTAGTTGGTGGTCTTGCTGGAGATGCAGTTATGTTTGAAGTTTAACCAACACAAGTGTTCTAAGTGCAGAAATGTTAGGAACAATACACCCATGCATTCTTAAGTGCAGGTTTTGAGTATCAACATTGCTTTCTTCTTTTGCTATTTGCTATACTTGTCTATATAATGGACATATTGTTCACAACAGTTGTGAGGTTCATACGACACATATACAGCCTCACTATCACAGACAGGTGTTAGTAATTTTCACACACTGTGAGTACAATCACAAAAGAATAAATCGAAGCAATCACCTCCTGGATCTCACTCTTTGGTATCCCCCGCATCATGCAGTAAATCCTAAGATGCTCCTTCGGGGACAGTAAGTCATCAAGTGCATCGGCCTGGGGACAGTAGCCCACTAATTGTGTACCCTTTGCAAACACTTTGTCCAATCTGTAAGCAAGAAATCTTGAGTTCAATATATGTTTGAGGCACAGATCTCAGTATACGTATCCTCTGTGCCCAAAGAAAAGCTACCTCGTGTCTTGAACAAGGGTGGTGCCATGTGTAGGCTGAAGCTGTCCAGTAAGAATGCGGAACAAGGTTGTCTTTCCAGCTCCATTTACACCAAGAAGTCCAAAGCACTGTGGTGAGGTAATTTGAAAATGAGCAGCAAGACATTGCCTGTGCTATAGAACTGTTTCCAATGTAGGCTACAACAGTAAAGCATAATGTACCATTTAAAATAAATATGAGAGATGAGTTGAACAATAAGACTGTACAATTATGTACTGTAAGACAGCTGCTATAGCTATAAGCTCGCCTATACTTCGAAAAATTAAAGGAACTAAGTGCTACTACTATGCTATTATGTACAACTACTGCATTATACCTCGTTATAACAAAGTTGCATATGACATGAAAATACCATTGTTATGCTCAATACTCAATATAAGCTTATATTTATTGCAGGTTGATACCAACAAAAAGCCGTTTATATTTACTTTGTTATATCCGATAATTTGTGTATCCATGTTCGCTATATTGAGGCTTATTCCTTTCTTGAAACAAATTTTTGCAGGAATGTAAAGCAGTAATGTAGCTAATAAGCATTGCCATATTTCCTATGTTCATATATGATCGGGAATGATTCATACCTCGCCTTTTGGAATGCCAAAGGAGACATTGTCCACTGCCTTGTGTCGTCCTTGGTAAACCTGTATGGAAAGCAATTGTGCTAATTGAAGATGTCTGAATGTAAGCAAATTCAATGTTGAAAGCAGCAGCATTACTATGCTTTTGCATAGACAGATTGGTATCACTATTTCTGTTCCATCTGGTGCAATGAACTAGTCCCTGTACGTTTCCTATATGGAAAGGCAAAATCTCATCTTTAGTGAGCACATGTCTAGATGCGTTTTCACATGGCTGCGAAGGAATGACGGTGTTCGTTGAACACACTGAAAACATTGGTTGCTTTGAACACTATGAGGACATAGACAACAGGGACAGTATGGTATAACCTTATTGTTAGGGTGAAGTAAAAGAAAAAGCAGACACAGGAAAAAGCTTCTGGAAGAATGTATGGTTCGAGTTCGTGTTTGCAAAAAAACTGGAAAATCATATGAGCTGAAAAAGCATCAATAAGGCTCGATGTACACATGCAGTGTCCTGCCAAAATATTGCTACATTGCACAGAGAATAGTGCTCACAGATTGATTTCAGAACCAACCTTTCTCCTTTAGCAAATGTTAAAGTCTTTCTTGCCTAACCTTAAAATTGCTTTACTGTCAGAAAACTTCAGCCTATATTTAGATTATTTTGATGATGTCAAAAGCTAATAGGACAGAACAACTGAAATGTGAATGTGTGCCGCTGTGAAGGGTGAGGTTGCAAAAGCACAACTTGATAAAATAATGTCGATGTGTTGTCTTCTGGCTTATGTCAATGCATATGTACATTGAGCGACATGAGTTGAGAGAACAAGGTAGGCATTGTTTGTGCCTTTGGGAAATAGACTAGAAAGTAGTGCTTTCACACAAATACTTCCGCAAAAGTATTCTATGGGCAGTATTTTGGTGGCCTGGATAAACTATTATTTAAGGCACCTCTAGTTAACTGTGTAGCACAACATAATCCTATCATGTAACACTCATTGTACCTGTGTGTACCCAATGCACTGCTGTCTGTCCTTAATGAATGGACAACTTTGTCAGTTTGTTGAATTACCTCTTGCACTTCAGAATTTAGACTTTTGCTGCTGCTGTACAGCTGATAATGTTAAGGAATTTAAGTTTCCTCATCTGCCCCTGGCCTGAAAAGTTGTCCAGTATAACCTGCCTGCTTTTGCTCTTGTGAGGCTCACACTAGTACAAGTACAAGAACTTGGAATCTCTAGAGATTTTTTGTAAAAAAGGCACTTGCATCATGTGCACAAAAAATAAAGGGGAGGGGGCAGTTTTGCTTACAGCTACAGCCGGTGCAAAAAAAAAAGTGCTGGATAGAACTTTCCCTAGTTGGTCATCAGCATCAGTATGAATATTACATGTAGAGTTGCAGCCCAGTACACAATGTCAGCAGGTGGCCACAGGCCTGATCTCAAGTAATACCCATATATCCTGGCAAGATTTTGAAAGAAAGCAAACGTCTTGCACCTATGCCTGTAAATGTGTTTTGCTATCACTAAATATGTAGCCCAGCTGCTGAAGACGTGAAATGTTTATCTGGTCAGTACCTTTATGACATCCAATACTCTCAACACATCATTCTTGCCGGTGTCACTGTTTGCCCGCATTCTTTCTGCTGTAACATCAGTGTCCTCAGGCACCCTGACCTGCTTTAGAGTCCTGAAATGAAATTATGAAAGGCTTTGTAAAGTATCTCTCTGACCCACAAACTTGTAAACCTAGGTACACTTTTATTATCTTATCATCTTCACATAACCTGTATCGACGTGCTGGAAAGCAGCCAACAAAAAATAGGCCACATCTATCTGTGCCTTATAAGTTGTACAGCTGAACCTAAATATAACAAACATGAATATAATAAACAACTGGATAAAACAAAAGTAAAGCTAAAATGCTTCTAGTTGATATCAGTGCGTAACAAGTTTATGCTTATAATGAATTTCGCATGTAACAAAGGAATTTTTGTGCTTCATGCGTCTTTGTTTTAATGAAGTTCAACTGTATTTTTGCATGCTCTTGATATTAACCGTAAATACCATAACATGCTGGCTTTGACATGTGCCAGAAGATATCCAAGTGCATTTGGAGACTATATGAAAGCATATGCATTTTGCTGTGAATGCTGTCGTAATGACTAAGCTCCATTGATAAGCAACAGAGCTGTTACTCTATCACGGCTGCAAACATGGTGGGAAGCCTGCAATTTTAATTACAACAGAGCCATGTTGATCATTATTTTAGGAGACTTCCATAAGAAACATAAAATGCAGGAAAATGTAAGAGACATGAAGGCAAGAACCTATAAGCTTTCAGCTGGAATTGTGCTAAGACAACATAACAGCGCAATATTCATCACAACTGTGCACATATCGGTGGTTTTCTACTATAATGCGACGCACCTGCTCTCCAGTGGCACTTGTTATTTCACAACCTTCCAGGCAATAATGTGAGTGATGTTACTATGATATCAGTAGCACCAGCATGCTGATTTGCTTGGTCAACCAAGGCAAAAACTAGCAAAAGAAAGTTGCACTGCACAAGATGAAAGGGGCACACAGGATGATTGCTGGCAGTAATCATTTTGTGTGACTTTTTGTCTTCTGTATGCATCTTTATCATTGGTTTTCATATTAGTTGACCATGTGCCAACCTGCCCTGCACTTATGTCTTCTTGCATTTCTTGGAGGATTTATTGCCTTGGAGCATGCAAAACCATCATAAGTAGAAGTTGAAAACTTGGAACACAAAAGAAAGTGGAGCGTCACTGTTATGACAAAAAGGTCCAATGTAAGAGCTCATTGTCATGCAATACAGAAACTAAACAGGAGGAGCACATCTTTTTTGTCTCACAGTATATAGGTATGGCACAGATGCCTTGGCTACACAAGCCTAGCTTTCTACCAAGCTCCCTTTGTCCACCATCCTCTCTTTTCCTCACCTCTTTCTTATTCTATTTGAACACACGTCCTCTCCTTTTCTGTTATAACTAGCAGTGAACATTAGGATACCTTGATGTTTACATCATTTAACTGCTGTGCTTGTTGAGGTTCCTTTGTGAGAAGTAAAAACTGTGTGCTTCCACATCCACAGACAACAAATAAAGATGACAACAGCCTGAGGAATGTGCAAGAAAGAAAAGACGCTGACTGGTCTAATGCATAGTGCTGCCATTATGAGATGATACTGAAATACTTCCGACATTTGATTTTACTGACCTTGTGCAAAATGTGATTTCATGGCACTGCATTAACTACTTGTCATGCGTATCTGGAAAGCTTTTTGACTGGCCTATTCCCAAATTTGAAAGAGCAAGGCGTTGCTGCCATGGTATTAGGAGGCACACCACATATCTACTGTGTGCGATCGGCAAACTTTCGCACCTACTGAACAGTGCACAATGCAACTGTATCCCCATGGTATTAGTGTTACTGCCCCTATGGCAGAGCCGGTGTCCTTGTCTATTTTGCTCCAGCTCGACACATCTCAAAGGGGCGGCTGGGATCACACAGTGGGAGCAAATATTTGTGGGGTTAGGTTCATTTTGTCAGTACCTGCAATTTCACTCACCCTTGCTTGATACCTATGTGTAAGTACATATAGGCCGTGCCTTTTAACAGTCCATGTTTAACAAAATTTAACTACAGAAGCTATATTTTAAAGTTGGCTATTCAACTTCAATAAAACTGCTTTTCATGACATATTTCGGCAGACTTGAGAAGGACACATATTTTTTAAAATGTTTCTATGCCTGCCAATATTGCCTTTGTTGAAATGAGGAAGCTTACCTGGGACGCTTTGATGCTTTCAAGTGACACTCAAGGAAGAGGTTGATGCAAAAAAAGACTATTCCAACCAAGAACATGGCATAAAAGTTGTAATTAAGGACTTCATTACTGAAAGGGTTTTCGTAGGTGTCCTGGCCGAAGCGAGCATATATGTCAGCCTGAATGTGATTCTTAGCCAGGCTGACAAAGCCACCTATCAGGGCATACTGTGGGAAAACAAGTGCAGCATTCTGCAGTCCAGTCATCAGTTGACGATTACCCTGCAAAAATAATCGGAAAATGAGGTTATGCGCAACTCGATGAAAAACGAAAAACAAAGGCAGTAACTAAAATCACATGTGTAGTAGCACTTATAGTTCAAGATGCACAGTCATTAAATATGATTTCAGGAAAAAAGTCACAGGGCTGAGAGGCACACGCAGCACAGTCACAGCATAAGATGGATGAGCATCTCCATAGGAGCTCCATTTTCAGCACCGTGCACTACAGGGTCTTCGCAGTGAGGTCTCTTCACTTCATTTTCACAAGAATGATCTGAACTGTCTGCCCCACATAAATGACGAGCTGTGCCTTGTGCTACGTCTTGTCCTGTTCCCTGCACAGTGGCTTGCTGAGACCAATGTTGCCTGGTTGCAGCTGTGCGCACAGCTCTACGATTTGTGTCTTTAGCAGCGGTTCGTGCCTTGCAAGGAGGCACCATAACATGCCCCAAAGAGTAAACACAGGTATACAAACTACGTGGCACACATGGCACATCCCTTGACCCGTGGCACATTACATCACTGTTTATGCTGATCGTAATGATGGTTCATTGGCATCCCTTTTGAAACGGGGTCGTGACAAATAGCCACCTGGCCTGCTTGAGTTAACAAGGTCCAGCTACATGCAGCTTGCAAATGCTATATACAACTGCTACATGTCGGGACACTTGGTGGAATATAATCGATCTGCAATGTAAAGTTTGTATGTATCGATGCTATGTGGCATACATGTCACATCGCCTGTCAAATGGCATGATATGATGCTGCTGCTGATGATGATTTAATGGCATTTCCTTGGAAACGGGATGGTGACAAATAATCACCTAGCCCGTTTGAATTAATCAAGTATGCCATATGTTTTTCATTACATCAATATTTATACATCTCCAAAATCTTTTTCTTCCTCAAGACTTCTCTACCTACCTTATACCGCTACCTATGCAACTGCTACATGACATGCAACCTGGTGTAATAAAAATTCACACATCAACTCCTCTGGGATTTGTATAATTATGCATAAGCATTGTGCCACTTGTTCATCTCCACGCAGCCCGGTGTTGTTATCAGTGTTATGAAGCTTGATCTGGCCAGTATTAACCCTTATCAACCCTTATTGGTTGTTATCAACCTTATCGAGCATGATCTGACCCTTACAACTCTTACTGGTCCTTATCAACCTGCATGTTCAGTGAAGCTGTTTTAAAACCACCACTACATTTGCTGAGGGAGTATTGATGGTTCAGATGCTTATTTTGAAGTTGTTCTTTAGTGAAATGTATGCTGTTTGATGTGTTGTGTGGGTTATTTCAATGAATGTATGCACTGTTTGCTTCACTTTGCTGAGTGCTTGGAGCCTCTGCCTTACGTGGGTATGAGTCATTGCATTTGTCTTACGTGATGTACGGACACGGTTCTTGTTGGGTAGGCATAGAAATGCTTGTGCATTTAATATTCAGTTAAATTGCAAAGGGAGGTGCTTATTTTACATTGCAAGATAAGTGATGTGATAAGGTGCTAGTGATAGGGATGATGATGATTTATTGGCACACCCTTTGAAAGGCGGCGGTGTCAGTCACCTGGCTGGCTTGGTTTAATCAGCTGCACAATAGAAGAATGCAGAAACTCCACTGGAGTTGTATAACTATGCGTATGGCTACCCCCAAATTTCTGTTTCAAATCAAATCAGTTTATTCAAACATGCTGAGATGCTTCCCGAGTTGGCCTGAGTTGGCCCACCCTCAACTTTCATGTTGACCTGCTCCCAAATTTCAAGTTGGCCCACCCCCAAATTTAAGTTGGCCCACCCCCAAACTTAAGTTGGCCCACGGCCAAATTCAAATTGGCCCACCTGTACCCTAACCTTCCCCATGCATTTTCTAAGGAGCCCTATGTACCTCTATGGGTATTTTAATTAATTTTTTTTTGTTTAGGTTGTTTCTTATCACTTATAAAGCTACAGTTCATCTACACTTACACTCTTGTAGCAATTTAATGTCTTCACAAATTACCCATTTTTATGCAGGCATTACACTTTTTGCATGATGAGGCTGGGGTACTCGCCAAGGAATGCTTACGCGTGAATATATTTTTTTTCTAGCATTCTTATATACATCTCCTTAAACTTCTTTTTCTACCTGCCACGGTGGCTTAGCAGCTATGGTGTTGCACTGCTAAGCACGAGGTCGCGCGATCAAATACCAGCCGCAGCTGCTGCATTTCGATGGGGGCGTATTGAAAAAATGCCAGTGTCTCAAGGAAGGGGGGCTCGTTAAATGGGCCATGGATCACCCCTCAAGCTTGCTGAAATAACATAGTCTGCAGGTAGCACATGCTGCTGTGTACATCTCAGCCAAGTTCTGCTGTTGTATGCGGTCTGCGGAGCTCGCAAGCAGATCACAAAGTTTACCTTTCTCTCAAAATCTCTCATTTCAACAGAAGGCCCTGCCCTCGCTCTCTTCTAGATGCACTATTTCGTCATCTGACACACTATTTCATCATTCCCTTAGATGGCTGCTATTGGCCAATAGCTGACATCAAGCTGCGGTCGGTTAGATGGCGTAGATACCTTGGCTGTCGCGGGGTGCCGCCACGAGTCCACAGGCTAAGCCGTTGGCTAAGCGCACTGCGGCTCACTGAGGACGACCACATTTCGCGCATGTTTAGTGCATCGTAGGCACCAAAGGCGGAAGTCCTGGCGTCTACGTTAACATCCCAAATGAAATTTGAACTATGCGCCGCAGTGATATTTAGAAGGCGGAGCATTGTCGGCACGACTCACTGCGCTGTAGCCTTCGCAGTGCAGGGCATTGAAAAATGAATGGGAACACAGCACAGCGGAGGCCGTGTTTGATTGCCAATAATTCCGCTTCTGCTGAAAGCATTGAAGTACTTTTTGTGGCAAGGAATTTCTGAAATAGCCTATTTTCGCTTCAAATGCCTTTCTCCACTTTGATAAGAAGTGGTTCAGGACCCCTTTAAAGATCCCCTGGTGGTCAAAACTAATCCGTAGTCCCCCGCTGTGGTGTGCCCCATAATCAAACCGTGGTTTTTGGCACATAAAACCCTGGAATTCATCCAAACTACTTCCTCAAACCTTCTTTAACTGCCTTGTACCACTACCTGTGCATCTGCTACATGGCGTTCTACCTGGTGCAATAGTATGCAACGGCAATGCAAAATGTGCATGTATCAATGCTATGCAGTGCACATGTGGGTTTCCTTGCACACTTGGACATGTTAATAGGGTGTTTTTTTGCTGTATGCTAGCAAGAGCTAGTGCGGCTCAGTGGTTGAGTAGCTGACTCCTACACTGTGGGCCCGAGTTCGGTCCTGGAGAGAAGTGGGTACTTTTTTTTCTCATTCCTGGCAATAGCTGCTATGGACACCGGCGGTGGCGGATGCCATCACCAACCGAAACAGCTATTTGAATGAGCCCACAACAGCTTACATTGTAAAACTGAGTTACAGTAGTGTGCAAAAATGTTCATTATTTATGTAGAAAAGGAACTTCATATGTAAAATAAGTGCTTGATTTATTTTGTATTATATGTGCTGTGAATATAATGTTCTACAGGATCTTGATCACAAAATTTAAATTAATGAAATAGCAACACATAGATGTGGTGGCAAATATATTTTTCAGTTGGACTAAATATGCCTCACATTGCTTTAAGATGCTGTTACTGTGCATTAAAGCTTTGCAACTTAAAAATCAAGCATGAGGTTAGTATAAAACAATCGCCTTGCATTATAGAGCCTGCCTTTGCCATGTTTTGCTATGATACAAAATTTTAAGACTGGCTCACTAACATTTTTGGGCTAAAAGCCTGAAAGAAGCACCAAACAGATTCTTCATTACTATGTACAAGTGTTGCATGAAGACTGGAGCATTATACTGGCATCAAGAAGGACATAATTAGAAAGTGTAGCAGTAACTTATAACACATGTCAGAGAAGTCTATGGAAGCTGAGGCAAATTATTTCAGTAATAATGTTGGATTACAAATTGTGCTCGTAAGAGACAAGAATGACCTCATTATTTTCTACTTTATGTAACTATGTGCTGTTAAGATGATTTCTAAGGCAGTTTATATAAAAGGGTAGATAATTTGAATAGTGATAAAGTCATGCAAATAAACGTTCACTATATTCTCACTGTAAACCGAGTGTAACAAGCCTGATAAGGTCATATAGACACTTATGGTTCTTGTACACGCCAACTTTTAAAACATATTAATTGCGTGCTGATGCAAAGCTTTCGAAGAGATTGATAAGCAGTCAATGAAATCGTAGTAGTAAACATCAATCATCTAACTAAGCAATCCTAAACCAAACTGCATTAATAAATGAGCACAAGCTTCTATGTGTGAATGCCAATCTAGTTAGTATTCCAGTGGACTACATAAAAATAAACTTTTGTGCTGGGTTGTTCACTGTTAATGGAAACACCTAATTAATATTTTAATAAAAATTCAGCCTAATTTTGACTGAAGAGTCTGCACAAAAAGAAAAAAAAATGTGCTCCTACACATCAGTCACTTTCCCTCACAATGTAGATTAAATGTTGCAGTTGTGGCGCCATCAATAATAAATAAGTTGTCCCCCCCCCCCCCCCCCCAACAATGAACAAGCATACACATGGCAGGTGAAGAACTCCTGCTACATGTAAATTTTATGGAAGTGTTTCGTGTGCATGTTTCAATGCGACTTGACTTTTCTGGTGAAAGAAAAATGTGGGTTTGTTCACTATTTTCATGCTGCAACAGCAGTTTGAAGCCATATCCACAAGTGAACTTACAGAGTTTATCTGGATCATGTTCAAGACCAGCATGATGATTGCTATGTTGAGACCGATGAACAAGTTGACGCAGTACAGCACCACGAAAGAGATGCTTGCTTCCTTGAACAACCGTGACAAGCAGTACATGAGAGGTGTGGTTCCCCACCTGGGACATAATGAAGGATGGCCATTTGTAGAGATAGAATGGAAACATGCTTACGAGAACTTGATGCAAAATACATGCATGCATGTGCTGCAGTTTAAACAGGAGACAAATTATGCAAGGTGATATTGTGTTATCTAGCTTATTGTTTGAGCTCTGTATTCATCATGTAAATGTTTCAATGTATACTGTACCTGGTTGTAGTTTGTAGCATAGGAGTACGGCAATAATGCTGATGTGGTCAAATGATATACTAAGCTGATATATTTTCGTGTTTGTGAAAGAAGATGCCAGGGAGATCCAGGCATCATGCAGCAATTATCACACTACTCATGATAATTAAAGTGTTTGATAGAGTTTAATGTCATAAAGTTGCACGAGGGCTATGAGAAACACAATAATTTTGGCCAGCTGGGGTAACCTTATGGGCACGAAAATTTTCAACACGACAGTTTTTAGCATTCGACTATGTCATACTCCAGCTGACTGCAATGTAGTATTTTGATCACAGGCTTGACTCACGAATTCTGTCGGCTGTGTCATGCTTACCCGAATAGAACCATGAGCAGCAGCACGGCCGGGAAGTTGAGCTTGCTGACATAGACAGGGAGTCCGAAAGCAATGATGATGAGAGCAGAAAGGGCAACTGTTGCAAGAACAAGTCCCATGTCCCAAATGAACGTAGTTGTCCAGTACAGCAGCGTCCCCACTCCAGAAATGCTTTGAACTTGTTTCTCATCACGTATGCGTTCATTCACAACGTATACAATGACCCGTGATGGAATGAACGCCAAGCCCATGAGCACAACCATAGCAATGCCCACTTCAGCGACGTGGCCAAGTCTGTGAAAACAAATACAAGGCAACATGTCACGTACATAGTTCTTTTTAGAAGATGTCAGACATGCAATGCATTCCAAGAACATGCTGTTTGTTTAAAATTATACCAGTGTGTAAATTCAGCATGATAAATGTGTGAAAATACATGAGAAATAAAGAAGTACTCAGTGTAAGGAAATGATGCTCTTCCTGTTGCAGATGCAACTTTCTGGGAGTGCTTACTGAGTAATTAACCGTGCTTAATGAGTAATTAACCTGACTATGACTATAGTTGATCTCCCAATTTGTATTTTTCTTTTTGCACAAATTCATTGTGCCTACATTACGACTCAACAAGAGAAGCTGCATATGTAGTTGCTGGGTAATATTGCACAATATACTATGACATGTGCAGTTTTGCCACTGAATGGCTGTTGTGTTACTTTTGTATTGCAAAGGAAAGCTAAATCTGGCATAATGTTTACCTCAAGTGCGAGACACCATTGACAACAGCAACAACTGGCTCAAAGTGCACGACAACGAAATGAACACATGCTTGCATATGCAAATTTGCAGCAGCTTTTTGTGGAAGTGACAAATGCTGGCAAGCTACAACAGAGCTGGCAGAATATTTTTGTGTAGCCACGATTGCGCATAGTCATCAAATGTGCTGAAGTACTTCTTATAAAATTAACCTGTTTATTTTTGTCACTTCTAGAGAGAATGCACAAAAACAAATTGCACACAAAGTTCTGTACGGTATGTGTGAAAGGGATACATATATAATATAAGATTGGAAGTCAAGGATTGAACAACTGTAAGCTTGTTAGGTTGTACCACACCCAGCCAGTCATGCAGGTTAGCTGTAGAGTAGTAACATGCCAGTGGCATGCACTGGAAAGCATTCACTTACATTGTCTGTTTCCCAAGCTGTTCGGAAGACAAATGAAGAGGGTGGTTGTACACCGTGATCCCTTCAATCAGAAAAATTCATAGGGAAGTTAGTGCCATATTGCAAACCACCAATGTCATCCTAATGAAAAAGCATGCATAAAGCCTGTATAAAGCCTATCGCTTTCTTTTTCATGCACCTATGATTTAGTCGCACCTAAACTGAGAAAATAGTCATCAGGAGCGTTAAACTTACCCACTCTGGATGCATTTAGAGGAGATGTGGAATTGCTGATGGCAGACCTGAGAATAGCGTTGCTGAGTGCATTTTGATATGCAGGCATCGAATGAAAGCCCGTGTTGTCATACCATACTTTTACCTGCTTCTTTTCAAAGGTCCAGCCTCCATACCTGCAATGTTTATATTCTTATTACGGGACACTGCATGATTATTGTGACATGTGGAACACAATATTGTAAAAAAAAGTTTTGCCAGCTGCAGGAATAACAATACTATATAGCAAGGCTGCAAATGAAAAATCCCTGGCTTCTTGGTTGCTTTATGGATTATACTCAGATTGTTCATACAGCAGAGCTGAATTCTCATTTTGAGGGCTAGTTTAGTTTATGTACTGCTGAATTTTCTGGGCTATAGCTAGCACCCAGTGTATAGTTTACAAGGCTAAATTGGGACTTCAAATAAAAAGTTAATTCCTAAGTAGTCTGCACAGACTGTATATGGCGTACAAGTTTCGGTTGAAAATAATTTTTTTGTTTATGTTGTCCACAACCAATATACAATCTGCAAGCAAAAATCAAGCAGCGATACCCTGGGTTCTTTATTAGACTTGATAATGTTAGATATATTTTAGCTGATTTTGCTACGGAATTTGCCACTGTAACAAGTTTGACGTGCAGTTAGGCCTCGGTCTTTTTTAAAGTCTGCCTACAGTTTTAAAAGGTTCAACTATGTACAGTTCGCATTATTAACCCCTTCCATGCCATGCTATTATGCCAAATTCTTACCAAAAATGGCCATATTATTTTTAAAGACCCCAATTGGCAAGATGTTTTATTTCGTCAGAAAGAATAAATTTCCTTCGGCTTGCACTGCCCCATAGATTGTGTGCAGCCATCTACCAAAGCATGACCAAGCACTGAGACAAAACACGGCTTGTCCATGACATTGCTAGAAAACACAAAGTACTACTGACAAGCTCAGTTAGTTATTCGCCATTTTTACCAGATACCAATGGATGAGCCAAGCACATCCAAGGCATGGAAAGGGTTAAATAGTTCCCTAGATTCAAAATTTCATCTTTTAAGCCTGGATTACAGTGCTGAAAATATGGTATGTTTTCAGAAGTTTTAAACCTTGCCTTCTTTCTATGAATGCTGGGAATGATGTTAGGAGATAGTTTGGTATGTTCAATCCCGTGACATTGTACACAACATCAGTGGTCTCTGTCATAATACTTGGCACATCTTCCCATTCTTCTTGAATTTCTGAAGTGTCACAGGTGTAATGGAGTGTTCCTTTTGGTATATCCATGGCATCACTTGTCATTCCAGTAATGCTCATGCATTGCGACCTGCAGTAATAGAATAGTACATGTAAGATGTATAAGGACATTGGCATCAGTTTAAAAACAAATTGCTCAGCTCAGTACCTGTTTAGTGTAAAGAACCTATCTGTGTTACAGTAGACACGAGGTACGAGCAAAATTTGCTTGGAGGAATTAAGAGAAACCATTGTTCAAACTATCCTTTTATGGGGAAAGTTGAACTATCATTTTCTTCTAAGAACTGTATTCAGTAGAGCCTCCACATAACAAACAAGAATATGATGAATCATCTGTAGTGAATGCTTATAACGAATATCGGATATGAGGATGGTATCTTTATGTCGGATGTGGATTTGTTGTAACAATGTTTGACTAATACAATATTTCCAGTGTTTAATTAATATCAGTGTTCTTTTTAAGAAGATTAAGTAGAAGCATAATGTTGCATGTTACCTTGAAGAGTGTTTCAAGCACGTTTTCTTTCATGTGTGCCTCTTCTAAAAGCTGTATATGTGTATATTTCCGTAAAAACTTGTTCCAGAAGGGCATAGAGCACACCTGTTTATTGCTTAGAGGTATAATGGTTGAATCATGCATTAGGCAGGAACGAACACATAGGCTATTGGTCCAACTATTTTTGTACACCCATTCCTTGACTTGTTTAAATAAAGCTCACTTTTTGATTGATTGATTGATTGATTGATTGATTGATTGATTGATGGATTGAACTTACTGTGGTGCATTTCTTTCTAGACAGGATGGACCTACTCCAGGAAAAGATAGCATCCTTCTTGACGCATCAGTTGGTGGGATCTCACTGTAATAGAATATGAATGTAAGATTAATCAATGTTTTTGAAGTAACGAAACATAAACGTAATTAGCATAATGGTCATTGCCTGCTGAAAAAACAACTGCTTGATTATATTTGCGCATAAAATCCAAGAAGAATTTCACCGTGTACCTTATGAAACCAACTGCTCCGGGCCCGTATAGCTGCGTTGATAGCCTCAGTGATGGCTCAGGTACAGTTCCTGGTGCAATCATAGTGAAGCCCATGGCAATGGCAATGAATGTGCATGGAAGCACAATGCTAAAGAATATTGCCTTCCAGTTGTTCACGGTGTGGTAGAAGCGTTTCAGGATGAGTGCTTTGAATTGGCTTGCTTTTAGTTTGCGTCCCGATAGAGGGTGTGCAGTTCCTAAAGTACGCCTGAAGTCGGGGCATTCTAGTGTGACATCTGCAAAGATACAGTGGTTGGATTATATCAAGAGCAGTGTGTTACAACAGCAGTCTTGTTGCATTGTGCTCATGATGTAGGTCACATCACAGTTCAGCGAGTGCTATCAGTGTCCTTTACATTGAAGTGTAAAGAACTAAGTTTATTAAACAAGAATTTATTGCTGCTGTCATAACCATATCCTAGCACATTATTATTATTGTCCACGAAAGTTTATGAACAATGGTAATCATGAAAAATTTATTCACAGGCATAGTGGGTATCCTGGAACTAATGACAATGGTTGTCACTTTTGCGCACAGTTACTACAGTGCTCTTCTAAATTTTGGGTTTGTAAACCGAGGCAGCGAAAAATTATGCAGATCCCATGCACTGTGGGATTCTACATTAGTGAAGCTTTCTGTGCTGTTTGCTTTGATTGACAATAATTAGTGGTGATGTTGATGGTGAATGTTTCATATCTTCCACGTTTAGTTCAACACGAGATTGGTGAGTTGACGTTAACCATTACCTTGCATGCACCACTGCTGTTTGTCTACATATTAGTGCATAGAGCACACAGGTGGAGGTGTTTGCTTGAAGCATTGTGCGCCATACTTCCTAACCTCTGAGAGGGTTGAGCATACTTAGCACCCACATCGCACATCGCATCATGGCAGAAGTACTAAATATTAATTGAATTCTGGGGCTGTAAGTGCCAAAACCCCAATCAGATTATGAGGCACACTGTAGTGATAGACTACAGATTAATTTTTGACACAGTGGTATTCTTTAACTTGTCCCTAAATGTAAGTGCATGAGTATTTTTTATTTCACCCCCATCAAAATGCACCTGCCGCGGTCGGGATCAAACTCGAAACCTCGAGCAATGCCATAGCCACAAAGCTACTGTGGCGGGCACAGAAGTGTTGATTTGACCTGTGACCTCTCTTGTAGTGTCATTTAATGTGTTGCGTTAATGCAGCTATGCTTCTGGACGCTCTGCATAAGCTGCTCACTTAACAAATTTGCATGGTGTGTATTTTTCAGAACCAGCAGAAATGAACTGCACCATGCCTTCAAACTTAAATTTAGCCTGTTTGCCTGCAACCACTGTTGTGCCTATAGTAGTAGCGTTTCCTTGCCTTTTCACGTCATCTTTTCCCTATCCTTACCCCTCATATGGTAACTGCGAGTAAAGAGTGGCAAGGCTGATGTTGTTCACTTGTTTTGCTATTGCATTGCTTCTACCTATTCTCTGCCTCCTCCCTCCTCTCTACAGTTCTATCCACATCCCCTCTGCACTTGCATGTTAGTAGAAAGGCAATGCTTTTGTGGGGGGTCACGGATAATTACAGCACCCTGGGAGCTTCTGAGGGTATTGTGCACATTCGATGCAGTGCAAAGGTCTAACCGAGTTTCTCGCGTCGCCTTTCCTCTTTGCTGTGTTCCTGTCATGCATACACGCTCTGAACCACCCCTCAAGATAGTGTGCCAGACAGAAACAGCAGCAGCAGCAGCAGCAGTAGAAAAGTTGAAGGAAGAGGCAAACAAAGCTTCGCTTTAAAAAGTCATTTTGTAGTAGCTCCTGTAGCCTGTAAGCTTTTACTTCTAATAGTGCTTACTGAAACAAACTGAAACATACTGAAAACATGCTGAAACATTTTATTAAGCTTTTCCCCCTTGTTGATGCCAATAAAAGATGGCTTAATTATTACATACTATGCAAGACCTGACTTACTTCACTTTAACAACTCTAGAGAGTTTTGTTAATGTCTGCATACATTATGTTTGCACTGACATTTTGCCTGCATTCCATACAGCAGTATGTAGATAGGAGGCGTTAACTGTTCATTGATCTAAGCATGGCAAAGTTGCATAAATAATACCCATACTTTTCTGCCCAACAGCATACAAACCTGTGTGATGAAGCTTGTCACGTCTGCCAGCAATTCCATATTTCACGGTAGTAGGCAGTGCAAGGCCTGGCTGCACTGGTTTGCCTGCATCGCACATGGCACATAACGAAAGAAACACTTCTTCAAGTGTTGTGCTTGAGAGACCATAGTTTCCAAATCCAAACTCAAGCATGCGTTCGTCAAGTAGTGAAAGGAGGTGGGAGAAGGAGTAGAGGTTGTTCTTTTCCGGATCTCGTTGAGGGAGGCTGATCACCACCTCTCCACCATTGTTTTCTATGACTTTAGCTGGTGGAACAATTCCTCTGATAACATGAAGGATGCCCTCAATGTCAGAAGAATCATCTGGAAAGATCAAGCATAACAATTCAATTCTCAGCCCTTTAAACTCGAACACCCGTGTATCATGTATTGCATAATATGGCGTTTGTACAGCAATTATGCTTAAAAAAATTCTAAATACGATTGTCAAGTCTAGCTAGAACGATAGAGCACATTCCTCAGAATCCCACAGTGTTTGCTCTGTGCTAAAACATGACCTTGCAGCTGAGAATATTGAAATTGAAAACAGAATGGCTTTTGAAGACAGCAGGTTGCCTGAGAAACTGGATGGAGATCCACCATGTACGTGTTTAGTACAGTAAAGGAATCCTGTAGTGCAAGCTGTCTTGGAGGTCACACTCCTGGAGGTCATTGCCCGTGTAGGTCAGAGCGTAGCATAAATAACGGGCCACACAACAAAGTTGTAAAAGTATTTGGCATTAGCTAATTATGCAGTGAGAAAATCTTAAATTGTCTGAACTGCACTTTTTTTTTTCTGTTCAGATGCAGTGTTATAATTTTTCTTCTATCCTTAATAGATTAATATTTGTCAGCTATGAATCGAAATTGGTGACATGCCTTCACAATGGTTGAACCGTTGCCATCACTTGTTCACACTGTTTTCTCACTTGGGAATCTTTTGTTTTTCACTTTGGCCACAATTTATAGTGCCAATCTAACAATTTTGCTGGGTTTAATTTTACATTTACTGTCCCCTTAAACATCTTTCAAGCTCATAAAGCAGGTGTACAACCATAAAAGGCTTGTAAAACATTAAGGTTGTATAAGGTGAAGTAGCAAGTGGACATCATGCTTTGAGGTGAAATGCGACTTGCATTCCAGAACCGGCATCAACTTATGCCATTAGATATGAAAGCCTGCAGGTTATTCAATTAACCAAACCTGAACTCTACTCTTCCTTACTACTTATGCCAGTATGCTTGGATATCTGTCCTACTCACCTATCAACATTCACTCAATGTTGCTTTGGTTTGGCCATTCTAAATGAGCTATACCCATGAGCCCATTTTGTGTTTAGTTATCACGAGATCAAAGATATGTTTGCCTTCTTTTAAGAAATATCTAAGCTTGATGATGCCTGTTTGGAAGTGATTCTAACTACAATAAGTGATGTTGCTGTTTTGCAGTCTTGGGGCTCTTTATATTTCCCCAGGAAAATTTCACCTACACCTCGAAAACAAGAGATAATACAAAAGTATGTACTGCAACACAGACACGCTCCGGTAGAGCAGATATTGCACTCATTGCTTGTTTGGGTTAAAAACCACGAAAAGTGGCAAAACTGCACTGTTCATTTTTACTACACACTTTTGTTGTTCTTGTTTGTGATGTCTTTACTGCCATTTTACCACATATTTAGTAACATTGTGAATTCTGTTGGCACCAATTTTTTTTTCTTGTGACCATTTGTCGTAAAAGCTGTATGTGGACTATGAAGTTCGAATTTTTTTTCTCTGGTTTTTATATGCAGATAAATAGTGAAATATACATGCAGTATGTGCTTGTCTAAATTCAGCAATACAAGCAACATGCTGAAACAATAATAAACAAAATATCGTATGGTTTTGTTCCATGATTGGTATCTACACATATAATAGATTTTAACCTAATGAATATTTCATTGTGGCGATTGTCATGTTTTTATTCAAAAGGACAACTAAAACATGGGCGTTAAATTTGCTGTAAATCCTAGCCAGGTGTTCAAGCATGACATGCATCATATGTGTTGCAGAGAACTAGTGGGAGTGAGAGGCATGTAATACATTATAGCTATTCATGTTGCATAGCATATGGTGGAACTCCCCCCTCCCCCACCCCTTGTACGTTATAGTAGCGTACCATCAACACTTGTTCTTGACACATTCGATGAGTGTCCAGAGTCACTGTCCTTGTTAGGCTCCGAGCAGGTTCTTGTCAATGACAGCTTGTAGCCGAAGCCAAACTTGCTCTTTAGTACAAGTGGAGAGCCTTCACACAGCAGTTTTCCCTGCAAGAAAAAAAAGATGTTTTATATTTTTAGTACAGTTGCCCCAAACACATTCACTATTTAATGTATAGAAACCAGCATACCTTGTGAATAATTGCAACTTTGTCACTGAGCACGTCGGCTTCATCCATGTGGTGAGTTGTAAGCAGGATCGTGCGGTCTGATGTGGTACAACAGAAATGCAGCTGTTAAGTAAATTTCACCTCATTCATGAGAGACGTTAGGTGCATGACTGAGGTTACCAAGCAATAAGTTTTGCAGAACCAGATGGTTCTTTATGTATGCCTGTCCCTGGGTTATATAAGCATCCCTTTCAAAATCTTGCTTTCACCTGCTTTCAGGCCTTTTAATGTTGTTGAAGGCAGTGGACATTGTGCTTCAATTAGATGACAATGGATACCTACATGCATGTAGATTCAGTACTGGGCTACACAAGATATATCTACAATGCCAAAATCAGCTGAATGTATCTCAGGTGACTTGAAACTGCAGCTAAGAGTTAATCAGCAGTGCATGGATCTTGCTTAAGATAAAGTGGATGCACCCACTGAGTTTATTCCTGCTTCCAATTTGTATCCCTTTGATACTCTGAAGGTGATTGTTTCATTAACATGCCTCAGCTGTGGGAGTTTGTGGATTCGATTCTCTTCACCGCCAGGCACCCACTGGTTTAAATGGGCACAAGTGTACCTTGACCTGGCGCTCAGCTTTTTTCAGGAGTGATATGCCTAGGAAAGGAGCCTGTGCCCCATATTCCTGTTGAAACACTCGTGAAGACAAAAAGGAAGTTTGGCCCTCTCCCATAGCGACAATTTCCCATGTGGCATACCAAAATGCACCTATTGAGGTAGAAAAGCCTTCAGGCCAGAGACAGACACCCCTTTCAAAAGCGTTGAGGTCCTATAATAACCAAGCACTAGCCGGGAGCACTCTTCTACCTATTTTACCACTAGGTCCTCGGCGGCAGCACCTGCCTCCCAGAGCCATGGCGGATGCGCTTCAACAAGGCCATTTGTGGTTGGACAAAGGCACTTAGAGGAAACTCGGGAAATCTCCATTGGGCCCCCTTTTGAGATGTGAACCCCCCCATGAGAAGCCAAACACCAGGCCAGAGGACATCTATCTCTACACATTAGAAAAGAAATAATGGTGGGTTTCCTGCAGCACTGGGATTTGAACTCAGTACCTCCAGCATACGAGGCAGATGCTCTACTTCTAGGCCACCTCTGCAGTAAGCGTATTATATATGCAGATGACACGAGTATATTTGTCATGTCAGCATCAGATGTTACTCTTTCTTGTAAAGCTAATGAAGTCTTACATAAGTTAGGCAACTGGACAAGTAACAATAAGTTAAAAATAAATTTGACTAAATTGAAAGCTGTAGTTTTTCATTTGTAGGGTAAACAAGTGTCTTTCCAGAATAACATTGTATTTAAGGCTTAAATATAGAAATAGTGAAGTCAGTGACAGTACTCATGGTACATTTCTCCAGCTCTTTGCAAGACCACATGAATAGTACTCAAATAAAATTAAGCTGGATGACTGGAGTTTTAAGCCACCTCCAGTACCTTGTCCCGTTGTCCCCAAAGTTATTTATATACAAATTGCTCTTTAGTTCTTATTTTAACTACTGTTAATTGGTTTGGAGAACAACTACAGAAATAAACTTAACAAAATTACTGAGAATACAGAAGAAAATACTGAGGCTGACAGACAACACTATAGTTCTAGCACCTATCGACCCACTATTTAAAAAATATAGGATAATCAAAGTGAACGACCTCTATCAATGTAGACTACTACAAGAGTACTGCCTTAGCTGCAAATGCTCAAACTTTCTGTTCATGGAGATGGGGAATCTTTGCTTAAAGGAAAAGGTCTGTGAAACAAGAAATACAGAAATGTGGACCATCCCTTACTTACATGCCAATTATGGCTTTCAAATGCTTTGATGTACTCTTCCACTAATTCTAAATCATTACAATAGCAAAGTAACAGATGTGTATCATTTAAGTGTAGCAGAATTAGCGGCTCTTTTTATTGTATCAACTATGTAGTAATTTATTTAAGTGCAGCAGACTTAGCAGCTCTTGTTTAAACTAGGTAGTGTATTATATAAGTGCAGGAGATTACAGTGGCTTTCTTTGTTATATAAGCTATGTATAAGCTATGTTTTTAGTTTTCTTTTATGGCTTGACCTTCATTTAAAACGATGTGTCACATTAAAGAACAGTGCTGTGATAATGTGCTGTCTTTTAGATGCTGTCATTGTTGAGAAAGGGGGCGAAGGATCTCTTAAGCTGTTATTTGAACAGCTTTTCCCTCTGCCTTCTGCTATGCTGCACTGTGACGAAGCAACTCGATAAATAAATAAACAAACAAATAAATAAATAAATAAATAAATAAATCTAATGTGGACATTAGCTGAAGGGTTTATGCACTCATACCCGGTATTGCATGCATTGGCCGAGAAGCAAGCACAGGAATGTTCCTTGTCACCGTTGTCACCACAATAGCAAAATGATTGAAACACTGCAGTTCAGAAAGACATGAAATTACCGTGTTTGTGCTTTAATATGAGGTCCCATATGTTTCGGCGTGCCATTGGATCCACACTACTTGTGGGCTCATCCAAAATGACAAGTTTTGAGCCCCCTACAAAGGAGAAGGCAACACACAGCCTTCGCTGGAGGCCTCCAGAGAGATGGCATGCCTGCTCATTTTCCATGTGCTTCAGACCCATTTGTCGTATCAACCTGGATGAAAGCAAGTTGAAGAAAATTTTTTGCTCAAGAACAGTTGTAGAAACTGATGGAAGAATGAAGAAAAAGAGACCTATGGGAAAGCATGTTAAAATATTAAACAGCTAACACTTTTTTATTCAGACGTCAAAGGTGTGAAAGTTGAAGGTTCTAAATGCTCCATGGTGCCTTGAGTGCAGATTGATTTTATTGGCATGCTGCATAGTTGTTACTCTGCCTTGAGCATATTGATTTGCCCTTTTCTTTTTTTATATAAAGCTTATATACCTTTTCTTTTCATTAAATACAATTCTGTCTTATTTTTGCATCTGGTTCATGCACAACACTTTGTGTAGTGCATTTTCGGTTCAAATAAACACAAAAGAAAAATTGGCTGCATTTGAACTCTACACAGTAGATACAAGACTAACTTAACCATAAATGCTGCAAGCAAAGTTCGAAATTGTTACCTTTCAACATCTTCTTCCACTTCCTCAGGTGACAGCAGTTCTTTAAGATTGCCAAAGAAAATAAGATGTTCTTTGACAGTAAGCCTGAAACATAGCATCAGATATTGCTGTGTAGACTGTGGTTGAGATGAAAATTCTTTTTTAAGAAATAGAAGAGGGAGATGACAAAAAGAGAAACAGTGTGCTTACTTTCCGTATAGTGTGTTGTACTGAGGACAATAGCCTAAGTACTTCCTGATTTCCTTTGCCGCATTGTTGACGTTGCTCCCGTACACGTACACTTCACCGGAAGTTGCTGAGTGTTGTCCAGTCAGTACTTTTCTGCAAGTGAATGGGCCATTTCAGGTTTGTCTTATCGAACATATTGGGACAGGCTGACAAAGAAAACATTTTAAGATTAGTCCTAAGAAGATGACACTCTTAACATTGTGCGCTGTCTGCCATCTTGTCAGCTGCTACAGTTATTGTAAGTATCCTGTAAATATATTTCTTACTTATTTTACCCCTGTAACATTTTTGGTGGAATGAAAGAATGGAGTTTGAATGAGAGGTTTCAAGTGTGGTCTGTTTCTCACATTGTGCTGGTCTTTCCTGCACCATTCTGGCCGAGAAGTGTGTTGATGTGGCCCTCATCAAAATTAAGGGACAAATGGGATACAGCTATTCGTTCTGCAGCCTTCCCACTGTTGTAGGCAATACACAAGTCCTGTATAGATATGCCAGTTGATGCCATTGGCACTTTGTCATTCAGAATGCAGGGAGCTGTGGAGATGGAACAAAAAGGGTTGTGAATTATGATGAACCGTTGGACAGGATCTAAATAAATCACCATTTAGTGACTAAAAAGCAACATACCTTTTAGAAAATGTGGTTTGATGCTGCCATTTACACCATTTTGTAAGTAGTATTGTGAAGTTGAACCACTGTTCTTGGTTGAGAAAAAGGCCAGTAGTTTTCTTCTAGAGAATGATGCCTTTTCACCTGGTATGAGAGGGTGGTAGATATAATCAGATATAATTATTTGAGGGCAAATTAGTGTGGGGCAGGCTGTAAGTCTTAGAGTGCCAAGGATTAAGCTTATAGACACTCTGGATCTCCTAGCTAAATGACAATGTAGACAGACAGCTGAACAAAAAAATGACTTTATTTTGATTCTAGCAACATTACCATGGGTGGGTGTTCAAATAGGATTAATGTGCAGGGTGCGCGCGAGTTTTTTTAGTATTACAGCAATGTTTAATTCAGTTGCATAATGCCTCCCATGAAAAGCGACCAATGCATTTAATAAATGCTTTGCTTATAGCATTTATGACATTACCAGCACCACTTCACACAGTGATTCATAACAGTGATCAGTGATCACATAACAGTGGGGGTGTGCAAATATTTGAAATTTCACAAATTGACTCATTAAATTCAAGAATTTACCATTCGAAGTAGTAGAATACTTGAAGAAAAGAAAAGAGCACTACAACGATGCGAACTAAAAGAAGAACATGTATGATGGACAAGCGCTGTCCATCATACATGCTCTTCTTTTAGTCCGCGTCTTTGTAGCGCTCTTTTCTTCAAGTATGTTAAACCAACTCGCCCACATCAAGCTTCTGCTGCTAGTAGAATACTAATTTCTTTCCAATATATACAAGATACATTACTTATTGAAGTCTTGAGGGAGAGAAAATGATGAATGTGAGGACTGTTCTGAATTATTTTGCAATGGGATAGGTGCAGTTGTAGCATAGGGGCACCGATTACTCAGTGAATGCTCTGGGTAGATAAACATTGCTGAATAATTTACAGTCATAAATAACAATGGTTCGATTATAGGTAGCCTACAACTATGAATTCATTCCAATTTATTATTTCGCCATTTTCATGATGTTTGCATTCCTTTAACTTAGTGTGAAGTGCTATAGTATCATACTTCTCTCCTTTGGCAAACATAATACTGTATGGGCACCTGGTAACATGCTGTTTCCTTGTTTCATTACTGTCATTGCCTGGTTCCTCAGTTAACTAAAGGCAGTTGTATACCATTTACAAGATCCTCAATTAGACATCTGGAAAACTGTTCAGACGTCTAATTGCGAACAGTAATAAAGGCATTGGTCAGTGTACACAAGTCTGACTTTTTTTTTTTACCAAACAGACTTCACGCAAACTTGATATTTCATGTACGAGGTACAGTGCTTCCATCTGCGATCTATATGTCAAGCTATAGGGTAATTAAACCTTACATACCCGAATGACTAAAAAGCAGGCACAATCATAATGAAGAAGCTCATAATGAACAAAACCAGGCATAATTGTTTTGAACAAAATGGTTGTTTGTAAGTCACACAGCCAAGCTAAGCTCATCCGAGATATGGAAGGGGTTAAAACAGGGCTATAGTTAAGGGGTTGTGCCCTAACCTAATGTACTTGGCACAATGCACATGATAATAATTGCAAGCATATTCATTGCAGCAATGTGTTTCCTATGCAAGAAAGCTCACATGTCTGGTTTGAGTGTTCCATCTAAATATGTAGTGGCTCTTAATAAATTACAGTGAAGTTAACTAATGCATAAAGTCTGCAGCTCACTTACCTAAAAATACATTCGACATTATAAGTGCTATGATGAAGTACACCAAGCTGTCGATTGCCATCATAATAATACAGTATCCCATGTTCATGGTGTCTCCTGGAATTGGGCTTTGCCACAGGTATTCCCATTGCACGCCTAAGCCTTGTTCTTCAAATCTACTAATGTAGAGGCAGCCATAGCTAAATGATGTCGACATGGAAAAACACTGAAAATATGAAAGAATTTATCAGTTCCTGTAGATGCCTTGAGATTGCCATGAAAATTACCATAGGACAAGATTAGGCACAACTTTTCTAGTAAGCACGAAGTATACTGATTGCTTCAGAATATAATATACCTTATGTTGTACATAATTTTATGGGGCTACTGAAAAAGTCTAGGCTGGACTCAGTTGCACATTTTTCTTCTGATTCTGATTTCTTCTTATGATTTTATATGTTAACATACATTAATTTTCAAAGTTACAATGAAGAGTTATATATCCTTAATTTTTGATAAAATCTGCACACACTGTCAGCAAAGAATTAACTATTTATATGTCGGTCTTCAAGGCTAGTGTGAATGTCCTCTTGCAAAAAGAAATTGCAGCAGATGTTCACACCATTGCATGATGAAAGCATTAAAGGCATAGTGTCCGTTGTTACCTAATAGCAATATTAGTATGCAAAATTGCAGTGCCCAGAACTGCAGACCAAAAGCAGGGCAATGTATGAAAATTATAAAAAGGTGTTAATCAGACTTGTGCCATGTTCTTGGCAGCCCAACCAAATGTCAACTGCCATACCAAGTGTATCTAAAAATGTATTCTACTTAAAATTCTTGAGCAGTTTTCGATACAGAATCTTTTAGCTAAAGGAATGCCCAATGTGTGAATTCGGATGAAACGTTGCAATAGAATAAATACTTGTCTATAATCTAGAAAACAAATGACAATCATAAATTTCATGGCAGCCCTATACTCTACTACCAAGGAAAACCATGTCTCGGAAGTCAGCAGCACAAAACAACGCAAAATTCTTTTTGTGGAACAAGAACCTTCACAAACATGATATTTATGTTTATGAAGATATATATGTCTTCACATACGATTTTATTGAATTTCTATGAAGTCAAACAAAAGGCTAAAGAGAAAAGATATATAAGGTCACTAAATCAGAACCTGGGTGGTTCAATTAACATTAGTAGCTGCTCCACACTTGACTTCTGCAACAAATTGCTTTTGTGGCTCATCAGTGTGACATGCTGTTATGAGCACCTCATTGTTATGGTGCAGCCATTGCCATGAAGGACTCTAAGGGTGGGCTATAACCTATCTGTAGCTAGGCAGAAAAATGGCTTCCTCTGTTAATGGTGGCACCAGTGTTCTGCTTTATAGCTACTTTAAACAATGCAGTGAATCTAATATAGCAAGTGTAACTACAGTATGGTCAGAAGTGCTTCGTTGGGGGCTAATTGGTGTGGCATGATTGTAAGGTGTAAACACCAGCTTTTGTGTTTTCATATCAGTTTCTCTGTGTGTTCCATTTCAGAAGCGCAACCACACACACCTTACAATGTAGTATGGTCACACTGTTAACAAGATGGACTCATGTTTGCTTCAATTAAAATTGCTTTTGTGTACGAATGCCATGGACTCACCAGCTGGTGCCCTTTAGGGCCACTTTTGCTGCATGCAGT
The DNA here is from genome assembly GCF_050947875.1 of Dermacentor variabilis. Classification (NCBI taxonomy): domain Eukaryota; kingdom Metazoa; phylum Arthropoda; class Arachnida; order Ixodida; family Ixodidae; genus Dermacentor; species Dermacentor variabilis. The sequence continues at coordinate 118,622,287 of NC_134569.1, forward strand.
GTTACAATACAGAACAGAGAACCCAGATTTGTGGCAGTAGTGACATTAGGTTAAATGAATTATGCTCACACTAGAATTCATTTTTGTTATTAATACTTCCTTCTGGTCAGGCAAAGAGTTATTCAGCAACCCTGTATGGAGCTTGTTGCATATAGGGTGTCCTAGCTAACCTTAGCCAAGCTGTTAAATAAAATAAAAAAATTAAGAAATGCAGATCAAGATAAGATTTTAAGGCATAGTGTTTGGTAATGATACTCTGAAGACCGTACATCATGGTTCTTGTAATTGTTTCTGGTACTGTGTCTTTTAATCTTTCTTCTTTCAACAGCTTGGCTAGTGTTAGCTGTGACATATGTATACATGCATTACATGCATGCGCACATGCACATGTAATACAAACATACATGCATGGAAGCACAGATGTGCACACACACACACATGCACAACCACGAACAATATTTGTGCAGACGCTATACACAGATAATGTGTGCATGCATACTTACTAGAAGGACCTTTTGTTTTAGTGAAAAGGTTGCTTCCATAGATACAGCTATCACAAAGGGCAGGAAGCTGATCAAGTATCCCACTATTCCAGTCAGTGAAGCCACAGTAGCTGACTGGAAGAATATGCTGATCATGTAGCTGAGAAAAGAAGCAAACAATAATAGTATCAGCATGTGGCTTTTCTGCATGAAACCACTAGGAATGAAAGCACTTGGTTTGTATAGCACAATATTTAACTTCAAAGGCAGCATATGAAGATCACATTGCTAAATTAGATATCTGAAACTCTCTTGAAAGAACAAACATGCAGACATATACTAATATATGAAAAGCCAGCAGCCAGACATATTGATCCTTGTTTAACACAAATAAACAAGCACAGCAAGAATAAAATCAAGTGTGCAAAATAAAAAACATTTATCATAATTTATTTATATAGGTGTAAATTAATATCCAAAAATTGCCAGTCTACAAATCTGCTGTGCACTGTGACTAGCTGTAAATATCCTGCCTAGCAGCAGTACACATATTTGCTTGCCTGTTTTGCTGCTGGTATTCTCTCTCCTAATTAAATTTAGTACACAAATAACTTTGTTGTCAACTCACTCTTCTATCACTTCTCTATGTTGCTACCATGCCTACTAGACACTAAAAAAGGAGCTTAATTTTTTTCAGACTTCATACTTGATAGGCAGACTTGCAGCAAGCAGCAGCACAACTTACCAAAACATGAGCACTGAGAGTGCGAAGGTTCCGTAGAAAATGAAGAGGAGGAGAGGATTGCTGTATGGTAAAATGCCTCCATAGCACAAGATGACAGTTGTGCATGCGACAATGCCAATGGAAATAGATATGCTGATCAGGAACCATGCACTCCAGTCAATCCATGATTTCAGGCCCATAACCTGCATAATCTGGTGCAAAACAAGGGGAACTACATGATAATCTAAACAAACAGATTTAAGCAAACATAACCCCAACAGTGCAAGACAAGTGTACACCCTTTTATTAAGAAGTTAAGGCTAGACAACCCTTGACAGTAACAGCCAGAAGGCCTTTACTTTTTTTTGCGTAAGGGCATACATGTATCAAATATCGCAGGAGGGATGCCCATGCATTATTCAGCACTGATTACATACGAAACTATTTCATTAGCTACACTATAGGTGCCACCAACATTAAGCAACAAGGTTGGTGGCCACTCACTGCAGCACTGCATGTAAATTGATATAGCCTATGACATGCACAAGAAAAATAAAATCTATATAACCACTTATAAAGCGCATCGGAGTTCCTAATTCTAGCATTCACAGAACTAAGGAACCTGATCATCATCATCAGCTTATCATTATATCTGGAATGCGTTTAAAACAGCTACCAAACTGCTCAAACAGTTATGCCAGGGAAACATGATTTTGGCCTTGGCATGTTGCAGCCTCCATGCAGCCAACATTCAAGTCTGCTTAGTTCTATAAATGTTCATTGGTGAAAAAAGAACCTTATCTCAAAGAAAAAATAATGTGAGCATGACGCTTCTATTTAATATTTGGGCAACGACACACTCATGTGTTGTGCTAGAAGTCAAGCATGCAAGAAAGGTGCGAAACCAATAGGTGGTTCTGTAGCCCATGGAGTATGCATGGTGATGGCAGTCATTTAGATATTGATCTGTACAACATTATGCATATATTCATGGAAATGTGCTTAGGCTATCTGTAATGAGATCAGCTCATATCAGCATTGTTCATTTAGCCTGCTTTCACTACCTTTGATGACTTGACATCCTATTTTCTAAAGTATACAACTATTCAAAAGCTAGGGTTTTATCATCATATCCACTATGTGAGCTAATGGATTGTTTTACAAAGTTTATTTTTGCATAAACTTTATTCAAAAATTGATAATGGTGAAATAACTAGTCATTGTAGGCTATATATTGCTATTTGTGGTATCATCATAAATGTAGTAAACCACGCAATACATGTATATGAATGATAAGCTCTGCTGTAGTCTTAAGCAATGTTCAAGGAGAGATGTACAATGCAGTGTACATACTGTGATTCTGAAATTGTAATTAGAAAGCCCTCCTTGAACAGAGGACATTTGTGCAACATTACCAGTAATAAATTAGGCTTGTATGTATAATTAGCTTTTATTTCTCTTATGCATGCATTAGGATTTTCAGTGTGTAATCAAGACAACATCTTTTGAGTGGTTGAATGAACGTAAAGGATTACTTTATGTACAATATGTGTGCATGAGGTACAACACCAAATTGTTAGTATGTACTGTTTCTTCATCAGGAGAGTCTACAAGTTGCCGTTTGGTGTAGCACCGAGGTAAATGTGTATCTATCATGTACTTGGTGCCACAAAGCCTGGCATGAACACTTACTTCTTCTAAGTGCAATTCTTTTGGCAGAACCCTTTCTCGTACAAAGAAGGCCACCAGGAAAATCCAGGCTAATGTGAATACCAGTGGTAACATTGCCTTGATGTAATATCCCACTCTGCAAAAATGAAAGTATTTGGCTGAGCTCCATTTGAAAAATACAACAGAAAAAAAATCTCTCATGAAAAATTTACTAATAGAAATAAAAATATAAAGAATACTCTAACTGCATTGAAATTCTGCAAAACAATATTAGAAAATACTATGTTTCACTTTCGACATGATATAGAGAAACTTGAGAGCTCAACTTGTATAAAAATAGTTCATTCTAAAAATTTTAATATTCTACCACAATAGTTTGTGGAACTGATGTTAAGTGCTCCTGTGTTATCCATGTTGCACATCTGATTAACAATTTAGTTACACAGAACTCAATTAAGCATGAAATTATTTATTGTTTTCTCATTGCAGCATTAAATTTTTCATTATTTTTGTAGCAATTGTTGCAGGCATCATTCGAATCTAGATGATTTTATCCATCTAATGCTGTTCAATTGTTATATCCCTCATGGTTATAATCTCCTAGACGATTAAAGGACGATTAAAGATGCGCGGCTTTATCTTTCCAAGAACATTGTGAACTAAATCATTAATATGTAAGTTGCTTACGAATCCTTTATGTAGCAGGGATAAGGGAACTGTTGCAGGTAGCTTGGAGGGTAGTCAAATGACTTTCCCACATGCATCTTGGTGATCGCCTTGTCTATGAGCTCCTGAAAGTGTGCAAAGCCTCGTAGGTATCGCATGTCATCCAAAAAGTCATCATTTGCACCTGGTTGCCAGAACCTGGGGGAAAAAAGAAGACAGTGCCATTTGATGTCATGTCTATAACTATAGCATGAGACTGTTTGCCTTGTTTAAACGTTCCACACTAAATGAGTAAATGTGGAACTGAAAATGGCTCTGTAACATTTTTTGATAGAGTACTTAATGAGTAGTATGCAATCCTCCTTTATAGATATGCGTCCTGCGATGGATTTCATAAAGTACAAACATAGTTCCTTTGGAATAACCACCTCAATGTAGTGTACGTACCTTTCCATCTGTATGCACATATTAAATAACAACAACAAGCAGCTTCTAGGTTAGTGCATGCTTCTTTGCACCTTTCATTTACTACTACTCAACAAGTTTTTTTGTATATTTAAATGAAAGAATAGAAGTGAAAACTCATATGTAGGTTTTTTATGAAAGCAGCATGCACCTAAGACACAGAGTTTGTAAATTATTTGGAAAGTGTTAAGATATATCTTATACTCAAGCTAAAATTTATTTGCATTCATTTCTAATACCTTTGGGTGGCACGCATACTTAGGGATATTTTTAATACTTCAGGAGCAGAAGAAATTTGCTCAAACCTGGATTTAACAGTTTTTGTTAGAGGCACGTTGTCGATGTCCATTCTTATCTTGTATTGAACATCTGGAGGCAGCAACGATTTCACCATGGATCCATTCTCCAGATGTAGGCCCATATTTGTATCCAGGTTGAGGAAGACAACGGCTGTGTGCAAAACAATATTTTTCTATCAACTCAATATGCTTTTAATTCTGGTTATTATTAGTTATTAAAAAATCCCACAGAAATGTTCTAGGTATTCTTGGCACTTCTCCGAAAAATATCTGTCCACCATGTCCACCACGCATTGAAAATCATGAAAAATTTGGTTCAAATTTCAAGCCAAGTCAATTTCTGACTGTGCTTAATATATATTTATTTCTGACTCACAACTTCAGAGAGATGTAAATTAGCAAATCTCCTTTTGTGCCTTTTGTGCAAACATAAAAGCAATAGTTAGATGCACTGTCATTTGGAATGTTGTTTATAAGTGGTATGGGACAAGCAGTGATGACTGATGTTGAGCAGCATTGCAGTAAGTTCATTTAGAGCTGTACCTAAGGCCAAAGTGCACATTGTTGCCGCAAAAATATCATCTTCACATGTGCAACATGACATTCATTGCTGAAGGCAAGGTTGTCCAGGGTTAAAAAATAAAAAATAAACTAATAAAGAACAGGAAGTGAACATGCAACTTGCCTAGTATAAACTCTCTTCGGGCACCAAGATGCATGGCAGCCTTCACCAGGTCTTCTTCAGTGTTATGCTGCTTGAACCTGTCAAGCTCAAAACACTGAGAGATACTTCCTACAAGCTGCACAAGGTCAAGCAATCCTCCAAGGTCGCCGAATTCATGACGCAAGTCCTTAACGTTGAGGTCCGTGAGAAAAGCATACACATCATCGCCAAGCATGTCCTTGGCAAGGGGCTGTAGACTCTTGGATGCAATCAGCTCCTGCAGGATTTACTTCGATTATCTTTCAAATAATATTCACATCTGTTCTATACGTGTTTGAATTCACTATAAAATATGTAAACAATTTGTTTTGTTGCTGCTGCTACTGTTGCCATTTGCACGTGTGCAGAAATATTATCAAAGGTGTGCTCTCTAGCTAAGCTGCTAAAAAGCAAAATACATTTGGTACAATATAGGTAATACATGTACGTTGGCGGAACATAAATGCATGGAACGCTCACAGAAAGCATGGCATTGTTAATGACAGCATTTCGCGACCTTACAGACATGCGGGCAGTGTATAAGCTAAACTGTTCATGCACACGCACGCGAAAGCATAGATTGTAAACCCTGAGTAGAGCTCACTATATGTAGAATGCATCGGGCGAAATTTAAAGAAAATACAATCTTTATATATTTTACCTTTAATTTTGTCACTGGTCCATTTTCTTTTGTCAGAAATTTCAGCCCAATTGTTCCCTCACTCCACACATGAAGAGCGTCGATGATAAAAGACATGGACTCGAACGTCTTGTTCACCTGCAAACATCGTTCGAGTGTTGGGCAAATGACGTTTCAAAGGCAAAATGGGAAGTCGAGATGGCGATAAAATTGTACCACTAATTGCACGAATGACCACCAAACTGTTGCGCGTCAAAAAGAAAAAAAAAATCGAAGTCGAACATATTCTTAGCTTTAGGAACACGTAAGGGAATAATGTGCTCCTAAACTTTTCGAAATATAACTTGGTTAAAGTTGCAAATGGATTTAATGAATACTGTAGGCTGGTAGAAGTCGGAACTTCACAAGTGGAAAGCATCGCAAGAAAGGAATAAAATGAATGCAGGTGGCAAGAAGGCAGACGCCTAGGGTATGTTCAACAATTTTTCGAAGCTTCTCACCATTGCTTCTTCCACATTTTCTAAGTTTTGCGTTGGAAACTGTTGGCGTTAACCACAACGGAAGACCGAGGGAAAGATGGGAGCGGGCCTTGCTTTGAGTTCATCGACATATCCTTGAAAGGGTACTCCTTTGCATATACATTGACTATGCAAAGGAGCCAGCTTTACAGGTGCGCAAGCAAGAACGCTTCAAATAAAGAGAACTTTCTAGACTTGTCTTGCTAGTACATTTTTGTACTGAAACTGAGGATATGCCGTTTTTGACGAGATGAGACGTCGAGTGAGCGACAAAATAATAAAAAAAATTCTGACAGACTTGCGCGACCATGTAGAATCGAAATTCAATCTCTAGCGAAGCTGCTGTACAGGGAGCGGCGTCCCCAAGCCCCGTTACCTGCACCGTGCCATGACACAAGTAATTCATTAAAGAAGCTTTCATATTTTCCTACGGATCACTTAATTAAGTCATACTTTGCACCTGCGCAACATCCTCATTCTCCATCCGCGTTCCTTCAATTTTTCAGCGCGCTATGCATTCGTATCACTCAGACAGGTGCGCGCAGTTTCATACGCTGCAACTCCGTTGCGCTGCTAAGCGCGAGGGCGCGGGATCAAGGTCCGGTCGCGGTGGCCGCATTTAAATGTGAAACGCCACGTAAAACGCCAGAATATAATTTTAATTTCATGTTTTAATAAATACCTTGCAATTTAGGCGTTGGCGCTTTCGGAAAGCACGCTTAAGCTCTCAGGCGTTTCTGACTGAGCTTCTGGCGCTGATGCTGATGATGCTGATGATGACGGCTTTTACGTTTGCGTTTTTGGGCGCTTCTGGCTGCGTAAAAAGTTCGCTCTAAATAGAGGAGCAAACTGTGCTTTTCCTTTTCATTCTACGAAAGAATGATGCTGCGGCATAGTTGGCTTTACGTAGGGTGACAAGTGTTCTAGTTTCTTCAACCCTCAGTAGTGCGTTTGTAAACCCTATGTAAAGCCCCCTCCCCAAAGAAAAAAAAGAAAAAAAAACTTGTTGCCATGGCGATTTTAAAGTAACACAAGAAATAAACGTTCAAGAAATGAAACTACCTCTCAAATTCTTTTTCGCCTTCTAGCATTACTAGTGGACTAAAGGAATGCCTTTTATTCGTCCACTAAGTTAGGGAATAGGCCAGAGGTAAAAAGCTACAAGAAAGCAGTTTGAGGACATCTGGGACCCAGAAAACAAGTCAGAACATACATCGTACAGCAGCGGCACGCAGGCGCTATCCATGTCAACACGTAACAAAGTAACAACGCGAAGTAACACAACAAAGTAACAATTCACCCATCAAGAGTGAATGACGAAGCCGTAACAAGGCGTAATGCTTACTTTCTCGGGTAAAGTACGGGAAGAACCTCGTCATATGCGTTGTCTCTGCCCTGCATTGTCGTAATTTTCCAAGCAGCGGCCCCAAGGGAAAGCTCCTCTGACTGACACTGGTCGATACAACGGCAGAGATACTGCCAGGAAGAAATCGGTTGCTGCCCAGTTGGCTTGCAACTAGGACCAGTTGGATTACCAGTTAAATATTTTCACCTGGGCATGCTGCGGGCAGGGTAGTTCGCCTCCTCGTACCGCGGACTTGCAACTTTTCATTTGCTTCTATTTTGGCTACCACTGAACCACTTTTTAAACTCCTCACGGTAGACTATTCCCTGGACAATGCTTTACAAGTTCTGCCGTATATGTAAAAAAAATTCTAAGGACGAGTGGTGAGGGGCCATTTAGGGCGTTTAACTCACGCATATGACGGCCATCATCAAAACATGCAAGAAAGCGAAGCCTCGTACCTCTTGCATGATTTGGAAAGCAGCTGGCGATCTTGGCGCATACAGTATCTGGCCGCGCAGAATGGGCTTCAGAAATCCCCATATGATGGGGCCGCCGGACATCCTCATCACTTGTTCATAGCCACGACGACAGAACTTGCCTGTCGACAAAGTGAACGTGTTATACGCATGGTAGTGAACCACTTACAAGGTCTCGCGGACAAATTGGCTTGTGCTAGCCTTCGGTCATATTTGCGCGGCTGCTACTATACTTTATCGCGTAACAGAGTGACAGGCATAACGTGAACACATAAAACGTAACTAATCGCAACGTTATTTTTACTACGAAAAGTGACAAAAATATCCATACATCCAAAACCACGTTTTAGTGAGTTTTCTATTCCATTACGAGTCCTTTAGAATCCACAAACAGGTGCACATTTTCTTTTCTTTTGTTCCATTTTTTAAATTCTTTATTTTGCTGTGCGATGCCTAAAGCTACGCATACGTTCATTTAAGTCTTCTGAAAAGCAATCTTACGTATTTCTGGGAAATTTTACAAACTATTTGCAATGGCTGCGTATTAATGCGACCCACGAGTTTCAACACGGCATGTAGCTTATGCTAAAACGCGGGATACTATTTGCAATTAAGTCATATATGATGCCAAAAATTACGATTATGTTCCAAGTTTGCGAATGTTCCTATCATAAATTTTATTCAGGTGCACAACTTACTCGAATATACATGCAGGGATTATCGCTAAGTGCTGAACTTTTAAATATCTATTTCTCTTTCACTTGACTGCGTTCTCAAAGGAATACTCCATGCTAATAAATAACAAATGCTCTTACTGGGCAGTTCTTCTATTTCCTGCACGTCAAGTGTCGGCTCGCGAGACGAAGGTTCTAGGAGATAAAATTGGTCTTCAAGTGCTTTGAGGGGTGAACCACAAAGCAGCTGGCCCACGAGGCTCAGCGCAGCTGGACCTGTAAGTGATTCCGAAGGAAAATTGGTAACATTAAGAAAGAAAACAACAACAACACTGATGCCTCGGAGTAGGCTAATAGACAAGCAAGTTCGTCTTTTTTGTGTCTGTGAATCCATAATTAGCAGCAAGCTTATGGAAGCAAGATTTTCCTGTAACCTAATCGGTAAAAAAAAAGCTGCAGAGGAAGCTACTTTGCTCGCCGAAATCTTGTTTTCGTAGTTACGAACTTCCTTACTTCGTAGCGCCCAGCAACGATTATGTAGGAGGTAAGGTTCCTTTTCATAATGCTCGTACCTACGTTCCCCAGTGTAGGGTAGCCAACCAGACGTTATTCTGGTTAACCTCCCTGCCTTCTGCTTTTCTCTTTCCTCCTCCTCTCTCCTCGTACCTACGTTGTTAATCGTTTGTATACTAAGTGTCCGTTTAAAGACCACTACATTAGCAAAGTATGGAGTTGCTTAGCCGAATAGTGCCAGTTTTTAGTGGAACATCGAATACTCAAAATCAGATGCGTGTTCTCATGTCATGAACCACTTCAGCGATAAAGCGACATATACCATAAACTTTACATGCACTAATTTTCATATTTGGCCAGTGCACTATAAAAAAGAAAAAAGAGGAGTGTGCATCATTAGGGCCTTTTCTTGTCTTCAAACAATAATAGATGCCTATCTCGCGCGCCCGGCACTTTCATGTTCGAAATGGTAAGAAATGCGCGTACCAGCGTGGCACAATACTCTTGTCAGGGATGTAGACAGCGAAGAGTGTTGAAGAAGGGAAACGCATGCAAAACAGATAATTGTTTGGGAACAAGCCCCAGAGCGCGTAAAATCTTAATATTTTGAGTTTGGAGCATATACTTTCTCGTATTTATGCCCCAGTTTCTGTTCAGCTGCTTTTCATGGAACTCAACATTCTTTTTGCACATGCGATATATATATATATATAGAATGTGAATAGATTTTTTTTTCGGCTTCACCAAATACGAAGACAACGCAGCTGCGCCTTTTATGTTGTGGACGGTGTTCAAAGTGAGCAACGCGTTGGGAACATCGATGTGACTGTAATAGTGCGTGGTACCTATGGTCGCCAGGTGGTACATGAAGTACTCCTCTGCCAGAGGTTGAAAACTGTAACGTGAATCGCGTGTTTTGTGTAATATGGCGAACTATAGCTAGTTATTTACTAAGAGTATGCGTTGTGGAGGCTGTTCTCTTGCGTCTTCATTCACGTTATTTGTTTTTTCCGTTTTTGCTATTTTTGCTATAGTCCTGCTATTTGTCCTTTTTCCGTTTGGATGTGTAACAAAAAACTGCAGGTACGGAAAAAAAATATTGAAGCTGATCTGCTAATTTTGTAACGGCGTTTTTTGATCTTTCCTTCATCATAACTTCCCTCCATATATATATATATACTGCAATGGTTGGCTATCGTACTTGTCAACACGCTGATGCCATCTTGAGTGATGTTGAGGTCAGACAGCGCTTTTGCGGTCTTTGGATCCAGAGCTTCAGAAAGAAGTGACAACTTTTCCCTTATCACTGGAACGACTTGCGGTGCTGTGCTAAGTGCTTTCAAGGCGGACCTCACCACTTCCTTACTGAGGTTCGATGCCCGCAGTACGCCATCAAATACAGCGTCTGCAAACTAAAAAAGAAAAAAAAACGTAACGAACAAATTAGTGCTACGCTAAGAAAGTCACATTCTTCAGTTAAAATAAGTTTAAAACTCACATTTTTGATTAGCTTCGACATTGTGAGGTCCGGGAATGGCCGATATTCAATTTCTGAAGACAAGGCGGGAGTGCAAAGTGCCATGAAATCCTTGTTGCGAGGACCGGAAACACTTGGTTGGCTTTCGACGGCGTTGCAGATGGCAGTTGCCACGACGTTGTTAATGCTGTCATTCCTGGCGAGCTATTGAGAGCAAAGCAAAAGATGTTGTCATTAGCATCATGAAAAACGAGGCCAGTAGGCGCGGGGATAACCACCCGGAGTTGTGCGCATTTTGTTTCAGGACAGTACAACTATTAGCCGACCTCTGTCAAAGCCGCATTTCTGCTGCTTCCTGTTTCCCTAGCGTCACGCAATATGATGTGGAAACTATAGGCGAAGCGAATTAAATATACTGGGATGGGGGATGCATTACGTCCCACAGAACCAATGTACTCGGGTACGGATACTGGCGCGCAGTCTCGGACTTTTGTAACGCTGCGCGTGGTCTGCTTTGAGTTGAAATGTATTTCTTCATCTTACAAAAAAATTGGAGAGGAGGCAGAGACTCGCTTGTTTTTACCCTCATGTAATAACCCCGCAAGGGTGTTCTTTTTAAAAGGAAATAACACGAAAACCAATTGAAAGATCTATTGAAGTGTTTAACTGAGAAAGGGAGACTAAAGGCAAGGAGTGCTTGACAAATGCCCTTGATCCCGCACACTAGCAGCAGTACAGCGTGTATACTACAATACAACATTTCTGCAGCACAAGCAATCTGCAATTAAATGAAAAAAAAAAAGAGAAAGACGTAGTGTTTAAGTGTGCAGGCCAAATCTAGCAACACTTTCGGCAGTAGCGCAAAGTTGTGCAGAACGAGCTGTCGGGGAGACGAATTTCCGGTTATTGTAGCACTTCAGAAGTTAAAAAGTTACGACATATATATAACCACGACTACCCCCCCCCCCCCCCCCCCACTTTTCTCTTCTTTATTTTTTGGGGTTGTGAATACTTTTAGAAATTGACAGCACGCTTCCTTCCTTCCAGTATTTTTTAGCACAATGCTCTGTGTTCAATCCAAATAAAGATAGACTTTTTTTTTAACCGATAGCTTTCTTAAGCTGCTTCGCCCACTTTGAATGGACGTCGGCCGATCTCGTACAATAAAAACCGGATTGTGTGACACGAACGAGGAGGAGAGTAAAGGACAGAGAGGGAAAGCGTCGATGCGGAGAAGCAGGAGGAGAGCAAGGCGTCCGATAATTGAAGCGCGTGCGGTTGACGTCACGCACTGGGTGAGGAGGAAACCAGGAGGCGGGCGCGCACCTACGCGCACCAAGTGCGAGCGCTTCACGACGTTCTGCGTAAGAGAGTACTTCAATGTTTGTCTGCACTTGACATAATCGATAAGTTTACGAAGATCTGTAGGACGACGCAATGTCAACGCTCAGCTCAATCGGCTCAGCGGTGGAGCCAGGACGGCCTGCTGCCTTCCGCTCCTTGCACGAGCTTTGCGCGTACGTGCACAATGGGCGCACTAGCGCTCTCGCTGAGGTGCTATGGGTGCGCAGTGACCTGAGTGGAACGGAGAGTAAACACCAAGCTAACGTTACCTAACATTTCCACGGGCGCTAAATACGCCGATGGTTTCCCGTCGCTCTCACCTCGTGCACCACCGAAGGGCCTAGAAGGGCGACGCCTGCCACGCCACCGGCGGCTGCGCTCCGCATTACGCCAGCGTTGTGAGACGCCTGGCAGCTGCCGGGGCGCTGTTTCTTCTGCACAGCAGCAGTTGCTTTGCGTGCTACGTCGCGCCATGTCGCTCCCGCGTCTAGTTAAAGCATTGTGCGAGGAGTTCAACCGGAACGATATGTACCTTGCTACGCTATCTATGGTTCGCCCTTCGGGCGAAACTACAAATTTGTTTTTGTTTTTACGCCGTTCTCACCGCATTTTTTGCGCTACAGAAAGCCAATAGATAATTTTAGTAGACTCAGCGGCTCAGTGTTGTGCGGCAGATGATGAAAAAACGATGAGCATATGGAGGTCCTCACCGTATCGATGTCCAGAGGTTGCTTCAGCACTTTGTCAAGCTGGTCTTGGGGCAAGTTCAGCTCCCTTTTTATTATTTTCTTGGCCCTCTCCTTATCAGAAAATGTGTCCTGGACGGTGTCTGTACCACATAAAGAAATCAGATTATGTTCCGCTCACGTTCCATGTCAACGTGAATGTCTTAGTACACTTGTTGAAAAATATACAGTAAACCGTCGTTATAACTACATCACTTTATTCGCAATACGACATTGTTCCAAGTTTTTCGCAGTCTCACTGCAGTGCATTTATTTAAGCCAGATCATTCAAAGTGTAGATACAGTGAGCTAATTCAGTGACGTCAGACACTGTTTAATACGAAGGGCGCATCTGGAAATTCGCACCGGACCGCTCGGTGCGGCATGCACGATTGATTGATTGATTGATTGAGTAACTTTTATTTTACAGTCCTGCAGAACGCGTATTAGCACGTCGCGGGCCGCTCCCACGTCGGGACCGACAGGCCTAGCCTGCCAGCCGCATCGTGGGCCTGCTGGACAGCCCAACGTTGCTCAGCCAGGAGTGGGTTGCGGAGGGCCGCCTCCCACCAAGCTGAGCTGAGGTCAGGGCTTGCTATAGAGATACATCCCCAGAGCATGTGCGATGAAATTTTTATTTTTTTCCGGAAGGTTTATTCGTACCAACTTGGAGAGGCACAGAGTGCTAAGAAGGATCCTCCTATATATGGAAGCAGCTTCTTGGGACAAACTGTATCACGTGATGATAAACCGACAGACTAGATAATTGCACGTGGGCATCAGCAGAATTTCGCCACTGTGATGTCGTCACTGTTGAGCGTGGCCTTGTTTCAATATAAGTTTTACGGGCTCCCGTGCCAATGGAGAGCCCATCTCGCGTTGGTTTGGCCCTTTTAGAGCTTTCTGCTCTCAACGAAGGACCGCGAACCACGAAGTACATTTCCTCTCCCGACGAGCTTGTTATAACGAGGGTTTTACTGTAATTTTTGTTTCACAATGTATTTAATAATTTCACCACCACTTGAGTTGAACTTTATTTTAAAAAGAAAAGAAAGAACGAGTCAACAGCGTTTGACATCGAAGAAAGACAATGTCTTCTTAGGCGCATTACTGTACGATGTAGTTTGTTGTTTAAACTGCACTACCTTCTAGGTCGGCCCATAATCAACATTGCACTATCTCCGGGATCGGTTCATAGTATTCGTCGAGTAAAGCCACACTTCCGGTTCCGGTTTATGGCGCGCGCACGGTGTACGAGCGCATCTGGGTTTCGTTCCGGCTTTTTTGCGTTAATTACGAATTACTACTGCTCTGTACATAGCTCTGCGCTAACTTGGTGCGTATTTTTTGTTCCAAGCTTCATTTAAGCGCCTTTTTCGTTTTCTTACGTGCACTCAGAGGCCCCGAATCGTCTAATCTGACGAGAGCAAAGTGACCAGATACCCAGGTCCCACGAACCCCAAATCGATCTGGTGTCTCCAAAGAAGACCAATTCAATTTTTCAATTCAATATTTATTCACAGCACACATACAATGTTGTGTTGAAAGCTCCCCTGGCAAGATAGCTGTAAGCTTACAGCTTGACGGCCGCCACAGGGGCCAATAATCGGCAGCAATGACAATGCATTGTTAAAATTATTGAATGACACTGCATGAAGTGACATCAATAAATACCTGTAACTATACTATGAGCAACAGTCACAACAATAAATGAATATACTATAAGCGATACAATAATATATATACTATGCATATCAATATGTGAAAATACAGGCACTACATACCAGACGCACTAATAACACATGCGAGTAATATATAATACGAGATAAGTACGATTGATCAATAACATGTATCAAATAAAATACATATTGCGCAATCGCCCTCGTCAAAACCCAATAACTTTATTTTGATACATTCATACGTCTTGGGTTTCCTTCATATTACAGCACATGACTCTCCTAAGCCGCGAATTAATTTCCAAAGAGAGATTGTTAGCTGTCCGATATTTAACAATGAAACGGAAAATCAGGCTTACATGTTAGGTGGAACAGGCCACTCTCGCCTAGTTTTTCAACGCCTCTGAGCCCTTGAGTAATCAGGTTGACGTATTCCTCAATAGAACCTCCAGGAAAAATCGCTTCTATTATCTCCTGCACTTTGTCCAAGCTGGAATAAATTTTTGTTTAACGCTTTACTAAAGAGCTCTCGCCAAAGATCTGTGATGCGAGAGATGTACTTTGACTTTACCTGCTTATAAGCTCCTTGAGGACGCTGTCGTCGAGTAACGTTATAACAGAGGACAGTGTGTCAGCCACGTTGTCCCCCGAAGTGTCAAGTGAAATAGCTTTGGTCGACCGCAAGAGCTTGGACATGGCATCCCACAGCGTGGTCGCACCCTTCAGGATTTTGTCCAGCCACTTCGCTGCATAGAATGCCTTGTTCTGTGCTTCCATAACCTGTACGAATGCAGCAGTGATCAAAGTGTGAATGTAAACCTAAATAATCACATCTCCGGCGATTCGTCGCTTAAAGTTACGTTTGACTGGTTATACTTTCCCAGAGGAACAGTGTTGCGACTGTCTACACCTTCGACATATCACCCAAAGTTTTGTTTATATATACATATATATATATATATATATATATATATATATATATATATATATATATATATATATATATATAATGAATAAACGCTATTTGAGTTCACGTAGTCAGATTTGTTGCAAATCTGTTCTGCCGAAGCCCGCAAGGTGGAGGAAAGTTCATGAAAGGGCAATTTTGCCATCCACCCGACTGCAGCACGAAGCTACGCTGAAGTCGCACTTAACGAAACTCATTTCGAGCTCAAGCTTCGCGCTTGCTGTGAACATGGTACGTACTTACCTGTTTCGCAATTCCAGATGCGTTGAACACAGATCGAGCAATTGCTTCCACAAAATCAGTGTCGCACAGATCTTGTCCCCCCTTGGACTTGTACGCGAGCAAACGCCTTTCTGCGCTGCTACAAAATGCCTCTTGAAACGATTCTTGCGAGAAGTTATGACGAACCAACTGCAAAGTAGTAAGCATAAATATTGCACTGCGCTAATGCAGAAAAGCAACCCTGCCATATTAATGCACTTTCTTTTTCAAGTAGATTTTAATTATAAAAAATTTCAATGAACGTGTAAGGGTATACGTACCCAATTCAGATTTATGACAGCACTTTCAATCACGTCCTCCCATGAGCTGGTTCCTCCAGGCAATGTTTCGTTCAGCATCTTGATACTAACGATTTCTGGTAACGTTGTATAAACTGCAAGGTAATAAAATTGTGCACTATTAAGAAAGCCCACGAGTTGTGCGAGGCATGTTTTTTTCCTTAATAAAACTAAAATACACAGCTTCTTTCAACAAATGGACTAAGGTTCCACTTAGCCTAAGCCACACCATCGACAGGCGCACTAAAGTGTCGCCAGATTTCTAACTTCACTTTTACTTAAATTAGAGAATTAGGCATCAGATATGTCCTATATATAGGGTGCTTCCTTTAGTCCCCTCCACCTCCCCCCCCCCCCGCCGTGGTTGCTCAGTGGCTATGGTGTTAGGCTGCTGAGCACGAGGTCGCGGGATTGAATCCCGGCCACGGAGGCCGCATTTCGATGGGGGCGAAATGCGAAATGCGAAACCACCCGTGTACTTAGATTTAGGTGCACGTTAAAGAACCCCAGGTGGTCAAAATTTCCGGAGTCCTCCACTACGGCGTGCCTCATAATCAGAAAGTGGTTTTGGCACGTAAAACCCTATAAATTTTTTTGTCCCCCTCTCCCCCTTTTTTTTTTTAAATGCCTGTACAAATAGCACCGCTCAGACCCTTGAGGTAAATACTCTATGAGGTGGTCATTACTTCTACGAGAAGTCAAAATGCTTAAATGAATAATTAACATAACTACGATTTTTACTTTTTAATTAAGATCTCTCCGGCGCATATTTTTTATCTCTGAATTGTAGCTAACGAGTTTGCGAGGCATATTGATCGACTTGGAACGAATTCTGAGGATATCACTGGTTTCGAGATATGTGCCGTCAGACTTGCGATAAAGATGCACTGTTGTTCCGGTTACATTTTTTTAAAGTGAAAACGCTGTTTTATTCATTGAAGCACAAAATTAAGTTGAACGTCAATGCATTTCCACACACTATGCAAATTAATAGCTTAAAACTGGCGTCATCCTGAGAACTTAGAAATTCTAAGTAGATACATGCTTCGAGCTCACCGGCTACAGCACGTAAATTGCAGTGTGTGCCGTAAAGTAATTAATCAATCAGATAGTTAGTACGATTCTACTAATTATTCAATTAAGCATTTTGATTTCTCGTTAAAGTAATGTCCGCCTCATCGAGCAATTTAATTTGAGGGTTAGAATTACGCTATCTGCCACAGGCAATTTTTAAAGAATTGGTGCAACTACGAAAGAACACCTGGTATATTGCAAAAAAATTGGTCTGAGTTCCACAATGACCCTAGCCACATTTCATTCCAGAAGGCGTAGATATGGGATAAATAGTTCAACACACTATAATTTATTTGACAGCGCAACAGTAACTCTTCTCCAGTCGGTAATTCAGAAACGCTGTTCCTGCCTCGGTTATTTGCAGACAGAACATGCGATAAAAAGAAAAGCGAAGGTAAACTTTCGCACTACAATACTTCGCGGACAATAAACATCATGAAGCGCTGTCAATAGGGCCAGATGATATGCACACAATTGCATGACTTTTGCAGTATTAAAAAGGCAGAACCATTATTACTAACATATTGCCTTTTTTGTTGCACCTACCGGTGGCGTGCTGTAATTTTCTTGCATTATAAGCTAGTCTGCGATATTAATTTAGAGACTTCTGCTATTTGTTAATCAGCGATAATTAGTTTGTAGCAGCATCCGCATTAAATTTCCAACATCGGGCTTCCAGGAACATGTGTCTGGGCTAAAGCGGGAACCGGTGTTTGGCAACGCACTGTGTGTTGTTAAACATATCGCTCGTCGGCTTTTACGCGAAGGAATTTGAACACTGAGAAATTATTAGCGCACGTTGGAGACCGGCCCACTAATAGCTGTGGTTCACTAACCAGGTAGTTCGCCGGCGACCTTGTTTACGAGGAACTGAAGCAGAGACTCATCTTGACTGCTTCTCTTCAGAAGAAGCTCCTTGGCAAGATCGAACAGATGTCTGGTGAAAGTTACGTACCTGGAAAGCAAGAGCCAAGCCGCGACAGACACAGTATTAAAGGGGCCTGCAGGTCGACACCGAGGGTGTATATTGTCGAGAACTATATATGATCTACCAGGTTGTACCTTTCGACGCTGTCTTTGAGCGTTCCATTATGGTACTCGTCAATGCAAGGTTCGAGCTTTTGGTAATAATAGTCCTCTGTGAGCTCACTGACATACTTATCCATGATGTTCCCACCAGCTGCTAGAACACCGGCAATGGTCTTGCATTTATGCTGATGAGGTGTATTGGGGTGCTTGATGGCCATTTGAAGCTGCAATGTTGAAAAAAAAGTGGGCGTTTTGGGTTCCCAGAGAGAAAAAATTATAGAGAAGGCATGCGCTTTCACGACATGACTTCTATAGATTAGTGATGTTCTGAATTTACTAGAGCAACATTTTTTTATGTGAAAATTTGAATATGTGACCAACAAGTATGCTTGTATTTCGCACCTTTGAGATGAACTTTCGGAGACCAAGTCTGTGAGAAAGCCATTTGTAGGCATCCGTGGCAGTTTTATTTGGAAGGGCACATATCAGCTCTTTTGGCTCTGAAACACAGCGTTAAGTATTCTAGCATGAGGGCACAACCATACGCTGATGTAGAAAAATTAAGATCGATGCATGCGTCTTTTAGCTGCGTGAAGTCGATTTGTATTATCGAATATTACCTGGAAAATCTTGAAGACAATCGGACACAATATCTAAAATGGCAGCATATGGCGCACTTTGGTTCTGTTCGCAAAAGTAGTCATCTCTGAAAGCAATAAAAAATAAAAAAATAAACGCGTTCCTGGGATGAAAACCTTAATTTTGTGAATATACTTTCGAAACCCATACTTACGTAACGTTAAGAATGAGGGAGAAAAAGCGAACGAGTTCTGCTGGACTGTTGAACGACTTCTGTGAAACCAGTCGCCTTAAGAGCTCTTGTTTCTGAAAACATAATTGTACAGAGTGAAGGTATTAATAGTTTGGTAAAGTGCCGACGGCGGTAAGTGAAGGACCTCATAAATTGCTCTCTGCAGTTGGTCTTGAAATAAATTACCAGAAGCTTCACCTCCTTCACGTATCATTTCAGGGAAAGGTTTGGAAGAATTGTAAGCGCGCTTGAAGAATTGGTCTACTGTGTTTTCCAGCTCGTCAACATCTTGGTTAGGTAGGGTTAACAGCAAAGTTAAACGGTACGGTTGGATGCGGTTGCTTCTGACTGCTACATCTCGCTTGCAAATGGACGCAAGGATCCAATGCTTAATTAGAACTAGTGAACAAGTTATAACTGGTGAATACTAGCGCTGAGGCGTTACGAACGGTAAGAAATAATCAAAAACAGGAAGTGAAACTTACAAAAAGAAAAAAAAAGTGTAAGATGGAGTGTCGAACTCAAACGCCATCTTGAAAAAAAGAAAGAATCCCTAGGACACCAAGTTCAATGCACGTATACGCTTTCAGTACATTGAACGCTTCGTGAGTGACTGTGGATAGTGAAGCCTCGTCATAACGAAACGGGCTGTAAGGAGATCGCGGATATAACGAAGTAGTCGTAATTGTCCTTGAAACTCCTCTAGAAAACCATGCACTTAGAATGTTATTTTACCAAAGAAAGAACTGCGGATGCCTTTGTGCTGATTCGTACGAAACCTGGCGGCGTGCAACAGCCATTAGACACGCATATGGCACTTATCCGAGCACTTGCACGTGTGTGTAGCACGGTAGATGACACGTGGTCGCCGCGAAGGAATGGAGCGCTAGTCAACTGCACGAGAGCCTGTACTTTTGAGAGCGTGCTGGGAATGAACGCTGGCGTCTACAGTTTTCAGCACCAGAAGACGGAGCTCGATCTTGACTGCTCAACGCTGAGGCGACTCGAAGCAGCTGGCATAAGAAGTCGTTTCGTCGAGAGGGCCACAGGGTGAAAATGAATGCGAAGTAACAGGCGCGCGAGCCACCGGCTTCGCTGGTACTTTGCGGCATGCTTTGACTGCGCCCGAAACGGCGATTTTCCTTTTCTCTTCCGAAACACTCGAACGGTGGTTTTTTACAGAATATCTTCTGATACGAGAGTGATGTGGGGCATTTTTATGGCGTCACTATGACTTGGGCTGAAGCACTTTCAGGGCGGACGCGAACAAAGCTGGTGGATGATGTGTGATTGACAATTATGTGTGGGTGTAAATGTAGCGTTTGTGCGGGTTATTATTATATTATTATTATTATTATTATTATTATTATTATTATTATTATTATTATTATTATTATTATTATTATTATTATTTATTGGACACTGTGAGTCTTAGCAGGCCCTCACAGGAGTGAACAATAAGTGCGTTGGTATAATTGTCAACAGAATATAAGAACACACATAAAGAATAGTCATCACACTTCGCCACTATGTATTATGCAACAAAGTTGTCTACATATTTCGTCAAAAAAGAGGGAAATTTGAGTTTACATGACTCAGTGTTACACACATACAAAACTAACAGTACAGGAACGAACTTAGTGATCTAGCAACATAGCAATGTCGAGGAATTACACAAAAAAAATAGAGTTCTTCGATTTTAGTGGTGAAAGTATTCATGCAAGCGCGTGGCAGATTGTTCCATTTTTCTATGGTAGACGGGAAAAAAGAGCATTTGTAAGTGTCGCAGCGTGTTGTAAATGGCCTGATACACTTCGTATGATTTATTCTGGATGAGTATTGGTAGGGTGGCTTGACATAACCGTTCTTATCAATAGCAGTGTTACGTGATATAACAGATGCATAAATTTCAAAGAAGCTACCCGCCGGCGAATTTCAAGTGTTTGTAAGGCAGCGCAATTGTTCAGTAGCATCACACTGTCATTTATAGAATATTTAGAACAAATGAATCGAAGCGCTTTGTTTTGGATTGCCTCTAACGAAGATAGGGTACTACGTAGTGGTGTATATCGTAATAAAACAAGGCGTTGCGTCGTTATCGCGAAGCGTGGAGATCTCAGTACAGATTTGTTGTCGCCGGCTAACAACACAATTCCTCCACACTTAGGTGCAAGGAATTCTTGCGGGTATTTTGATTATATCAGTTTACAATATCACTTTGCAGCGATGCGAATGGAAAGCGTTATTCGTGCAATGCTCCTGAAACAAAGGTGTCTTTGTGCGTGGGTAATCTGTTCGAAAAGCAACAAAGGCGTTCCGCTCTCCTTTCCTGCTCCAAAGGCCCACGCGAACGCTCAAGAGAGTGCAGCACGTCTTTTTGAACCATACGCATAGTGTTGCATGCTCTCCAGTTTTCTCCTCGGTCTGTTATTTCATCTTTTGTGTTAGCCCTCTGTCTCGACACCAGCGGCAGGGAGTCAAGCACTGGTTTGGCTAGTTTCAAACCATTTACTCTGTTCTAATCTTCCAGATAAAAGCGCCCATAAAGCGAGATATGATGCGTGTCACACGTTTTCCTTCCCAGCGTATCAACAGCGACGTTCTTTGCGGTGGCTTGAAATATCGTTATCAAGGGGATTGCACAGAACTGTGCAAATCTCTTAAAATACTACTGTGCAGCCGAGAACGTGGTTAACTCGAATGAGAGATATTGTTCAAAAGCACGAGCTCTCTATGAAGAGTGATGCGAGTAGAGGGAGTTCATGCTGAAGAATGAAAACACAATCGCACAAGTCATATCCGTAAAAACAAGTGCGTCCTTGCAAAGCAGTTAAGAATGCCATGCATTATTGTAATGTTGTAGAGCACGGCTTTGATTTTCCGTGCGCCCTCGCTCATTAAACAGGAGTTTCCGACCACAATATTCTTCTGCTTCTTATTTTTCTCTTGAAACTCGGGTTCCACTAGAGGCACTAGAGGTAGTGCCTAAAATTAGCACAGAAGAGATGCGATACTTTTGGTACGCACTTCGTCAAGGATGTCGGAGCCGAAGCATCTTGTACATGAAGCCGTTCTTCTCTGTGCAACGTAAGCATTTTCTGAGGGCACTGTAAGCATAAAGACAACGTAAATATTAAGGACTGAACTATCGCCAAATTATCAATACTGTCTTTCGCTCTGGCTGCGTGTAAGTGAATACAAAGCATCAAGAATCAAAACCTAGCTAACAATTATCTGTAGACGACTGCATATATAGTTGCAAACTCTTACTCGTAACTCTGTTAGGACATATACATACATTATTACGAACGTACTAAAACAAGATTTTATAAAAGCTCATCCACAGGAACTTGAGGCTTCCGCCCTCGTAGTATTTTCTCAATGCCAGTCTATCGAGAATGAATATACAGCGTTGCATACTGTGTATTTAAAAGATGGCACCGTGACGTTTAGCTCACGTGACTTATCTAGTAGCTCTACTGGCAGTGCTCAGCACAGGTGATGCGTGTGCAAACAGTGCAAACAGGGGGTTCTCGAAACCGCAGCACGCAGACTCCATGTGTCCTCCGTGCCATTGTGTGCGGCCTGGGTCGCGCAGTGCAATTTTCGCACCTCTCGTTTGCAAATCGACCCAGGCGTCGATAAACGCCCCTCGTGTTCCGTGTGTTTGGCCAGGTACCTGATTTGAGCTGCGGAACCCCGCTGCAGCTCGTCACGCAAACACGAGAGAAAGAGACTTGCATTGCTCGAAGTAGGAGTTGAGGCTCGCAGCGAGGTCTAGCAGTGTGGGGACCGCAGAATTCCACAGAGTCGCGTTGACTGCGTTCTGGTGCACCATCCACATCATGCTTAGAAATAGACGCACCGCACTGCGAGGGGACATATCCTAATTTAGTTTCAATTCGCATTCAAAGTTTGCATGAATTGTCGACGATTTTTCTGCTAATCGCTTACCTGTGCATGGGCCTGCTCGCATAACCGTCCAGGAAGCTGGTAACTGTCGTGCTGACTTGCTCGTCATTCAGGAGTCTCACCGTGTCGTTGCCGTCGCCCTGATAACCCGCGGCCATCTCTTCAGCAAGCCTGTCCATTTCCTCGAGCGAAAAAGCGAGTTTCGCTTCTGGCATCTGCCGGATCCATTCAGTGTCCACACTGACGCGATCTCGCACCTGCCGTCCCAAGAAAATAAAATGCAGCTGGCAGACTGTGGATTCACAGAAACACAAAAATAATTATCGGGACAAGATGTTAAGTGTTACCTGGCTAGCATTTATGGCTCGCACGGTTTCTTTGTAGTCATTCCACTTGTCCATAGTGAAAATGCTCACTAGCAAGTCAGAATCTGAAGAAGTAAGTAAAACAGCGTTTGCTCAGCTTTACTGATAGCTTAGTGTGCAGCGAACGGCTCGAGCTTGAATGCAGCAAAGAGGGACTACCTTCTGTTCGTGATTCCGAGGCAAGCATAGCGTAGTGATAGAACTTCCTAATTTCCTCGGACAGTTGCGCAGCGCTGAGCTGTCCTCTTGCTAGCAACAACTTTGTGAACTTAGACAACCTGAAAAACGAGCATTGAAGGAAGAAAGTTACTTGAAATTTCACTACGCAGTAAATGAGCAAATTTTTATCTCAGCTTTAAAAAAAAGAAATTTAAAGCAAGTAACCTTAGAGACTAGAGGGAGGGACCTAGTCGCTCTACGGTGCTCTGAGCAAGGTCACTGCCAATGCGCAATCTCAGGAGTCTCCGAAGGATTTCTGCAAACGCGCAGTGGCTGCAGTTTGTCTAGGAAAGCTAAAAACCATTTTAACCTGGTACGACAAGTGCCTTTTTGATGTGCACATTACGTTCGAAGAAACTCTCTACTGAGCACCCCGTTACAGTGTCGGCACTCAGATTATGCGTACGGTAAGCACACATTTGCATCTGTGGTCGCAGAGGGCAGCAGAAATATTGCGAAACAAGTAGTACTCGTTACATTAACGTCTAGATCGCATTCCCCCTAAACGTTTTGAGAAAGCAGCGCATTAGGCGTAAGCACAATGGCAAACAAAGTGTTCTGAAACTCCATGTCATCGCATTGTTGTTGATAAGAGTATACGGTGCCGGCTTTTAAAGATAGCGCTTCTGCTGGGGGGGGGGGGGGGGCTGTCACAGTCGAATGAGAGGACTGTGGACAAGGTGGGCAATACACTATATGGGCACGAAGTGTAGCCCTCGCTATTTCACATCGTCTTCTTTATCCTCTCTTTCTGGCTGCGTTTCTTAAGCTTAATCTTTTTTATATAAGGACACCGCACGGCCACTGAGTTTCTTTAGCACTTGAAGTGGTGCTTGAAGTTTCATGCATTTATTCCCGCAGTCTAAGGATAGCGATCGCATAGATTTTAAAGTAACTGTCGCTAAATTTCATGAGATGGTGCAGTCTGAACAACCTGACTGCATGATTGTAAATTTCTAAGAGTTTAAACTCTAAAAGTAAAACCATTGTAAATTTTGATAATTTGAAGCGCGTGTAAAATTGCTGCACGACTGGCTGGAACCACTGGTATATACACAAAAAAAAATGAACAAACGCACTGACAAGAACGAAGTTTGAACACCTTCCATTTTCTAACAATGTGATCGCGTCCTGTCAGGTGGCAACATTCGGCGCACGCCTTTTGCTATTTTGAGTTTACGCTTATGAAAAGCTAGCACCTGTTTTTCTATAACTTTGGTTTACGAGGTTCTAGATCTTATTACCGTCCTCTTTTTGATTCCTTTAATTGTGCTAACACTGTCCCGTAGTTTAATGCGCAATGTCGTGTTTCAACGTTCTGCGATGAATTGGAATTTCTCTTGCTGTGCTGGAGCGTCGGCCGGCATGCATCTCCACCTTTTGCAGCATTCTAGAAGCAGCAAGTGAATCGCGACCGCGAGAACTGCTCAAGGTTTCTCTTATTAAGGTTCACGATCAATCTATACCGACATAGTTTATTCAAGCACTTACGTTTCCCATGCAGTTTTGTCGTCCAAGAAGCTCAACAGTTTTCTCATCTGAATGAGGGCAACAATTCCTCTCTCAACGGCGACACTGTCGGACATCCGTGCGTCCAGTAGAGCTCTGTTGATGTTAAATGTTTCCCACGGAGAGAGGAATGAGACGTCGTCGCTTATGGAATGTCGCTGATCCGTGGAATTTACTAGCGACCCCTTTGTAGTTGTGAGTCTCTTGACCAAATTGTACATTTCCCCGGCAAAATGTTTCGCTTCTTGGGATGTTTCGAAGTCTTTTACGGTCTGAAAAAAGAAGAATGTAATTTTATTCTCTGAATAGAAACTACTACGCTACGAGCAGAAATGCACTACGAAACACTTACATTTGAATCTGCCATTAGTTCTTGAATAATGGCGGTGAAGTTCGTGCTGCAAATTGCGTGCGTGAACATGTACCTTTCCAAATCATGACGCTCCATATACGTTTCGTTCCACGCTTTGCATATTTGACGTTGCACTTGAAGAAAGTTACCCACGGGAGAAGGATTCTGCAAGGTTGTTAACGAAAAACTTGTCAAACATCTAGCTCTCTATCTGTAGTTTTCGACATTACCTTTGCTTTCTGCTGAACAATCAGTGACGACATCATCGTTTCAGCAGCCGCTGGAAGCATCGGGAGCCACGTGTTTAGAAAAGAAGCTGTGTTTGTCTTGTTACCAAATGCATCGTCAATCGGTATCATTGAAGATCCTGAAATAAAGAGAAGTGCTGCACTGTAATTACACGAACGATTCTTGAGCTTTGCTCACTGCCAGGTATTATCATAAGAGCAAAGGGCTTTGTCTTGCCAATGTTTCTTCAGTGTTATTGTGACGCTGATAATGTTACTTTAGAATCAGTTACAAGCGTGCAGAGAAAAGCGTTCGCAAGACATTGCGTACAGAAAACGTCTGCACTCAAGTATAAGACAACTAAGAAGTAGAAAACTAGGATAGATATAAAACTCTTCAAGGATGTGTAAAACATAGGGTTTGATATGCAGGCGAACGTACATAAATCTGGATCATTTGTGGGAAGCACGATAAATTATCAGTCCCACTAATTGCAGATTGCAACCTCCAGGACGCATTGAAAGTAGTAAAAGAATTAAATGTTGAATCAGAATGAAACAAATAACATTTAGTACTTTACAAAAGATACTGAAGAAATTACAATATTGTGGGCCACTTGGGGGAGGCACAAAATTTTTTTCGAAGTTGCACTAATTGAAGCGCGCCGCAGAGATCACGGAAAAACTAAACAGCCGAATAATACTAACAATTGTATCAAAATAACACGTTGCGGAAATACTGGGGCAACATACAGCATACATAAAAAAACATTCAAGTGTGCGTCAGTTAGAAAGTGCACAAGTAATTAACGAAGTGTTGCGAGACCCACTACTACATCTTAAAATATGTGAAATTTACGCACTATCGCTATAAGCAAGGAAATAAAGCAAATAATTTTCAGCCGAAACATTGTCCAGGCATAGTTCTATACCTTTACGAAATACGAGCCAGCGTGGTCATTGAAAATTGCTTTACATAATCGAAAATATTTATTTAATTGCGTCAATTAGAATGGTGTGTGCTTCGCGACGGCACAGAGGACGCACCAGGTCAGCTGCGCTTGCCGAAGAAAATGATAGTTGTTTGTAGCATTGCAATTCGATCATTCAATTCGCAAAAGTGAAATTTTCCCCCGGTGCACTTACTACCCGCTGTGGTTGCTTAGTGGATATGGCGTTCGGCTGCTAAGCACGAGGTCGCGGGATCGAATCCCAGCCACGGCGGCCGCATTCCGATGGGGGTGAAATGGGAAAACACCCATGTACTTAGATTTAGGTGCACGTTGAAGAACCCCGGGTGTTACGAATTTCTGGAGTGCCCCACTGTGGTGTGCCTCATAATCAGAAAGTTGTTTTGGCACGTAATACCCCCGAATTGAATTTTTAATTAATTGTGCACTTACTGTGTAGTACAGGTTAGGGAATACGTTCAAGGAAAATGGTCGTATACCTGCCTTTATACTGCCGTGTCATCGTGTGCACCAAATATTTAAGGGCACCTAGGGCATGGCGGTAGTTGTTGCGGGCTTCGTCGCTTTGAAATTGAGCTTCTAGGAGGGAAGACCATGTTTCGACCCTGGGGAAAGAAACAAGTAAGATTTTATGCGATGTAAAAGACCATGCAAACACGTTGTCGCGTTCATTGCTATGAGCGACACACACTAACGGGGACAAGAATAACACGAACTGACACGAAGAAGCGGAAACTGCCAACTGGCTCATTGCCAGACCAGATCGCAACACCGCAAAAATAAAAGAATCAGAAAAATCGGGGAATACAGAAGACAAAAGATATAACTAAGAAACCTATCATTCTGCCTTACGTGCACAAATTTTTGCATTTCCTCAAAAAAGGTGGCTGAAAGACATGACGTCCCAGTTCTCTTTGCTGCGCCGATCAAGCTAAGGGGCTTGTGCAACAAAGCAAATACTAATAAAGAGCGCACGAAGGGAACATTTGACGTGAAACAGGCGCAGAAGTTTACAGAGCATGAATGCAATGCAATCTACACGCTCCCACTTTCATTCGGCAATGTATAATGGGGCCAAAGGGAACGCAGTCTCGATGGTAGGCTTAGAAAGCACCGATACACGTGCCAGCAGATAGCCGTATCCAGCAATCTCGCCAGACTTTGACAACAGCGGTCTCTAAAGAAAAAAAATTGTCTCCAGTCGTGCTCGCTGACGCCTAAATTACATACGCACGTAAGGCACATATGCGAAGAAAATCTTGACAAGTAGCGAGCGAGAAATGTGAGGATGTGATCTGAGAGAATCTATTGAATTCCTTACACCCCCCCCCCCCCCTTTCGTTCACGCAATCAGATTGCATCGTTGTGTTCATTTAAATGTGTGATCTGGGGGGGGGGGGGGGGTCTGGAAATAAACCAGTTGATATTTTGCGTTTCTTCGTGTCAGTTCCTGTCTTCGTTCCTAGTCAGTGTTCATCTTGTTCCCGTTATTGTGGGCCGTTCGCAGTGCAAGAACAATGAAGGTATTCCAACTAGCCCAATTCATTGCTCAGTTAAATGTTGTTGCGTACTAGCAGATGCTGATTCTGATGTCCTAAAGTGGCACACAATGTATACGAAAAGGCGAAGCTATAAGAACACGACGCTCATCCTCAAGCAGAATGATGCGCGCTGGTGTTTTGAATGCGCATATAAATTTTTCCAAATTTCTTCATCAACTGGGTGCATCTTGTGGCCAAATTTAGTTAATTCGAGAAGTTGTCTTTGCAGTCAGTCAATGAACTGTTTTTTTTTTTTTGCAACAGGTAGCAGGCGAATATACCCGATTATTTATCTTTACGAAAGCCTAAAAATAAACTAACATTCTTCGCTAATAAGAAGCATTTTACCTGCTTCAGCTGTATTTGACACTAAATAAGTTTGTTTGTATGTCTGTCCGAAATGCCGCTGCACTGACATGTCTGCAGGCAACACAGAGTAACAATGTGCAACAAGCTCTCTCATTTTAATTAAAAAAAAAAGATAACTGCATCTACGCGCAGCCCGACTGGTAGATCGCCATGGCTCTGAGTTGTGTGCATATGAGTTTAGAGCATAGCATTTTGTTTTGTTTACTTTTTCTCCGCAGCGCTTCACTTGGCCCTAATAACGATATCACATACAGATATATCGGTAACTGAAGAGAACTCCTCTCTAGAATTTTTCTGCTGCTGGTAATGTTTTTACATCTTGACGGTGCTATTGCACTTTCGTTGTTGGATGTGTTTTGCACTCTGCACAATGGTGTTTTGAAAACACATTTTTTCTATACTTACTTCTTTAGGTCTAGCTTCAAGAGACCATTGCTCAGTTGATTGAAAAAGGATTCAAACAGCTCCTTCCATTTATCAACTGTCAAAAAAGGCACATCTGCAGTGGAGCCTGATCTGTATGAGGCAGCCAATTCATCGTAAACGTCCATGGCACTGTCGTAAAATTTGCTCACATCGTCCGCATGTGAGGGATTCACCTAAAGGAAAAAACACAAATTAGCGCTAGCATACTCAAACGCAGACTGTTCATTATAATTGCAATAGACGCACTATTTTAGTCACATGACTTTGCTTTCCAGGAAAATATTGTTGACCTTCATCAACTTGTTTGTGGTTCCTGTAGAGTGTTGTATAAGCACGTATATTAAGTAGCTTGGTTAATTAGGAAGCGGACCGCGTAGCGGATGCCAAGAGGAAATGCAGTGGGAGAAGTGCACTTCGAACATCCAAGCCGATAGCGAAAGCCCGCCGAGGTTTTACAAACACTCCTGGGTAGGTGCCAATTTTCGCTTTACGCAACGCGACGTCACCTAAAAAAGCTGACGATACCCCATTGCCAGCCATGCTTTGAAAAAGAAAAGACGAACACAACAAGCGACTCCGGTGGGCCTCCTGCTTTGAATGCATCGTCTGTCAAAGTTTTGAGGCCACTCAAGGCAAAGGCATGTGCAGGTGCGTCTCCCAACGCGCAATCATATGCGTACAAATCAGGTTGAAGTTATCTATGACAGGCGTTGGCTCTACCTTGAGATCGCCACTGCTGAACTGGCTATCGTGATGAACGGGCACACGCTCCTACATTCCGTTACTGAATCACTCGCGCGAAATGAAGTTCTGGCTCCGACTGATTAGTGGTTGTTGCCGCGGGTGCCTTGCGCGTACTCCTTCATTAATGGCGGGCGCCTATCGAAGTTCTTAGAAATGCAATCTTTGTACTGCATAGTGGCACCTTTATTACCATCGTGAGTTTAAACGAAAGCTAGGAACGTCATGTTTGCGTCCCTGCGTTGCTCAATTCAACTTCCCCGTTTTCTCAAGAAACTGCCATGTATGGTTTTCTTGCCAAACAAAAAAAGTCGACCTTCAAAATAGGAAGCTTGATCAATAATGGCAAGGCGCAATCGTCGTTTTGTGCTGAACTGACACTTTAGCTTTCGCTGCTTAGATTATATTTAATGGCAACTGAAAGTGCTCGTACATAATTTAAGCGAACGCTTACCTGGATTTCATCGCAATTTGACTTCAGTTCTTTGACTGTATCCGCGCTGCTAAACTGGCACGCTAAATGATGAATTGAGGCTGTGGGAATATTGTCTCCGTTGTTGTCAAAGGCGAAATACTTGGACCATTCAGTCGTCTTCAAAGAGCAAAATCTCTGGACACCGTCATTGGCATTGGCAAATTCAGTAACTATAGCCTTCACCTGAAAAATAAAACGGAGCAGCTGCTGAGTTCATCGTTACAGCGGTGCTAATACGCCGTCACGGTTTATCAGAGAACATGCGTTAAGAAATCGATTTGAAGGCAAAGACGTACATATTTTGATTCCATGACCGTGTCAAAAGCGACGTCAACAATATCTGTGCTAGAATTTAAGACCTGAAGGATCGCGTTGATGTTCTTGTTGTTTTTGTTATTTTGCAGAAGGCTTTTCCACTTCAAATTCCCTGTCGAACAAGAAAAGAGAAACAGACAGAGGAAAACCATCAGACACAATTTTGGTGCTCATGGACTTCGATATAACCACACGACGTATTTGCACGTACAGAATGGAGCCTTTAACCTGCATGCTGTTTTCGAAGTTGCCTTAAATATGGACTCCAGCGCTGCAGTGTCGTTTTCAAAAACGACAGTGATTCCTTTGAGAGCAGCCATTACTCTGAGTCGGTTAGCAGATGACCTGAAAGAAAATAGAAAAAAAACGAAAAAATGATGAAAACGTGTTAGAACTGCTCTTTTTCTTTTTTTTGGGGGGGGGGGGAAATTCTACTTGCTGTATGATAACATAACGGTTGCTTTTGTTTCAGTGTAGCCTGAGAGAAGAAGCATAACACAGATCACGCAGTCGCGCAAGCGAGGGCGCGCCCTGCTTCACTAAACGGAATTCCAGGTTTATCACCTGCGAGCATGTGTTTCTTGAATCACAGCTTGACTCGCGTGTTGGTACCAATTCATGGTGCGGCGTGAGAAATATACGCACGACAAAAGAGTAGACCGAAATAACCTGACGTAACTGAGCATACCATCACCCAGCATTGCAACTGCAGTGATAGTTCACGACGCCGTTATTTCTGCTCACAAGAAAGGCAAACAGTAAAGCACGCCGACAAGACACTATCGGTGAAATCTCGAAATAAAGTGCGTCTAGTGCTCGCACGGTACCGCCAATACATGGCTAGATTTACATACTGTCTACACATATTGTCGCATGAACACGCGACGTTCGAGAGGAACTACTACACGGTATTTCAGAAGCCGCTTACCTGGAATCCCAAAAGTTATTGGAGAGGAAATGATGCCACTGAGTGCTGTTGAACAGGCGAGAAGCTCCCGTTTGCTGTTCTTCGCTCTGCAGCAAGCTTACGATTCGATGCAGGGTCTCGAGAAACCATTGTAGCTGGTCTCGTTTTGGAAGTGATAGTGTGGTGTCACTTTTCTAAGAGACAAAAAAGAAAGGAATAAGAAAACCTGACTATTATGAAGTAAGAAATACCAGCCTCTGGAGTATGACTGTTATTAGTTTCGATTATGACGATCTGCTGCCCACCTGCAATACTTCGTGGACACCAGTAAAGTTGACCGCACAGAGGTCTTGTAGAGCTGAGGTGGCAATCTCTACCTCCTGCATTGGCACCGTGAGGTAATCTTGCACTCGGTTGTTGCAGAAATCGTCGATGGCGTACTTCTGCTTCAGGAGGTACGAAATCTGAAGATTACAGACAGAAAAAAAAAGAATTTAAAAAACACGTCACAACCCTCGAATGAACAGCGTTGTACCCCGTGCGTTCCTTTCTCTTCGACTAAAGTAACTAGAGCTGCATAAAAGCTCGTTTGTTCGCGCGACGAACAAAAACGAGTTGATGAGAACAGAGCAAAGAAAACATAACCTAATAGCAACATGCATAAACGTAACAAAATGTAGCATAATGCCACGCGATATCTTGTCGGGACGCCATATATAAACATAGAGAGTGGTTAATTAAGAGGAAAAAACGAAAGCGTCATCTTGATGTATCATGCATCATTTCTTTCCCAGTGTTCGCGCATGACATTAGATCGTAAGACATGGTTCATTATGATGAGTAAGCACAGTCTAACAGACAAAGGCCAGAAACGGCAACACACTGAGGGCCTAGTTGATGAGTACTTGACAGCGCTCTCTCAACACCTGCCCCTTAGGGTGACATCGGGCTCCCTGGACGCCTACGAGCGGTACCGGAGCTCCGGTGTCACCCTTTACGGACAATAAAAGTTTTCTCACTCACTCACTCACTCACTCTCTCTCTCTCTCTCTCTCTCTCTCTCTCTCTCTCTCTCTCTCTCTCTCTCTCTCTCACACACACACACACACACACACACACACACACACACACACACACACACACACAAACTATCCCATAGTTACAGGCCAACTCGGCCAAATTTCGGTTTAGTTCATTAATAAAAAGGCAATGCTGGCAGCATATCTTTACAGCACAGTAATTTCTAGCAAATTAATAGATTACAAGCAGTGTGAACGCTCTCCATCGAGGAGTACAAATGTCATAGAGAGACAGCAAGTAAAATGTTTACTAAAGATAAATAAAGGTGACTACCGTAGTGTTCCGGCGAGGTGCCTAAATTATATTGATGGTTTCTATCCTCAACAGGTACAGCTGCAGCAAGCTGTACTATATGGCTTTCCGGTGGGCAGGGGTAGAACATGTATTCAAACGTGGCGCAAGAAGTTACTGCTCGCAAGATGTCCAGTACCCAATTTGTTTTAGGAATGTACTCCATAATTATAAAGTTGAATTGAATTTTTTTATGTAGAATCAGTGGCTGCTTTCATGTCGCGCGTAATCTAAAGAAATATATTTCACCTTTTTTGGTTCGACTGTCAATGTGTGAACGAAATACTCCATGAGTTTAACGAGGTAGTTGTTGACCCAACGAACCAGCAGCTCAAGGTCACTGGCGTTCTTGAAGAGCTCAGACACAGTTGTTTGTTGGCCGTCTGAAAAGAGAACAAGGGACAGACAGCTAATAAAGAAAGGCGTTGCAGTTGGCTGGATTTGGCTTTAGGCAAAAGTCATTGTTACCCGTTGGTTCAGCCAGCATGCTTTCGCTGATGGTGAGGAACGAGGCTATCTTCAGCAAGTACGGTGCCAGAGTGTGATTCAAATTGGTGTCCAGTTCTTGGAAAGCGACGCTGACTAGTTGCAGCACTGCGCTTGCCTTCCTGAAAACAATACGGGCATTTGTTAGGTTGAGATTTCTGGCTGAAACATCAAAAGGGAGTCGTTCAGACTACGTCAGTGATGTTTCGCATTGATGAAATAGAAAAACATCGCATAGCTCTGAGCCGTAAGAGGCGTCTCCAGCTGTGCAGGTATTAGGAGGATAAGGAGAACATGGCACCCAGTTTATCTCAGGCGTTTGCCTAGGCATTAGTAAAGAAAGAAAGCTGTCACAGAGAAAGGCTTAGCATCCTTCCTGGTGATTCTGTAGTGCGACAAATGACTATTCGACATACCATCTCGAAGTAATTACCGGCTGGTCCATAACTCCTGTTTCTTAACATCTGGTAATGACTTCCAGGTGTTATGTAACGTCACAATCAAGCGCAAAAGAAAGAGAGAAAAGCTATGCAAGCTTCTTGTGATTCATTAAAGAAATATGCAACCATCGCGCGTGCGTAATGAACTAATATAACAAATAAGGGTAAATATTGTGCGACAGGCGTCCGACGAATACTATATGAGATTTCAAGCGCGAGTTTCACGTAGCACTTTAATCACTCCGATAATAGAAGTCAGGATGAACTATATGTTAGGGATCAACAATCTTTCCAACTCGTCACTATGCACTCTATGACAGTTGAGGAGCTGCTGGCTCTGTGAAATATTAATTGCCGAAGTCGTCTGGTAATGAACGTTGCTGATCATGCTGTACGTCGCAAGGAATGCATGGTGTTTCACTGGTTGGCCCCCGACACCAAGGCCGAACTACGACGGTACTTACTAGAAAATTTTCTACGATATATAAACGCTCAATATATTTCCACTCTATTATGCCATTGCGTGCAACCGGCTATGCGCATATGATCAGTGTTGAGTGCCTCTCATGACCGCTTTGAGGAAGAACCGCGGAAGGAATAGCCAAAAATGACGTTGGCACTAAAAATGCAAAGCACTTTCGCACACCGCAAGGAAAAAGCGTGACCCTGACGCAATTTCTTGTGGGTCGTATTATGAAATGCGGAATCCCGGTGGGGACAACATTTCGTGGATTGCGTCACGACACGCATCCTGGTTGCGACACATCGTGGCTACTCCGCAGAAAGTGCTACGGCCCTGTTTATGCTAGCGCCGTTTGCGCGCTGATCTGCCATTTCACCTCATGACACAAGGCGCTATGGAGATATAAACACACACAAGTGGACTTGTCTTCTTCAAGAAGACAAGTCCACTTGTCGAAACGTTGGCTCCTGCATTCACCTTGTTCACGTTTTGCTCATCGTCTCGAATTTCCATCTCCCGCATTCCCCGTCTTTTCTGTGTGTGTGTGTCTGTGTGTGTGTGTGTGTGTGTCTGAATGCCACCACGACGGCTGAAAAGACCTTCTCACGTTAAGTATTCTACGCGGGAGCGATACGTACACGCACACAAACTCTTGCGCGTTCATTAGTGCATGGCGCGTTCAAACTGCATGGAAAGCCCTCGAATTTTGTCAAAGGGAGCCTGCGATGTCGGTGACGTGGCAGGTCCGCACCACGCGTCCGTGGCAAGTGAATGCTTGCGGCAGCGTGGGTAGCAAACCGCTAGTAGCGCATCGCAATGACTGCGAAATATGTCATGTACGGCACATATTAGTGCTTCATTCCAATGCTCCTCAGCGGAAACACAAGAAAGTATGAGAACACGCTTCATGCACGCAAACAGGCACGCAGACAGGCATGCACGCACTCACGCACGCACGCAAAGTGATGCACATGGGTGATGCTTCGATGAATACAGGAAGCTCGGAAGGTCATTTCACGCGGCCCTTCCTTGTCACATAATGTAAACGGGACATTTATGTTTAACGGAACAAGAAAAGTATTTCAAACGTAATGCATTTCGTGAGCGCCGTATTACCACATGTTCTACGTATCGTAGTTGTGAGTATGAAGAGCTATGTGCAGGAAATACGCAACAAAAGTAAACAAACACTTTTATGTTCTGTACTTGTAGTCATACTGGGTGCACTTCTTGCTCGGCAGAAATATTTTACGCAGGCTCGCCTTGAAAGTTTTGCTTAGTTATACGCTACAACAGCATACACCCTCTTAAAATGCTATAAAGGCCCCGTCACGCATCATCAAAAGCGTGGACAACGTATTTAGTTTTATGCCAATAATGTCGACGCTCTTTAGACATAGGTCTCAAATGGCATAGAAACAGAACAATAGTTCTTGTGAGTCCCTAGACTTCTGAAGCGCCTCCAATGCTGCATAGAATGAACTGACGATGGCCCAACTACGCGACGCTATACCAGCAGGGGCGTTCCTCAAGGCGGTGCTCTCAGCCCGACGCTATTCAACCTCGCTCTTATTGGGCTTGCTGAACACTTGCCAACTACCACCAAAATTTCAATATACGCAGATGACATCTGTGTCTGGACTTCGGCAGTCACACGTCCTCAGATACGTGCACGGCTTGAAAGAGCGGCTACTTTGACAGCGAGCTACTTGTGTGAACGAGGTCTGAACATATCGCCAGAAAAATGCGCCCTAGTGGCATTTACTCGCAAACCAATGACGCCTTATGTCATCTCAATCAATGGGCGGACCATTTCCTACGTCAGAACCCACAGATTTCTTGGCGTAATTATCGACCGAGACCCCAGTTGGAGCCCGCACGTGGCCTACATGAAACGGCGCCTGACAGCAACCTCCCAGTTGTTTAAATACTTGACAGGAAAGACGTGGGGGATGTCAGTAGACGCAATGCTGAGACTCTACAGAGCTCTCTTCCTCGGTTTTTTAAGATACAGTCTACCTGTACTGAACAACACCTGCAAGACAAATGTTCGTGTTCTGCAGGCAGCACAAGCTCAAGCACTCAGAGTTTGTCTTGGTTTGCCCAGATGCACGTCAACTGAGGCAACTATTGCGATTGCTCGGGACCATCCAATGCAAACTCACATCACGGTGGAAGCGCTGAGAACGCATATCAGACATTTTGCACGTGCCCCCTATCACCACCTTGCAACACTACCTTCAGACAGGCACCAAGCATCATTCTCTAAAGCTATCGTCAAGTACAACGACAAACTTCCCTCGGGCTTCACCGCTGCATCTAAAACCTCGATACCCCCTTGGTGCCTTGTCAGCCCCACAGTCCATCTCAGTGTACCAGGAATCGGGAAAAGGTCTGATTTGTCGTCGCATGTGCTGAAACAACTGTGTCTGCTTCATCTGCACGAGAGGTACGCGGACAGTGAACATATTTATACAGATGGTTCCACAAACATCCAGTGTTCGTCCGGTGCTGTGGTCGTCCCAGCAAGAGGTATTACCATCAGCTTTAGGACTGACCACCCAACGACATCTACATCTGCGGAACTAGCTGCTCTTCGCGCTGCACTTTGTTTCGTCAATCGGGAACCACCTCGACAATGGTCAATTTTCAGTGACTCAAAGGCAGCCCTACAATCTATGCTATCAGCTCTGCGTCGCGGGCCATTCGAACAGCTCGTGCTCGATATTAGATGCCTCCTTCATATATCACATGAGAAAGGACATCACGTGACGTTTCAGTGGCTGCCAAGTCACTGCGGCGTCATAGGAAATGAAGACGCCGATAAAGCCGCTCGGACAGCTCTTGAAGACACACAGGAAGAGGCCATACCACTTTCACGGTCCGACGCAGCCAGAAGCCTTCAAGTGCTTGCACGGGAGATCACGCTCTCTCTATGGTGCACACCAAGCAGCCAGACCAACCGCAGCAATCATCAACACGACCTGCCCTCATTGATGCATCTGTGTATGCCAACTGGACTCCGCCGAAGTGAGGCCGCCCTGCTTTATCGCTTATGGCTAGGGGTGGCTTTCACGAAATCCTACTCGTTTCGCATTGGAATGGCCGACAACGCTCTCTGCAATGCCTGTCTTTGCGAGGAGACGCTGGAACACATTCTGTGCGACTGTCCTGAATATAATGTTCAGAGACAGTCCATGGCGTCCGTTCTAGCGCACCTGGACAATAGACCATTGTCATTTGCAACCATTTTCACATATTGCCGACAGAAGACATCGCAGCTGAAGGCGACGCAGGGACTACTTCGGTTTATGAAGGATACGGGCTTGGACAAGCGGCTGTGACAGTGATGTCGCGTACCGCGCAAGAGTGACGGACTGTAACTGACGATGTGTTTGTTGTGTTATGTGCTCTCTCTCTCTCTCTCTCTCTCTCTCTCTCTCTCTCTCTCTCTCTCCTCCTCCCATCTTTCATCCCCCCATTCCGCTCTCATGTGTAGGGTAGCAAACCGGTTACGCTACACTGGTTAACCTCCCTGCCTTCCTTCTCCACTTTTTCCTTCCTTCCTTCCAATGCTACCGGTGGCGTAGCCTGGTAGAGGGTGAGGGAGTGGGGAGGATGAGGGGCACACTGGGCACGCTTAACTGAGAACGCCTAACGGAGAAAGGAAAAAAATGGCTTAGCTCTCTTATGCGTACGCACCCCTCCGGTGTGTCGTCGGCGCCGAAGGCAGCTCTGGCCTGCTTGAGAGCATCTTTCATGGCCGGTCCGTGAAGTGCTGGGACGTCCATAAACGCCGACACCTTCTTGCCCCTGAGTACCTCCACGTTCCTGAGCAACACGTTCAAACGCCCACCCATTGTGGTCCAACTGAATGGAACGTCATGACCGTGATTCACTTTCTGGATCTGAAACATACATTTATGGTACACTGCTTTATTTTCTCTTCCCACGCAATAAAAGACAGCTTCTGTGTGGTTATTATTTTAGCCACTCCGTGGCCCATGGAATGCACTCTAGTTAGTTAGTGCGAATGCAACAATTTCTTGTTACTCTGTAATTTTACTCACATTTTTTGAAACTACCCCCGGTACATTATAGAGAGTACACACTCTATGTATACAAGGTTTCATTTGGATATGGCCATTAGTTCACACACTATTGTTTCAAACGTCACGGTGGCTGTTGCTTACAAGTAGTAAGATTTGGTAATATCTTGTGAATGCCACAGTTAACCTAGATCATTCAATGTCTCCTTACGGATGGCATGTAATGTTCCTCATATATGCGCAAGGTTTGGCCCTTACTTAATGTTTTGCTTATTTTAATCAGTGCGGAAGCTTTACGT
The DNA here is from genome assembly GCF_050947875.1 of Dermacentor variabilis. Classification (NCBI taxonomy): domain Eukaryota; kingdom Metazoa; phylum Arthropoda; class Arachnida; order Ixodida; family Ixodidae; genus Dermacentor; species Dermacentor variabilis. The sequence continues at coordinate 118,660,566 of NC_134569.1, forward strand.
CTTTTTCTTTCTGTTTCTGTAAACGACTTTTTTTCGAACGCCAAATGTGATGCGGGTAGCATTAGCAGATTCGTTGTGAAAGTAGTAGACGGAAGCACAAATAAAGTCACTGCCGCAAAAGTAAAGCATGCCACCTTGGGTTCGGCTCAAAAATGTTACAGTAAGAGAGTCCTCTTTGCTTGTTCTTCAACATTTCAACGCCCTCATCATTGCGTTTGTCTTTCGGGACCCAGCAGTAAGTCGAGAGTTAGCGTACCGTTGTGGATATGGCTGCTATGTGGCGCTCCGAGAAGAACTCGGTCACAAGGAGAGGAACTTGTTGGCACATCTTCTCTTCGAGTCTCGTCAAGCTCTCCGTTTTTCCCACGCTCAAGAGATCGGCAAACTTGCCCGTCTTGCAGGGCACGTAAAACCTTTTCACCTTGTTCTCTTCCAGTTTTTCAATGAGCTGCAACAAAGCGATACACGTTTTTATTGCGCAGGTGCAATGTTCGAGCCTATGTCTCGATGCTAATGCATGCCCTAACGTCCTGAGACCCGAAGACAGACTCGGGTCTTATCACCTCTTGATATGTTACGATATGATAAAAAGAGAAGAGAGATGAGAAAAATACGCGGCATGATCAGGACCCTAAAGAAAACGGGGCCTTGTGCATCGGCTACACGTAACAATGTAAAGGGTGAAAACTAATCTGCTATATAATGCAAAAGGCGTTGATCGATTGATCGATCGATCGATCGATTGATTGATTGATTGATTGATTGATTGATTGATTGATTGATTGATTGATTGATTGATTGATTGATTGATTGTGGATAGTAAATGTTGGCAATAAGCGCAATATGCCGCCGGCTTCTCCGCAACACTTGCACAAAGGGTCTCGGGAGGTTAAATCAAAACCGCTCAGATAAAAGAAATGACAACGCCGAACGTCTCTTTAGTTAAAGAATGCCGCAACTCCTTCGAATGTGCGCATCATCATCCAGTTTATTTCCCATCCTACTAGTGTATCCACCAGTCATAAAATACAACCAGTTTTTCTTTCCCGGGAAACGTTAAGTGAGAAACAATACTTACATAAATTTTAAATAAGCAAAAAAGTCTTTCGCCAATATAACCGGCTCAAATACATTTCGCATTGGCGACTCATACTATAATACTATACAGAATTCCATCCAATTTAGCTTCACTCCGAAAAAAATGGTACTTTTTTAAGCACGTTGTGTTTTCAAGGCTTAGACATAAAAACAGCTGAACTTACGTTGCCTAGGTCAGCTTGGAGGACCTTCATCCCGATCCGTATGAAATCAGGCACAAACTCTAATATTTCAGAAATAATAACGTTCATACTGGGAACGTTCAGTGCAATGTTACGCACAGTGATTCCTCCTTCCACTGAAACATATAAGAGAGGAAGTCCGTGAAAGCTTTGGCCGGTTCTACCAAAAGACAGCTACCGATGTTCGTAAGCCTAGACCCCGAGTTATTTCAACTTCGTTCTTTTTCTTTTATGTACTGTGCATCGATAAAAACTAGGAGAAAATTACAGTGTCTCCAAAAGAGGGAACAAGAGACAGTTTACTATTACGCAGTGTCACACCCAGTAAGGCTAACAGTGTTTCGCGCAGATGTATAGCAAGCGTTCACGGTGACGCTCGAACAATCTGCGTATCACTGTTTGACTGAAGTCTGGCTTTATGTAGCCCGCCCACCGGATACGGCGGTGCTTTGATCTTAAACCTTCTAAGGAGATTGACCGCCCAGCCTCGCTCAGCTTGTTTGACTTCGCTGATGTTTTATGCGTCTCCGTACACTGCCACGGCTGCCTCGTAGCTCGTTGTCTCGTTCTCCTGGTACAGCACTTGCACTTTGCCGTAGTCCTAGCGGCACATAAAGATAAACAAGTCGTGACGGCGTGGCTGTTTGGATCGTCAGTTCTGAGAGCGGTAGGTTTCCGGTGTTTTCGTTAGATTTTAATTATCATCGGCACGACCACTGATGACTCTGTTTATCGAAGCACAACTGTCAGCTAGTGTCAGTTGCCCGTACATTGTCCTGCCGCTTTTTTATGTTATAGCGTTAACAGGGAAGACAATAAAGCAAGCACTTTATTGGATGGCCCAGACGTGAGAGCACCTGTGTTGAAAGAGCCGCAGCGTAACCATGACTAAATACACCATCCATGAGTGAATAGTGATGTGGCAACTAATCGACCGCTGCAACTGAAATTTCTAGCGACAACAGCACTGCTGCGGGATATGGTACGCAAATTAAAAAAAAAGAAGGAAACATTCGCTGCTTCTGGTATGTGCACAAGCGATTCGTTACATCTGAGTAAAGCTGTGCACACCTGCTTCATGTGAAAGAACCGCTGCTAAACGTAGCGCAAATGTTAGGAGTACTGCATTTGCCGACTTTCCACGTCATTTGAGGAGTTACTATGACCGTTTCAAAGTATTTCTTTATGACGCCTGTTGCCTTTTCATGTTCTTGCATTAACAGGGAAGATAATCAAGCAAGCAGTTTATCGGACGGCCCGGACGTGAGAGCACATTCATACAGTTTCCTTATACCTTACTGAAGCGGCGTAATTTTGTGCTAGCAGTGCAACGAAATATTCCAAAGTACAAAAAAAGAAAAAAAATAACGCAAGCAAATGTTGAAGTACATATCGCTTACCTAGTACACCTCCCATTATCTGGTTTAGTAAATCTGTTATCTGGTCAGCCATGTAAAACACAGCAAGAAAGTCATTCCAGTACTTTAACCGCTGAAGAGAGACATAGTTTGAGATCGTCTGAACAATCTTCATTGCAGATGTAATCCTGTAAAATAAGATATCGCACATTCAGATAGATAGATAGATAGATAGATAGATAGATAGATAGATAGATAGATAGATAGATAGATAGATAGATAGATAGATAGATAGATAGATAGATAGATAGATAGATAGATAGATAGATAGATAGATAGATAGATAGATAGATAGATAGATAGATAGATAGATAGATAGATAGATAGATAGATAGATAGATAGATAGATAGATAGATAGATAGATAGATAGATAGATAGATAGATAGATAGATAGATAGATAGATAGATAGATAGATAGATAGATAGATAGATAGATAGATAGATAGATAGATAGATAGATAGATAGATAGATAGATAGATAGATAGATAGATAGATAGATAGATAGATAGATAGCATGATGCATTCTCTTCACGATAAATAAAATCTGCAACATTTTGCACAAACCAAGAAAACTTATGCTTGTTGATATGCCTGACATTTTTGAACCATGCAATTCAAATTGTCATTCACCTTTCCTCTCTTGTCTTTGTGTCCCAGTGGCTTTCAAATTTCGCCCCAGCCTTGGAAACGCCATTCCAGTCGTATGAAAGTCTCTTCATATTGACAGTCTTGTTCAAAAGCCCTGTGATATCTGATATCTTGACATTCATAGGATTCCACGTCGTCTCATCTTTTTCTTCATCAGCGGGTATGTTTCGAAACGTTTTCAGAAACTAGGAAAGAAAGTGAGAGAAAATTGTGCACAACTTCGACATATATATACAACGTTTTTCTTTTTTAAATTGCATCTCTAAAAATAAGACAAGTTTGAGAAAGCCGACTTACTGCAGGGACAATATCTTTCAAAAAGCGGCATGTGAAGACTTGAAGGTCCATGATTTTGTCAGAAGAAACTGGGACACGAAATGTCGTTCTAAACTTGTCTTCATTGCAGGCCACATTCAAGATTCCCTTGGACGACAGTATGCGGTTGACCTTGATGAAATAAAACAAATATTTTGCTGCTCGGACGACCTGAAGATGCTAAGAAACGCTGGTAAACAACGAGCACACGAGACGTACATACCCTTTTGTTCGACGAGAAGGTTGTTATTAAGCTTTCTACCATTTGAGGAAAGAAGGCGTTTTGCCCGTCCTCTTGCGATTTCTGTAAATCTGAAAAAGAAAGTGTACGCAAACACATCTAAGACGGTAATCATGGAGTCTTATGCAAAATGACGAAGACATAAAGCAGAAACACATCAACATTTTTACCAGTACAATGTTATCTACATTTAATGTATTGACAACGCTGGAAAGCCTGGCTGTTTCCAGGATGTGTGTTTCCGGTAATTGATGACTTATTTGAATGATAAATGTTATGAATATAAGTCTTTGTGGCACAGCCATCTGTATGTCACATACTTTGAACTACTGTGAAAAAAAGAAAAAAAGAACGGATGCCTATCTTCATTTTGGCCGTACAGTGTCATTACTTCGGGTAACAGAGAATGGTTATTGAGGGCTATAAATCAAGCATTCTCTATCCCTCATTTTGCAACGAACACACTTTACCTGCTCGCATAAACTCCACCACAATGCCGATAAGTCTCGCAGTGTAGTACATCGCATCCTTCCTCATCCGTTTCTTTGCTGGCGTTTCGTGTTTCTGTGACATCAGGTCATCCAAAGCGTCGAGCATTTCCTGTCTGAGGAAATAAAAATAGTGGAAGCCAAATTGGTAGAATCCGACCACTGCAATGATACTTCAAGCAGCTTTAGATGAAAGCCGGACAAATAAGCCGAGTTCCAATAAGAAAAAAAGTCGCGCCTTACATTTCCGTTCATGAGATGCAGTATCTGACACTGCAGATGCTACGCAGGAGAATTTTTTATTTTCGAAACGAGGCTGCGAATCTCTTCTATTCCACTCTCTGGTAGTTTACGTGCCGTTATGATCTTTAGCTGGCAGTCTTTCCTCCAATGATCAGTTAACGCTCTTTGACGGATATGATGCACCCTTGAACACGAGGTTGTGGGTTCACATCACGGCCACGGGAGTGCATTCTGATGGGGGTGAAACGCAAAAAACACTCGCGTGCTTAGATTTAGGTGCCCCTTAAAGAACCCCGAGTCGTCGAAATTAATCCGGCGCCCTACACTACATCTCTCATAATCCCAACGTTGCTTTCGGACGTTAAGCACTATGAATGAATGAATGAATCAAAAATAATACACAAATTTATGCATTTAAGAAATCAGCAGTGATGCTCTAAAATTTGCACTGCAGACGTAGGCCATTGAGGAAGTTTTCATGGGATGTGCTGCGTGCACAATAATTTTTCTCGTGAATCTCGCTGTGTTAAGCTGCATGGGTAGGCGGTCACCAACGGCATATCGCCGGTGACAGCGTGAATGCGGCATTTGTGGCGCATTTTAAGTCTCCTCGCTTCGCACGTGCGTTAACTCCTTCAAACACGTTTCTTAAAGATGGCTTTTCCACAACAATAAACATGTTGGGGAAAAGCCTATATCGGCGATGTTTTCAACACGGCTTCTTCGGCACAGCCGTAATATGCGCTGCAAAGTTACGAACTTTTAGGCGTGCCCGATCTAAACTGCCGAAAAATTCGCAGCACGTCCCTTCTTTTCCTTCTTTTTTCTTCTTTTTCATTATTACAATTGCAGAAAGAGCTTGCTCCAGCTCTACAATGTAGTAAATTGCAGAAACGTGTATAGACGATAGCTTGTATATTGGAATTATCTATGTATGTGCGTAAAAATGCCCTGTACGCTACCAAGACAAAGGTAAGCGCTGTTAAATATGTTGTAATATAAATTATGAAACATTGGCGCACTCCCCCGCACTTGTCGAGAGCATAACGCCTTGAGACGCGCACTAAACGCTTGTGATGATTGCAGGGACCAGTGAAGAGGTATAGTCGTGCGACAACAAATGATCACGGCTGGAGTCGTAGAAAAGAAAGCGCAAGTGAGAAGGCGCACGGCTATCGCCCGCAAAACTTCAGTTGCACGCAACTGCATCGTACTAAAAAAAAACTTTTTGTTTTTTAGGTAAGTGAGTGAGTATAGCAATATATCCACAAAAAGAACATTTAATCAAAAATGCACTGCGCTCTCATCGTTTTATCAGTGACTTACATGGTAGTTGATTTGTCGAAGTTGAAGAGTGCTTGAAAGAAGCGGCTGGCCTTCGACTCAGAGCCATTTGGTGACTGAAGATCGTTCACAAGCTTTACGGCAGTATTAAGAACGTCTCCTAGAGTGCCCTAGTCGAGTGCAAAAAGAAAGAGAAGGGAGAGATTTTGAATAATTGACAGGTTACCGTGTGGCTCTAAATTGTGCTACGGAGAAATATTGGAGAAATCACGACAAGAGAAATTAAATGAGAAAAAAAAAAGGAACCTACCTCTCGACTAGGTGGGGTACTTGTGGAAATGTCTGCCTCTAAACCGAAGTTGGGAGGGCCTTCAAAAAATAAGAGGACAGAAATTGTGTCCTGATTACGCAAGAAAGAAAGAAAGAAAGAAAGAAAGAAAGAAAGAAAGAAAGAAAGAAAGAAAGAAAGAAAGAAAGAAAGAAAGAAAGAAAGAAAGAAAGCACTGACAGATGAAATTTTTTCGAGAATTTCATAAGATTGTTTACAAGCAGAAGAGCAGCGACATTGCTTTGATGACTACCGGCGCAAACTTCTGCAAGCGGAAAAAGTCTTTTGTCGATAACATTTCAAAAGCAACGCCGCGTCAAGGATACCAAGAGAAGGAATTGCCGAAAGCCACCTACTAACGATGCTACAAGCACCGAAGTGCGCGAACGCTCGTGAATGCGGCGTTTTCTGACAGTGACTCTTTGAAATTGTTCGAGGGCGCATTCCAACTAGTTTGGGCGAACTTCAACACACTAAGATTTCGCGAACGCGAAGGCGTCATCGCTTCTGCGTTTCGCGGGCAAGATAACTTGGCGTTCTCTCACGATGAAAGGCTTCCCACAGAAAGCAAGTGCATTGCTGGTACTTTTAACGAAGCTTCTCAACAGGAGAACAAACACACGAACGAAGGCAAAGCACTGCACGCGAAGAATAAGAAGCTAGTGAGATTGTGCGAGGGATGGGAGCGCGAGGCCACAGTTCCGAATCCCGCGGTGGCAACCGCATTTCTATTGGGGTGGTGTGTGTGATTACTGTATGCATGAATGAGTTGCACAGTAAGAAAATCACGATAAAAACTTAATTGTATATGGCGCCCCATTGCAAAAGTCGTGGATAAATTTTGTAGTGTCTCTATTTACGTTTTTGTAGCCGTCACTTAGCTTTCTGTTGAGATGCAATTGAATACAATGCATGAGTTCCGCAAGGGCGCCTCATAAATGTAGTCCATTTGTGGGTTAACCACCAATTATTACTACTGCCATAGGTTGGCTCTGCAGTTGGCAATTTCAATAAAATATGCTTAGGTCATGATAGGATTTCTAGGAATCGTTTCTTACTCGTCACGGTGAATGTAGTCGCACACTGGCGTATTTTGCGGATGTGCCAGCAGCTTTCCCGTTTCCCGCCGTCAATTGGAATGGACAATCACGTACATGATTTACATGAGTCACATTTACATGCTTTACAATCACGTAGCGCGTGGAACACGAAAAATAAATAAATAACGACAACCTGCCATGCCCGTGCCTTTGATAAGAGTTTACATCTCCATAAACATAAGAAATTTTTCTGAAGAAAACAGGGTAATTACCGAACAAATCAGATTTGTCAGTATTGCCAACAAATACGCATTACATCGTAAGAAGTCGCCCTGCACACCACAGCGCGGAAGAAAATTAACAACTCCTGACAGGAAAAAAAGAGCTCCGTTTCCCCCTAACGGAGCAGCCTCGAAGCACACAGGTATTTAATCTCCGACAACCAGCTACGTAATTCAATCAAAGAGGTTCATTTAAATGACAGGAAATCTGCCTCGCTGATGATATTATTTATCAACATCACAACAGTCCTTAACATCACCCAATTAATGCTGGCAGGCAAGGGCAGCTTGCCCATCAAGCAGATGACAATTTGTTATTTTGGCAATGCTAGGTCGGAAGCACAGACAGAGAGAGAGAAATGTGGGCGGATCCAATAAGCGAATAGCTAGAAAGGCCGTCGACTTAAGATGGCAGCCTTAGCTTCAACTTATACCGCAAGTTGCATAATACGAAACAAATAGAGGGCCCGAATTACCAGTGTGCTCCTTGCTACCCGAAATCCATTCCATGACGGTGTTAACGAGTTCCTTTTCTGGACTCGGCACGACCTGCCCGACGTCATCCCAAACGGCTTTCAACCTGAAAGAAAGGCGAGTTGAAATGACTGAAATATACATTTTTACTGAGTACTAGGATCATAATATATATATATATATATATATATATATATATATATATATATATATATATATATATATATATATATATATATAACAATATCTTTAGCGATATGGAAGTAGTATAAAACAAATTATATCGTAGAAAAACGTCGTGTAATATCTACCGATGCGTCACTACACGAGCAGATACATAGTTTGTAGCGAAGCAATGAAGCTTTCAAAATGATAGATTGTCAATATGTTAGGGTATGTCAGTCGCTACAGCAGTGTTACGTGCAGTGCCTCTTCACGCAAATTTATACCAGCGAGCAAATGCATGCGGACTGGAGCTACCGCGAACAAGCCGGATTTCCTTCGATTATAGGACATAAGTTTCATAAAGATAAGAACTTTGCAGCGGTGCTCTTACAGCCATGTTCAGGCTGCGCTGTTCAACTCCAGGTCGCACGCAACTGAAGTATCTCTGAGGTGTTGGCATGGTGAGGTTTCACACCACTTTGACAACACTGTACGTTTCGTTACGGAAAGCACAGACGCAAGCATCAGTTTTTCACTTGATTCCTTCGGCGACGGTGAATTAGGGTGCGGAGAGCGATGCCTCATTGCACGCTTACTGCTTGAGATGTGGAAAGTCTATTCTAGACTGACTATGTGGTCTCGCCTATAAGTGAGGCCTCAGGACTCCTAAATGCTTCAGGCCAGCCAGGCAAGAAGAAACTGTGCCCTATCGGAAGTAGAACGCTGCACAGTTGAGCGAAAGTATTCTCTCTAAACAAACTAAATGTACACACTATGAAGTGTTGGAACTAACACTGAATCAGCTGCAGCTTTTCGCTCAAGACTACGCACACGGTAGAACTTCTAAAAAAAAAAGAAACTTCAGTCACAGTTTCTCCGACAGCCTGCCGGCTCACCAATGAGTGATACTTACTTGCAGCTGTTGTATTACGAGCGTTAACAAGCAGGACACTTACAGATCGACGTTGAGCTGCTGGTCGGTAAAGTCCTGAATGAGAGCTCGAATGACCTCGAGGCTTCCCGAGAAATCGCTGGGCATCTGTTCGCTGATGCTACCGAAAGCCGTTACCATGCCGCCGACCTTGTCCATTGAGAGGCTGAGGTCGTCCAGTCCCAGGCTTTTCACGACTTGCGACACCTGTTTGCAGAAGCAGTTCTCAGCTGAAGCCCAATAAAACATGCTTACTCAGCCGTTAGAACGAAGAACCGATCAATTGAGTTCACCCAACCAATTAACTGACAACATTTGGCCTCGCTGAGTGAACGAGTATACATAATTTCAAAAATCTAAGACACATGACATCACACTGAACTATGAATTATGACACACTTATCGACACAGCTCTTGTTTGTCTTTCCAACAAACGCTGCAACGAAAGGCGGTACTTCTATTTCTGGCACTGTATAAAATTGGCACTTTATGAGGTTGTCCAGTTGGGTTGCACTTACCAGGTTCATGACTTTTCCATAATCGAACACGGACTGCAGTTCCTTCATGAGGTTCACTTGGTTTTCCTTGGACATGGTGCACAGTGAGCCAGCCACTGCTTGCAGTACGCTAGTGTCGTTTAGCATAACGTACGACGATAGTGTGTCCACGTTGCAGTCATGGCTGCTCCTCTGTTTCAGACTCGATCCGAGAACGTGCAGCACCTGCGAAGGACCAGGGGTCGAATTCACAAAGCTATTGGCAGGCCGCCTTCGCTAATTATATGTCCAGCATCGGGATTGGCTGGAATTTGCTGTTACGAACAATTCTAGTGTAAAAGTTTTTCTTTCTTGTGTGTGTGTGTGTGCGTGCGTGCGTGCGTGCGTGCGTGCGCGTGTGTGTGTGTGTGTGTGTGTGTGTGTGTGTGTGTGTGTGTGTGTGTGTGTGTGTGTGTGTGTGTGTGTGTGTGTGTGTGTGTGTGTGTGTGTGTGTGTGTGTGTGTGTGTGTGTGTGTGTGTGTGTGTGTGTGTGTGTGTGTGTGTGTGTGTGTGTGTGTGTGTGTGTGTGTGTGTGTGTGTGTGTGTGTGTGTGTGTGTGTGTGTGTGTGTGTGTGTGTGTGTGTGTGTGTGTGTGTGTGTGTGTGTGTGTGTGTGTGTGTGTGTGTGTGTGTGTGTGTGTGTGTGTGTGTGTGTGTGTGTGTGTGTGTGTGTGTGTGTGTGTGTGTGTGTGTGTGTGTGTGTGTGTGTGTGTGTGTGTGTGTGTGTGTGTGTGTGTGTGTGTGTGTGTGTGTGTGTGTGTGTGTGTGTGTGTGTGTGTGTGTGTGTGTGTGTGTGTGTGTGTGTGTGTGTGTGTGTGTGTGTGTGTGTGTGTGTGTGTGTGTGTGTGTGTGTGTGTGTGTGTGTGTGTGTGTGTGTGTGTGTGTGTGTGTGTGTGTGTGTGTGTGTGTGTGTGTGTGTGTGTGTGTGTGTGTGTGTGTGTGTGTGTGTGTGTGTGTGTGTGTGTGAATACAGGCCCAGAATAAAAGTAGCCGCCAGTGATAAGAATTTCTCTCGGTGAAACACGCCGTCGTGAAGCGTATATGATTATTATTACATTATAGTAAACAATAGTCGAACAATGCTTAAACAACAGCAGCAGCAACATCAACAACAACGACAACAACAGTAATAATAAAAGTAATGATATGTATGTAAGAAAACCCTATATTTTTTAAATCTAAACCCAATACAATCTTCAACTATACAGTAACCCGATCAATACAATGCAGGCGTAATAGACAACAAAAGCTTGTTGAATGAAACCTTTAACACTAAAAAACAGCGCACACATACTGACATTGCAACTGATAACAGTTCAAAGTGCAGAGCTTTCTTCTTATTATTTTCCGTTCTTAATTATTACTAATTAATTATCACATACTGCCTTTGCTATTGTGTGCACATCACGGCCCTGTCTTTGTTTTGTTTTTTCTGCCTGCACGAAAAAGTGTATCATCTACGACCTGGCTTTCGACCTTGCTACGGCAACACGTACGTTTCAGTAGAACGCAAAGCACAAGAAGAGCTGATGTTTATACGTGCGGTGCGGCGCTGATTACGTAGCACCGACGAACTGCCCAACACCCGCGCACTGTATAAGAAAAGTCGGCGCACTCACGGCAGGAACGTTGACGCGTGAGTCCAGAAGCGCGTCCACCGTTTCGGGCGTCATATTCGTGTGGCCAAGCAGGACGCTTCTTGCGTACCGCTTGTTGCCGATGACATCCGTCAGCGGCAGTCCCTTGCCTGTAACAACAAGGGGACCAGGAAGTGAAACGTCCTGTTACCCAGCGCAGTAGCAACGCGGCAGTCACGTTGATTAACGTTCGCGAAGGAACCATGCTCGCACCGCGTGGCGGGAAGTTAATGTCACAGTCCAACGAACTTCGCCGTCCCCGACATGTTTCGCTCGTAGTACTTAATAGGCGCTGCTTCTTCGAACTCCCGCCACGCACCGACGCGCTCATTCTGGGCAAAACACACCGTGCAATGCACTTTGCATCGATAAGTCACCGTTTCCGGCGAAAAAAAAAAATCGCTGAAATCGCTTAGCCCGGCAGCATACGAAGAATTTTAGTCTCTTGATGGTTAAAAATAAAGAGCAACTAATATGCAGAAAGAAATAAGTGCGTTGTGCGTAGCAATTATACGGATGTTATCGCGCATAAGACAGGAGGAGATGTGTACGTTTTCTCTGAGCGATGGGTTAAAACGCTGCATAGCGTTTAAGCGTATACTGTTGCAGTCAGTGCAGGGTAGCCAACCGGAACTACCTCTGGTTAACCTCCCTACCTTTCTATGTATCCTTCTCTCTCTCTCTCTCTCTCTCTCTCTCTCTCTCTCTCTCTCTCTCTCTCTCTCTCTCTCTCTCTCTCTCTCTCTCTCTCTCTATCTATCTATCTATCTATCTATCTATCTATCTATCTATCTATCTATCTATCTCCCTCTCTCTGTCGCAGTCCACCTTTCGGGATCGTATCAATGCTCGATGGTGCAATCTCGTAAAAAGTGATCGAAAGCCCGGTAATTTGTCCGCGATAAACGTTTTGAATTATAATATCACAAAATCTGACTTTGTGTCTAGGTGCAGTTTCTGACAATTTCTAAAAGAAGCCAAGTCATTAGGAATACAAATATTTACCGAGGAGCTTCTGTGTCGTCGCGTCTTGAAACAGGGCCTCCAAAGGCCTGAGGAGATCGGCCAGTACAGGTAGAGACTCGATAACGGACAATATACTTTCATCTTGAAGCAGCGGTGATAAATCTTGGACTAGCTCGTTTATCCTGTAACGTAGAAAACAAGAGAAAATATCACTCTGTTTGCACTGTCGTTCCGCTCCTATAAATAGATATACTTTTTTTTTAAGTGGGAGAAAAATAAATGTGCAGAAACTGTCCAAGCTGATCATCTGAGTAAACGAGTAGTTTTCTGACCATGGCTGAATTATCTGCGCAACCTTTAGCGTTACTGAAGTCCGTCGAACTAACCAGCAAGGTTACGAAAATAGTATTCTAAATACTTTAATCGTGTTTTGACCACTAAAGCATGATGTAGTGGCGCGTAATAAGTTTTAACAATAAAAGCAAGAATTCAGACGGGCCAAGTAAAAAATTTTCATTTTTTAAGAATATAGAAGCTTTCATTTGGCTGTGCTTTACATGTTATGAAAACGCGCAAACTCTTACTGCCCTGCTTGCGTTGTTTTTATCCCCCCGCCCACCGCGATACTGTGGGGAACCACACAACACTTCTCTCTGAACATAATGCGAAGCGAGCACGACAACGTTACAGATCGACCCCTAGGAGGAACGCTCTCGCTTTACTTACCCGGAGAAGCACCACCTGATGCGCTCGCGTTCGGTCGGATACGGAATAACGCGTCCGGCTCTCCCAAAGAAAGCTGTTCGCTTTAAAAGCAGAGGTGTCTTCATTTCTTCAATTGTAATCGTATACGAACATCACAGGTATATCGAGAACAATGGCCAATCTTCGGAGCTTGTCGGAACAGGAGGAGTGAACGTGCGCAGTCCCTGCGCATACCCGCAACGCTCGATGGCTCGCGGCGCAAGCTAACACTCGCGTGCCTTTACTTTTACCTAACAATACCTGCACTAATCTACTCGGCGTGTTAATTTCACCACTGCACGCGCGTCTCGTGCGATGCTTTCCGCGAGAACGCGTCGCGCAACGCCCGACTGCAACGCCTGTAAGCTGTCTACACAGAGTCTAACATGTAAACTATGTATCGGCATAAGCGAGGAAATGCGCGGACGGGTGCTTTCGGCGGGCCTAATAGCATGAGCCCTTCCTGAAGATAAGTGAGGTGAAATGCTTGCTTTTTCTTTTTCTTTAACCGAGCGCGTCATCTCGTTGTGCGGATAGTTGGAGCTGACATGCGTGTGACTAGGAACTGCTCTCTGTAATGTCGCCATGCTTGTTTGAAGTTTATGAAGTTTGAAGCTTTTTTTTTGTTGTTGTTCAAGGAAAAGAGGGAACCGAGACAAAAAGGCTTTGGGCCTGAATGAGTCTCGGTTACCCGTACGTAGTTGGCACAGTGCACAAATTTCTACATCGAAGGAAGCGTATACATCCAATTTATCAATATAGCAAACATTTAAACCTGTGCTGTGTTTTTGATAGACACAAAGAAAAAAAAACTGCTAATCATTGTATAACGCTATCAATACACAACGCATTAGCGCGGTATACTTAAGGTTTCTCAGTACAGGGAACAAAAGAAATGTGCACTGAACAACTAATCATTGAAAACGCTTTGATACGCACAAAAAAATAAATGCAGTATCGTGTATTATTGTAACTAAATCTATTCATCGCCGGTATAACATTTAAGATACACTGAGAACATTGACTAAAGCAGTACTCCAAGTTTTTCGAAGATTTTCTGAATGAATTTCTGACTGAGCGAGCAGAAAAATAAGGTGACGTCGTTGTTCGCGTCATGCTTGAGCATCACCGCTTTTACTGACTAGTTTCTTGGAGCCAACCGCCCGCTCGACGTGTGGGAGAGGCAACGGGTATTTCGACGCCACAGCACCGTTCCGGAACAACATCCGCTACCGCTTTCTTTTTCGCAGAACGGGAAAGCGAGGGTAAACAATCGTTTCTTCTCGGCCTCCCAATAGTCGAAGGTCGGTCACTATCGGACGCTAGTGTTATGCGCAACATTCTGACCATAGCCGGAGTTATCAAGTTTGTTGACGAAATTTGATGTACCGAGGCGTTGGCGTTTCCACGAAAGCCTTTGTGGCCGGTACAAAATAACGTGACAGAAATTATTACAGAAGTAACGCCGTAAAAACAAAGAAAAGCGAAGCATCGCGCTTATACCTTGACCCAGGATAAGTGGGTATTTCCTCGTAGGAAGATTTGTTAAGGCACTTGTTGTCTACGTTGCATATGAGAGACTGCAGCAGGGGCAGTCCACCAGCACTGGGCAGGGCCCGGGCGTTGTAGTAACCTGTGAAAAAAAGGAAATAAAATAAAATAAAACCCGTTTTCTTTTTTTTTTTTGCCATTTCTCTGCATTTTGGATAGTTTTCTCGCACAGCCTTGCGTCCGTTCACCGGTGTATCCAAGCGATGTCGCACTCGCTTTTTCACTCTCTTTTTCGGCCCTCATTCACAATCTTTCAGTCCTTAAATCCACGTAATACAGGCTTTCCTCCGCTTTTGGGCCCATGTTCAGAAAAAAGCACTTACGCCAAAATTGTTCGTAAGGGCAAATTCCAGCCCATCTTGATGCCAGTCATAGTATTAGGGAAGATATTAGATAGATAGATAGATAGATAGATAGATAGATAGATAGATAGATAGATAGATAGATAGATAGATAGATAGATAGATAGATAGATAGATAGATAGATAGATAGATAGATAGATAGATAGATAGATAGATAGATAGATAGATAGATAGATAGATAGATAGATAGATAAACTTTAACGGAGTACAAACTCGCACCGGGGAAGTCGCCGCCGGGAGGCTTCGGTCGTGAGTGGAGTCCTCACACCAGAACTCGATGAGCCGCAGCCGCTCGGCGCGCTCTCCTGACTAGGTCGAGCTATAGTTCCGGGAGTGGACGCTGGACGGCAAAGCTTCCTCCTGCTGTGCGTTCGAGTGTGAATCGCGCTGTATATAGAGTTTGTTAGTTAGCATGCCCGTGTGGCGTGGTTAAAGCATGGCCGGTGTGTTGCACTGAAGACGAGTGTATATGGATATTGCGTGGGACACGTCACGTGATAGAGCGTGTGACGTGGGAATCTGTTCATCTGTAATTGCTTGCCTCCACGACACGGCCCCGTCGCGCGTGAGTGATGCTTGAGGCGGCGGCGAATTTCCGTCTTTGCAAGTCTGGCGTGAAACGTACTTCTCTTCCCTTCGCCGTCGTCTCGGTGAGAGGCTCGGCAGATGTGCACTCTAGCCGAAGTATGAGCTTTCATATTACCCGCGAGAGATTCGTAATCGGGGAACCAGATGATTGTGGTCGTTGTTGAAAGGGTAGACTTTGGTAGAATGGAAACCACTGCGCGCAAGATCCTATATCGTCGAACGTAACTTCTGAAAGCCGCTTGCGAGTCGTTGAGCATAATGACCTGATCTCGGCCTTGGTACTGTGGCAATGGCCGTTTTTTTCCCTTCCGGTGGTGTCAATGTCCGACACTGGCATCGCGACGATCTCCCACGGATATATATATATATATATATATATATATATATATATATATATATATATATATATATATATATATATATATATATATATACTCGCACTTTGCGCATGTTAAGATGAGCTACAAACAAACCTCAAACGCAACGCCTGCAGGAGCCGGTTGTTCGTTTCTGCGCTCTAGTTTACCAGTATTGTCCCCATCGCTTGAATGAACTGGCTACTACCTGGCAAATTAAGGTTCATCACTCTAGTAGCAACGAATATCGGTTGGTTCACTGAGGATAGACAGCTACATTAAATAGCATTTTATGCCTTCTTTCGATTAAATGACAATAAAACGTCATGTTATATCATATTTACTCATTAAAAATACGCAAAAGATGTGCACAAATTATCGACGATGATTGTCAACGCGAGAGAATAGTCGAACGCTTCAGAAAAAAATCTGTTCCCTTGATTAAAACGATTATGCGCTTGACGGTGTATATTTCTTGCAGTGACGATAGTTAGTGTTTCATTGCGTGGTTCCGTAGAAGGACAGAGCCGTTAACCAGAACATCTCTGGCGGCAGTAAAGGTGGACAGCGCATGCGTATCGAAGTGCCATCACGTTGAAGCTCGGCAACGAACCCGCCCCGCAACTCGGTTGCGCTAGCGCACGCACCCTTTGCCTTCGTATCACGCCGTCGCCTTCGTATCGACTGTGAGAGTCCGACCACGAAAACAGAAGAAAAAGGCAAAGAATGGCTATCCGCTTTAAAATAAGTGCGAAAACACGAAAGGCAAGGGCAAGAAGCAGACATTACGAAGCGCTCACTTAGTGTATCTGTATCTGTATTGTGCCCTCTTTTTCTTTTTCAGCGCCGCTGTTTTCTTCTTCATAATCTCTGCACCACACAGCCCGCACGAACGCATTACGACATCAGCAAGTTTATGCTTTTGTTCTGGCTAGCCACCCACCCTGACTCACTGGTGGCGGCAATTTAAGTATTCCCGCGACGGGGCAGTATACCAGTTAGAGTGTTGTTTTTCTCTATATAGTGGCCAGGCGAGGTTAACTATCGCACTCGCAAGCGAATGCTCCACAATAACAGGAAACAATGGAGCCTTGATGAAAGTGGAACGCTCATGCGTTACCTTCACTGCCACGGATGCTGTGCTCGTGTGCATAACGGCGACTGTCGACTGAACGGGCCCTGAATGCAGCCCAGCTGTAAGCGAGGAAGGGCAGATGAAAGCATTGCACCGATGTAAGTAATAACGCAAGAGGTGACAGTAATCTCTTCCGCGATTTCTCTCTATTAGTGTGCACCGGCCACTATTGCCGTTTACAGATCACATAACAGTCATACGAGCTAAGTTGGGATAAGATTAAAGCAACTTGAAGTTTAAAAACAGATAACGGCACATTAAGGGCGTGGTGTTAAGTTTCCAAAGCGAGAGCCAGCCATGGCCACGTAAGCTTGACGGGAAATACAGCAGTCAGAAGAGGCGTGGACGCAAAAAACAAGATAGTGGAATAATTAATGTACGCTGCAAGTCCGCCACATCTATTTGCCAGCCTAGAGCCACTGCGCTAGATTTCACACGATTACAGCTGTCAACGGCGAGCTTAGCATCGCCATCGGTGCCGTGATGAATAGACGAGAAGCTTACATGTTTCTTGGCTAACTGGAGGAACGACCTTCCGTAGGAGTAGAACAAGAAGAAAGATGGTAAGCGGCCACAGCAGTTCTAGGGCGAGGATCACCTGCGTAGGAATAAAGCAGTCGTAGACATATGAAAAGAACATTCACTCCACGCGCACTCTAAGCAGACACGCTTGTTGAGGCATTACGATAGAAACACAAATAAACGAATTCCTTTGTTTATTGCAGAATTATAAATTATCGAATTAACCAATATAAATAGCAGGAAGCGGCTGTCACCACATGATAGTTGCCAGGTGGAGCGCGCTTACAGGGTTACACACGTGTTGCCACCTGGCGCAGGCCCATCAAAAAAAAAAAAAATCAAGAACGCACAAAAAATATGTGGATGCGTGTGTGTAAAAAGAAGATGCGCGCGCGGTCATGTGTGTGCGTGTGTTTGGGCGAGGCTTCCGTGCTTACAGACAGACAGATATAAAGAAAAAGCGAGTAAGTTCAATGCTTACTGTACAGGTTAAACAACTTTGGCGTGCTACTCCAGGAGCAATACATGATGAGAACCTCCCGTGGTTACTTAGTGGCTTTGGTGCTGCGCTATCCAAGCTCAAGCCCTCAATATATGCCTTGGTGTACCGCGTAGTGCGTCAACGACTGAAGTTATTGCAATCGCTCAAGATTACACTATTAGAACGCACATTACCATTGAAGCAATGCGTGTGCGCATAAGACACTTCGCCCGGACCCCTACCCACCACTTCGCAAGTTTCCCAGCAGAAAGGCCCCACACGACGTGCAGTGCGACTGCCTTCGCGCACCGTGCCTCTCTCAGGTCAGGTTACGTGCCTGCGGCAAGACCTTCCATTCCTCCATGGTGTGTGAGCCGTACTCAAGCAAACATTACAATCCCTGGACTTCAGAAAAGGTCGGACTTGCCAGCATCAGCACTCAAGCAACTTGCTTTACTCCTCTTCTACGAGAAATACAGTGACTGCACACACTTCTATACTGATGGCTCAACTATACATCAACCAGTTCCGGTGGCGCTATCGTTATACCAACAACGGGAATAAGCCAGCGGTTCACGACTTCCTATATCACTACGTCTACAGCAGCAGAGCTCGCGGCTCTCTGTGACGCGCTTCATATGATAAATGCTGAAGGTCCTCGAAAATGGGCATTCTTATGCGATTCAAGGCCGGCCTTGCAATGTGTGCGGTCGTTTCTCCGACATGGAACTCACGATCAGCTCGCATCATCGATCAGCTCACAGTTGCACTGCTAAACACGAGGCCGCGGGATCAAATCCCGACCAAGGCGACCTCATTTCGACGGAGGCGAAATGCAAAAACAACCGTGTACTTAGATTTAGGTGCACGTTAAAAAAAACAAGATGGTCAAAATTAATGCGGAGTCCGCCACTACAGCGTACCTCACAATCAGATCGTGGTTTTGGTACGTAAAACCCCATAATTTAATTTCAATCTTTTTTTTTTTTGAAGTACATGATGGAGAGATGAAACCGAGTGATAGAGCACACATGCACGCACGAAACCTATTGGCACGCGAACTCAAGATAGTTCATGGAGTCTTGCTGAGGCCTGTACCCTAAAGGAATCTTCTGAGAGCGTTAGCAGTGCGAAACGCTAAGGCAGCACATCGCCACGACCCAATAACGTCCCGCAGCCTCGAGAGCTGTCGTGGCGCATGCTTAAAGTGTCCTTAAGACAGCCCTTGAGGTTGCAAAGCACGCATGTCAAAATTTCTACTGTTCCCGTTTCTCTGTTGACATGACGCAGAGTTTTCACGATGTACGTCAGTAATCTTTCATTGTTCTTTTCGTCATTCTTTATTCTAGGTTGGCAAGGAGGTGGGCCTGCAGTGTGGTGGTGAAATGATGTTACACCTTCTCGAAAGTTCTTGTCACTCGTGAGTGTTATTTAGCATCGATTAAACAAGCGGAGGTAAAATTTGCTGCCTCAATGTGTTCGCTGTATTTATAAGCATATGATCCTCGCCTGCCAGAATGTGTGTGGAAGGGGCTGCTGCGGTGATAGGGTGGGGCATTTTTGTTACATATTCATGATTCTTCTTGTCATGGCGCACTTGTCACTTGGTGCACCAAATTTATGAGTGGGTAGTTCCATATAGTGGCTCTCTCGTAAGTCTATTTTGATAAAGCAAAGTCGCATGTCTTTAAACGATAGATAGTGCATTTCTTCGTGCGTTACCTTCACAACGTGTCAGAAAAAAAAGGAAGAAATGGCTCGCTTGTCGCGTCGTATGTGTCCTCAAAAGGAGGAATGAGTTGTCTTTTTGCATTTGTTCGCTCTTCTAGATTTCTCTAAACCAGAAAACCAGAGAGGCCAGGGTTATAGGTTCAAGTCTGCAATTTATTATAATGTTTACTAAGCGAAAGGCCTTTAGCTCCTCGTTTCTTTTTTTCTTCTTGTCTTGCGTACGCATTGTCTTGAGACAGCGTCAATATGACCGACACGTAGCCACGCTCAAAGCGCCGCGCAGCACCTTCCTTTCGTGATCGTCATATAAATGAGGTTGTTTTTCGCACAGCGCTTGAGCACGATCTGTATTAAACAGACGTATCTTGAATTGTACTCCCGTGGGCTACCATGGTGTCAAGATCCGCGTGCGCATTTACGCTGATTGAGGAGTTTATTCTTTTTTTTAAATTTTTTCTACATCAGTTCACCACACGATGTAGAAGGCGTATAAAAAAGTAGAATTAAAAAATGAGGACGAGAATTCCAGTTTATGAATGAAGTGGGGCAGGGAGCGGTGGTGTGACTGAGCACTTACACAACGCTGCATTAATGTACTTTGAAGTAATGTGCGCGTTTATGTGCGCCTTTGTCAGGGCCGGAGTTACATACGTAGTCATAGCATGTACATCAATTTTTTGTTCCCGCTATGCCTGCTCCTCCTATGTCTTGTAGAAAGCAAGAGTATTTATAAACACGATCACAATACATCAATAAAAATTTGGTAGTGGACAGTTTAATGACCGAACGCCTTTGTTTCATTATTTTGCGTCTTCTGTATATCAATGCTATCTTAGTTCTGACAACTCAGCTCATGTATTATTTAGGGCTAAGAACATCCATTAATGCTTTAAGTGCCGCCCACTCACTTCTCTGATGTGTAAGAGTCTTACGGGCGCCACTTTTCCCCCACAGCATCTGCGACGGAAAACTGAAATCCCGTATCGTAACGACTCCGCTCCACAACGTCACGTTCACCATTCCGCACAACACACAAGACTGCGACGCCAGCTCACTATATATAGCAACCTTCAGAGGTCACGAGCGCCCATATACACCGTCTTCCTGCTGCGACAAACTGCGAGCGCGCGATAGGCACGAATGTGTATTCTACTTGGTCGTTTCGTGGCTACGGTTATACGTCTATAGCGAGTGTCCCCTCGATATCATGCACGCTCATCCGTATTTCTTGTACTACGCACCGGTTGCCGCAGCCGGAGCACTATGTTCTTCCATAGCACTAGCTTGAGCTGCGAGCAAGCTCCCATGGCATGTGCGGCGTTGCGGGAGTCAGCGCCGTCTTGGCTGGCGGCGCTCGAACCGGCGACGAACCTGCGGGCGGAGAACAACGCACACAGGGTAGTTAGCAAACAGCTGCGTGGTGGGGCGGGGTCAACGCACACGATACAAATGCTGCGAGCGGGCGAACGAGTCTCCTGGATATCCGGATAAAGAAATAAAGTGACGTGTAATGAAACTACCTACGGGCGGACAGGCCCGCCAGGAAGCTTTTGATTTCGGCCGCAGTTCCGGACACGAAACGGGTACGTTTCGCGGTTTAATTTCCCCGGGTGTTGACCGAGTTCAGCTTTATCGAGTTGCGAACGTTTCCGAGGGATAAAACGCTCGCACAACTCTCTCTCTCTCGGAGGGAAAGGTGACGGGACCCCAGCCTGAGCGCACTTGCTCGCGTAGGGCACACATAGGGCACTTGCTTGCATAGAGCCACATAGGGGACGTGCTTGCATAGGGCCACAAAAGCCCTATCGCGCTTCTCGAAGGCGACTCGGGACTAAAGTATGCGGACGCTTCTGTGACTGCCTGCGAACGCTCCTCTGCGAGTGTATTCACGCTGACTGCCTTCTTTATTATTTTTTCTTAAGTATACAGTTTCTAATCATTCTCCCATTACCCAAGTGTAAATAAAGTAGCCAACCGGGCACGGTGATTATAATGGCGCTGCTGCTGCTGCTGATAATGATGATTCTTTGTACGGCCTTTGGTTAACTACCCTCTATTTCTTTCTTCTTCGTCTATCTATCTTCGATGAGACATGTTGGTATGGAGTCACCTAGCGTATGTGAAAAGTCTGCTTTTTTTTCTTTATAAGCTCGTGTAATCGTTCGCTCTGTATACGAGGTATACCTGCTGGTCTTCTCGGTCCCGACGAGTGGGGTATAATTATGAAAGATATGTAGTGCGTTTGAAAAGGGAAAAAAAGAGAAAGAAAGAAAGACGGGAAAAGAAAAATCCGGCTCGCAGTTCACAAAGTCTTGCAGAAGCGGGATGCTCAGGCATACTAAAATATGCACCAGTATGTTTTCGCGATAGAAACAGAGTTGTAAACGTTCAACGCTTACGGCGGCGTCCCTACGAACCCACAGCTGCGCATAATGTACAACGAGACGCATATCATTGGTTTCTTAAGATATACCAACAACATTTCTTTCTTATGCCCCCCCCCCTCTCTCTCTTTCTCTCTCTCTCTCTCTCTCTCTCTCTCTCTGTTCTTGCGAGGCTGCTTCACATTTGAATTTATGTTTACCACATCATTATCAGCCTGCGTTCTGTTTCTTTAAAGATGCTGACAAGGACATGGCGAGGCATGGCGAAGAAAACAATAAATCGAGAATGCACCCTTATTCGAGAGATTCAGGAAACCTTGCTGGGGCCGCGGATCGGCATGAGCAGTTTTCGTTGCAAGCGCTTATTAAAAAACAAAGAAAACCGCCTTCGCTTCACGTTACGTGCGTGTTCGAAAGTGATGACCGTTACACGCGACCAGAAAATCATACCTGGTGGTGTACTTCGATTATATCAAATGCTACGTGACTTCAGCTTAGTAATTCACAAGCTTCACTATAGAGCTCGAACATTTTTTCAGGAAACGATGGGATCCTGTGAAAAGGGAAATGGGATCCTCTAAGGGAAATAACTACAGGCCCGGCTCTTTCGGTGTTTACGCCGCGCTTTCGTTAACTATAAGCAAAGCTTGCCTTTCGTCGTTCAGCGATGCACGTGTAGCGTATGCTACGCCTCCAACGACGGCAGGAGTGCGAGCACGCTGGTCATGCAGTCCAAGCTCGGGACACAATGGCAACGCAAATGCCGGCATATTTCGCGAGGCTCCCGCTAAGCAACAGCGAGCCCACGCGCACTACGCACGTGCTCGGGCACTGCAGGATGCGTAGAGACACATCAGCAGCCTTCCGCTGGGTCGTATCCCGTGAACCTTACTTGTTGACGGAATACTTGTTAATTTTAATTATTGCCACAGGAACTTGGAATCGGCTGCAGCGTGCGCACCCCATAAAGTCGCAAAGCCGGGGAGGGGGACCTCGAGGTTGTGCACTTGTGGAAAACAGTCGCCACATGCTTCGATTTAGCCACACCGCGCCACTGCGGCTGTCGGTAGGGAGCTCAGACACACAAATATATGCCTGCAGTTAAAATTGCACGCTTCACCTTTCTTATAAATACGGCTGAGAATTCGTTTACTTCAGCTCTTAATGACCCACGACCCTGTACTATGTGCTGCCAGTTGCCGCAAAAGTTCACAAACCGAAAAGCTCGCCCGGAATAACGTAACCGGTTCATTCAAATTCTTTTCTTTCTCGTGCTTCGTCATTGGTATGCAGCTGCACTCCGTCTACACTATAACGAAGATAAGCTGGTCTTTGGTGGTGTATAATGATAAATGAACAAAAGCGAGCGAAAGCAATTTAACATCATAAGTTCTTTGGCATTAACCACAAAGTCCTGTGCGAGTGCTCTTCACCTTCCGGCCTTGCTCGAACCTTGGTTCTGCGAGGACAATCGCCCGTTCTCGTATCTCAAGTGGACTTTATCGCAGTCGCTGCTAGGGGCGCGGAACACGGATTCATTTTAATAATTTTGTATATGCTCAGGAACACTGATTCATTTCGGAACCACTTTGCATTAACCTAGACGCATGCGTTACTATTACTGCGCACTTGTGCCGTCCTTTTCTCGGCTGATTAACGAGGAAGGCACACAGTATAGCAATGTAGCAATTTCTACGACGTTCGTGAGTTGAAGTGATGCCTGCCTGCTTCGGTTTAGGAGTATACAATAAATGGAAGATACTCCTCACCCTGCAAGGAGCTGCGGTCTGAAATCGCGCTACAGTGCTAGGAAATATTTCTCCTGGAAAAATGAATCACAAATTATAGCTCGGTTTCACTATACGAATGGAGTCATGACAGTTAATTGTCGTGGACGCCAGAGGGCTGCGTTGGCCGTCTCGTGTTTAGCATAGAAAGCTCGTAGTTAAGCCGAGTGTTAGCCAGAGTAAACTAAAATAGCTGTCGTATCACACGTTCTTAGGACTTCGTAGCATCTGCTGCGTGTTTAACTGCAAGACCAAGACTGTAGGGATTGAGTAGTCCAGACTGGAGAGAAGACTCCGAGATAAATGACGAAAAATTTTCCCTGCGACAGATGCATGTGCCTATGCGTCAAATGGCATACTAATGACGCACATTAGCCGACAGCTCGCAGTTTTTATTATAACGCATCTTTGAGACTCAAGAAAGAGGTCGTACCTGAGGAAGGGAAGTCTCATGCCATTTTTTCTAAGGGTTAAGATAACAAAGATGCTTTTCATATTCACGTTATTTTAGCCCAGTAGCACATTCGACATGCGCCAACTTGCCCTTCAGGGCATCATATTGAGAATGCTTACAGGGCGTGCATTCTGCGCTGGTCGAAGCCCTGAAATAGCATCAAAATGAATAAAACAAGTGCATGCATACGCCTTGTCGTCGTTTCTTTAACATTCCAAAGTTATAAGCGTGGAGGGACGTTGAATGCATTCAAACCAGCGGAATCTTTACATACGTGAGTAACAGGAGAGAACAAGATTTGCATAAGAAGATGGAAGGTTTGCACGCTGCTCAGCGTTATGCGCTGTATAGAACAACGCTCAAGCGTGTAAAGCTGATGGTATACAGCCACGCTGCCTGATGTCACCACATTTATTCAGTAGTGAGGAGGCGGTCCCCAGGACAGCAAGCCCTCATTTTAGCTTCTCTCCGCCACAAGTAACGACAAAGCTGACAACGCCCGTCGTGTGACGTGGGGACTCGACAAGTAGTCGAGTTCAATGCGTTGGGACCGGATGTTATCGCTGCACCCGCAGCGCAGCGTTTTATCCA
The DNA here is from genome assembly GCF_050947875.1 of Dermacentor variabilis. Lineage (NCBI taxonomy): Eukaryota > Metazoa > Arthropoda > Arachnida > Ixodida > Ixodidae > Dermacentor > Dermacentor variabilis. The sequence goes on from NC_134569.1 coordinate 118,685,529, forward strand.
TCGCCTAGTCACTGAACTGAACTAATATTTAGTGCATTGCCCTCAGCACTACGGCGTATTTCCTTTGAAAAACGATAAAATAATTATTCCTGCGATGATTCGGAGGACCTTGCCGACCAACTTGTCACAAAGCACCTCACATTACACGGGTTGTCTTATGGTATGAACAATACGACTAGGGAAAATAATATTATACAGTGACTAGAAAAAAAGAATACCACACAGTGAATTGGAACCGAAAACAGTGAAATCTTCTGGAGACATTATGATTGCCCTGTACGCATCAAAACGTTTCAGACAATGGCAAATATCACAAACAACACGCTGTCCGCAACAAACACGCTCACTGATATGCATAAAGAACTTCGTGCACTTGGGTAGTTCCTAAGAGGTGGCTCCTGTCAATCGTGACGGTGCTTTTAGCGTTGGTGAAAGTGGCAAAAGAAAATAATAAAAAACAGTGCTCACGAACTAAATGATATGTGGATCCCCAGCCCACGATTCCCCTCGCTAACTCGTGAGCCCTTGCAAGCTTACGCACGCGGAATGACTTCGCGTACGTGACCTATGAGTCACGTCAACAAAGGCGGCATTACCGCATCGCCAACATGGCGACGCAGGCATTGTCAATATCCGCCGTGGTTGCTGTGGCTTTAGCGTTGCGCTGCTAAGCACGAGGACGCGGGATCGAATCTCCGCCGCGGCGGCCGCATTTCGATGGAATTGGAATGCAAAGACGCCTGTGTAACCTGCAATGGCTAGTCGAAGTTAATCCGGAGTCCCCCATTACGACGTCCGTCATAATGAAACCGTGGTTTTGGCGTGTGAAACCCTCGAACTTAAAATTTTTAGCATTTTCAATACGCGAGCATTTCTGGTCATTTTTCGTGTTATTATGGCTATTACATAAAGGAGTAGGCGTCACCATTATAACAAAGATAAGCGAAGAAAACTGACAGATGCAGAGAAGCGGATAGATTTCTCTTCTTTTTATTACTTTTTAATTATGACACTATCGGTAGCTTGGCTACCCGAGAACCTGGTACCTCAGAATCATAGCCGAAAAGGAAAGAAGAAAAGAAAAAAGAGCGCTGTACGAGAGCACAATATAAATAAAAGATATATAGGGCCAAGACCTTTCACAAATGCTTATGCTAAAAGAAACTCACACTCCGCACTAAGAGCTTGACATAAAGTTGCAAGTATGTACATATCATTCGTAAAGGAGAGTCAGCTCATGACCTGTGACAACCGTGAGCAGTGTCTACTCATGCGCTGAAATAGTTCAGTTCGCAGCAAAGTGCATGAAGATTCACCGACGCCGAATCATGACAGTAACTTGAGATGAAGATCGCACCAAATGACATGAAATGTAACTGACACTAGAAAATCAACATGACGTATACAGTACGATAAAGATCACGTCACACAATTTATCCAGCACTAATCACAAGGAACTGAACAGGTAGCCGTTAAAAAGAACATTATGCAAGTATTTGACAGTGTACCCTTCGTTTATGTGGACAGGATCAGGGTCCGACCAACATCTTTACCTATAAGGGACTTCTATCTAAAACGCCAATACGGCGTCGAAGTGTCTCCCGATGTTTGTCAAACTGTGGGCATTCGAAGAGGATTTGCTCTACAGAAGGCGTCCAGGATGCTACAATGTATGGAGTGTCCGGAGAGTGCCTTTCACGTGTCAGATATTGTCACGTAGTAGTGACGGTGAAGAAAGCAACAAAACTGGGAATGACGAAACTAGCGTTTTATTGGGCGAACTTGCGCCCTCAAAAAAAAAAAAATAATAATAAGGCTGCAATTAAAGAACGGCGACAGCGGCGAACACAGTCAACGATCGTCAAAAATCTGATCTGCCGGTCAAGTGCGTCGGCTCTTATGCACGAAATATCGAACGTTCCAGAGTAATCGCTGGTGCCCGCGTGTCTTCCAGAAAGTTCTACACCGTTCGCGTCGCGCATACATGCAATCAGATTACACAAGGTTGGGTGGCAACAGAGAGTGGATAGAACCGTCGATAACATTCCAGAAACTTCCGATACATGCAGGCGCGTCCCGCGCTGAGCGACAACATTTGTTAGACGGTGAAAAGTGCTCACCGGAAAAGGATAAACAAGTCCACGTGTCAGTATGATAGAAGGCGAGGAGTGTACGACACTTCAAGACGTTGACGATGCAAGAGTGTCTAGAGCCCGTCCGTTCTATCTTGGTGCTTGGTGAGAAGCGTAACAAAAGAAACGATTTCGTTCACTCATTGAACCACATGGTCTTTGGATAATTTACGCCTCAGTCCTTGGAAGCATTGCTTTGGCGTCGGATGCAGCAATCGCTATATGGGTGAAAGTTCGACCAAAGTAGGCGCTGTAGCAGTCATTCTGTCCGCTACTTTATTGCCCGTTATTTCAGTTTGGTATGAGACACACTGCGAACGTATCCGATGACCGGTACGAGGCGAGGGTCAATATTTTCTTAATAATATAGCGTTGCCTAAGTGTCTCCAGAGCTACTGTGGAGAAACGGATGCGTCAATTAAGCACTCACTGAGCTCAAAAAAATGTAGCAGATCCAGGCCACTGCTGCTGTGCGTTTCGACGAGCACAAAGCCAACGTGAATGATTTCACTAGATCCCTCAGAGAGCTGCAAGTTCGCATTAACTCGAGGTACTCGAGTGTTCCCAGGGCGGTCGCTCTCGCTAAACAAATTCAGCATTTCGTGTACGCAACGAGCATAGCTAAAACTCCGTGCAGACCACCGGTATCCCTTCACTCTATCATATAGCAATGCTCAACCTCGTGGCGCCTGATGCTTTTGTTTTCTATGTATAAAAAACTATCGAACACATCCGCCACGTCTGGGAGTCAACCACGCGCATACTATCTTGGCAGGTGGGCCGCCACAACGGCTACCTCAACGCTCCTGGCAGCAGAGGTAAACGCGAGGTCGTTATACATTATCTGTCCACCTTTAAAGAGCAGTCGGATGTTTACAGTCGCGGCAGACGCGCCGGTTGTCAGCGTTTGACCCTGAGGGCCACATGGAACGACAGCAGCTGCGCTTGTGTACGTCGGCTTGCAACTGCAAGGTTTGCTGTCGACGCCGCAGAAAAACTGTACAGCCAAGTGTGCACATGTGTTTCCGTAGTGTCATGCGGATGGTGCGACCCGGTTTTCAGTATTTGCAACGATAGCTCGCCTAATTATTTTTGCGTATAGAGTCGTCTGTGCCCCGTGCATAATCGAAATGCATTACTTCCTTGGGATGGGCAAAACGAGAACAAGGTAAAAGTTGGCTCCCGCTTTTACCTTGTTCTCGTTTAGCTCATCGTCTTGAATTTTCATCTCCCGCCTTCGCCGTGTTATCCCATCATTTTCTTATGTGTCATCTGAGGAAGTGATTCATTTTGCAATGAATTGTTGTGGCATCGTTCTGCTTGCTGCGCTATACTTTATTGAATTGTTGTGGAACTTTATTGAATTGTTGTGGAAAAGTCTGCGTTGGAAAATCGTGTTCGCATCTAGCGCAAGCAAACTTTACAGAGCGAATGTACGTCTACATTGAAGATTTTTTGGGAAAACAGCTGGTTAGCCTCCAACGCATCAACGTCGGTGCTCTTGAGTATACCGAGGCGGTGCCTCGTCTAGGTAAATAAATAAATAAAAACCAATTTATTTCAACCCCTGCGATGCACGACTCTGGAGGATTAGGTCAATTCAGGCCTTCCCCATCACTCACGAGGCAGCCCGAAGACTCGATAACGTAGCTGTCATATTTGCGTCTAAGTCTATTACGGCGCATATAAAAATCAAGCGCATCAAAGGTCACAAAATCAGGCGACGTGTAAATTTCAGTCACTCCACCATTCTCTAAAATCAACATATTGTGGAAGAAAGTCGCCAACAACAAGAATTGGCGCATCGTGCGAAAGAGTTTATATACGTCAAGTCGCCGAATCGAGCTTGCGAAATACAGCTGCGTTAAATCCCCCCCCTCCCCCCCAAAAAATATAAGTCGTTTAGACATTCGCGGACAGTTAATGGGCGTCCTTAAAGAGCTATCTGACACCGAGCTTTGTCTCCTGAACCAGGACAATCAAAAGACACTTCTAATACAACATACAGATATACTGTCCATCTTACTGTGATAACGAGGCTCTAACATCCCTCCTCAAAGACAGCTTCGAGTGCCTATACGTATATGAACGTGTCAGGTGTATCGCATTTATCACCATTCTTATTGTCTCAAGTCGCAGTGAACATGCCCTTGGTACGTCATAAACGACCGCCGCTTCACAAACGAAAAGAACGAAATATGCTTTAACATCTTTCTCGACGCACAAATATAGAGTGCCAGCTAGCAGCTCCACGTGAGCCCTTCGATATCGCCCAATATCAGAAAACACGCGCGGGTTGGCCTAAGTTCTTTCGAAGAAGACTGCACACGCACCTTTAGTCGCGTGCCGCCGAACGTTTGGTACATGTATTGAAGGTAAGCGTATTTTATGTCAGCCCAAAAGGGCCGACTAGTAAGAACAAACGAGCGAGAAAGTCCCTATAGTGGGACTGCTTTCTTAATCTCCGAAAGTCTGACCCGAATGGTAGCGCAGTGTCGCGTAGATACTGACACACCACACCTCGAAGTAAGGCCACACTAAGCTGTACGGCTGCCGATGAAACTCTTCAGGCATTGAGTAAGTAATTATTGTCGGCGGCGTTAGCTCCCGCTTTGCGTAATCGCTCCTCTCCGAGGCTCTGACAGCTGTTCTATCGACCCGTTACAGAATCTTCGAGTAGCATTGAGATTTATTTCTGCACGTGTACAGCCCTGCATGAGCGATGAGCTACGATCGACTATTCTGCCCATGACCTTCCTGGCAGCTGCTTCTGTGTTCGGAGTTGAGAGAAAAAAAAAGAAAACAGGCTCAAATTGATGCGGCCCCTTGATTTACGGCGTGCAGTCACATTTTTCTTGGCCAGCGCAAACACCATATTTCTCAGATTCCCATCGTGAATCAGACGCCGTATGGTTCCAAGGGTCGCGAATGTGCGGAATAATCAGAAAACGCGCTAGTAGAGCAAATAAATAAAAAAGAAAGAAAAAGTGAATTAAAGTTATCAAATGCGCACTTGTGGACTCAGTCGCGCACCAGGTTGGCCGTTATCTTCCGAGTTCTTTCTTTCTTTGTTTTCCCCTTCTTTTTTTCATACAGCTGTTCACATTGCAAACAGACAGGACTTTCAAAGCCTTCACGGTGAAGGCCATGGCAACGCTGGTACTCGCACTTCGCGGAAACACCGAATCACGCTATCATCAGCCTTTCAAAGCAGCCTCAGCAACTCCGTGGTCATTGCGACATTATACAGGCACGGAGCAACTAGCAACGCAAATGCAATGGACATGTGCGGTGTTTGGTCGCGCTTAGGTGGTGAACTTGAAATTGATCGTGTCCGGCTCCGAGAGAGTCAAGACAGCCGTTCTTGCACAGTGCGTCCGCCGTGAGGTTGTAGAATATCGCAGGTTTGAGATATCGTACGTTGGTGTACACATTTGGCTCATAACCCCGTGCAGGGTAGCCAAGCGGAACTACCTCGGGTTAACCTCCCTGCCTTTCTATGCATCATTTTCTCTCTCTCTCTCTCTCTCTCTTGAAGTCAGTAAGTGCGAAGCAATTCAAATAACATGGGAAGCTAATCATTCCGATGTATACAATTATCTTAACGAATCTTCGCTGATATGTTGTACAATTACGTCAGTGTTCTTATGTGACGTAACCTATCCTGGAATGGAAAAAATTAAAATTTTCTCCAATGACAAAAATTTCGCTCTTTATTTACTTTGTCTCAATTTCCTTCTTGCCCTCCACATTGCTAAGTATACTCATGCATAAAAACCCTTGTTCACCCCAAAATTCGAATGCGCCTCTTCCGTTTGGGGCTCTAATAGCGACCCTCTATCACCAACACTATACAACCAGTTCAGAACTTTATACGTTGCAACTACGCCGGTCTAGCCAGTGTCTCTCTTATGAAGTGAAGGCGAAAACTTCTCGATCTTTCCATTAGAAGCGGAATTTCTCGCTTGTGCATCTTTTTTAGCACCGTTTACCCAAACAGTCTACAACGTACACCCATTTACAGCAGCGGCTCATGCATTCCCAGGCACAGCTCACCAATTAAAAGTTGGTTGACCACACTTCAAGACCCACCGGTGTTTCGCTTCGTTTGTAGCTGTAACAAGCTGTCACTCTCACCACCGCCGATTCTTGAAGATTCAAGTTTGCATTATTTGGTTTTTCTTCTTGAAGTCTTTCAGAGATATCATCTGATTTCACAATCATTTGTTGCACGTAAGAAATGCTTTATCGTTAGCCGGCCACCCACGCTAATGTCACGTCTGCCATCACGGTCACCCTGCACCTGATCTATACGTAGCATGCTAGCTGTACCGCGAATACCTTCAGGTCCCGTACTTGCAAAAAGCGCTTGAGCTTGGGGTGTTCGCAAGAGGAAATGTCAGCAAGTCCTTGACACATTATTAGCGAGGGCAGCTGACCGATAAAAAGAGCGCATAGGACCGAAAAGCTTCGTGTATTTGAACCCAGATTACAATGTCTTAAGTTAAAGCGAGAGGGAACATAGTCCCTGACCTGAAGTGATGGACATTCATACAGCTTGACTCTATAGTCTGCCAACTGACTCTTGGATACTTTAAATGCAGCGCGGGTGAAAGGTAATCTTGCCCCACAGTGGAAGCACTCGACGGTGACACCGATCCCAAAGGCTGGCCAGAAATAAAGCCAAGGGGAACAAACGAGCAAGTGGTTGCCGCGTCGCCTCGGGCCATTTTGTTCTTGAGCCGGTAAGGCCATGCCATTTGCGTTAAGCTCCTTTTCACGCAACAGAACAGCCTTACGGAAACAATTCGCGTAGCATCGCGCTGAGCATGCGTAATTGGAAACAAATGTATTGGCTCGGGCTGGACCATTAGGCTGTCTCTGTCTACCATAAAGGCAAGCTATATGCATGTCCGCCACTTCAGGTCAGGGACTGTGTAGCAGAAGGTTGGCGCTAGCGTTAACTTAGGACATCGTAATCTGAACCTGTGTTCACGGTAGAGTTGGCATGCAGTTGGAACAGGCGCAGGGTAACCATGATCGCGCGGGTGATATTAGCGAGGACGGCTGGCCACTTTTAACCAGGGTAAAAAAAGTTAACTAGACATCGCAACAAGGACGTACTTTGTCAGCCACCTCTCCATACACTATAGCCTTCGTGACGCTAAGTCGTGCGTACAGTGCTTCGGTTCTTCATCTTACGTCGTCGTCACGACTAACGCAGGCATACATTATCGTACGCCCGTGCACGCTACGTATTCTGGAAGGAAAGTTAGGATTACTCGTGCGGGAGGTTCCGGCGAATGCTATGGCCTAGTAAACATAATAAATTTGTCACGTGCCCTTATTATTATTATTATTATTATTATTATTATTATTATTATTATTATTATTATTATTATTATTATTATTATTATTATTATTATTATTATTATTATTATTATTATTATTATTATTTGTACGGAGTTAGTGAGCTTTCCAATCCCCCTTCCCTGGATTCAAGTCTATCGGTCTCAGAGGAACTTGTCTTTAACAGCACCAAACGCCTTAAACCGTGTTTTTCGTGTGATCCTGATGATATTCTACCTGCTTTCATTAAGAAGTACGGGTCCTTGCTTGTTCCAGTGCTTACTTGTATTTTTAATTCTGCTTTAAAGACGAGCACATTCCCAAAGGCTTGGTAAACAGTGCGGATCGTTCCCTTCTTTAAGTCGGGCGTAAAAACTGCTGCGAGCAACTGCAGGCCTATTTCTCTCCTATGCGCAGCATCTAAATTATCCGAGTCAACTCTGCACTGAATAATTTCATCCCCCATTGAAAATACTACCATCCCTCAGAAGCATGGATTCATATTGAGACGCTGCACAACTGCCAATCTCGTCAGGTTCATGATGCATGCCTCTTAAGCAGTGTATAATGAAGGACAGCTGGGCGTCATTTATTTTGACCTCAGTAAGGCGTTTGATCTCGTATGCCACAAGATACTCCTTCAAAACTTGACACAACTTGATCTGCATCACTCTGTCACAGCGCTGATAAGAAGCTACCGACGCGATTGGTACTGCTACGTTAGCGTAAATGGTCAGTCGTCAGAACTTCATGCGGTTACAAGTGGAGTTCGTCAAGGGTCTGTCTCGGGCCCTCGTCTCTTCTCGCTGTTTATTAACGACGTTTCGGCAGGCATTCAAAACTCTTCAATTTTGTTATATTCTGATGGCGCGAAACATTTCAAAGCGTTAAAAAATGTTAATGATTGCGCCGCTCTTCAGGAGGACATTGCAAATTTTGCGTCATGATGTGCTGAAAACAAGATGGTCATAAATGCATCAAAAACGAGAGTTGTAAGCTCCACGCGGAAGACTAACAGTACTTTATTTCCCTCTAGAGCTTTCTATTTCCCTATATTTCCCTATTTCCCTATAGACTTCGATAGCTCTCCGAGTTTCTCACCAAACGCTCACCAGACGAGGCAGCGTGCACTTCGAATGCTCGGCGCAGTATGTCGGGTGACTGGAGACTGCGAACAACCTGTGCCATTTGTAACTTCATTTAAGAGCGTGTGCCTTCCTGTTCTTGAGTACGCCTCCGTGGTTTGGGGCGGCACTAGTAGGTCAAATTGTGAACTTCTCGAAAATGTGCAACAAAAGTTCCCATCTATATTTAAACATCGGTTCTGTCACAATCATTCCATCTCCATAGAGCTAACACAGACGCTCACGTTACCTACCCTCACCTGTAGACGCAACAAATCGCATGTTCTTTTCCTTTACAAATTAATACATGGGAAAATCTGCTGCCTCGCACTTGCTTTCTAACGTGCACTTTTACATTCCGCAGGAAGGCACAAGGAAACAGTGCGCCTTCCAGCCTTCAGATTTTTTTGACCCTCTATCTAGAGCGCAGGCGATATATAACACCCATTTAGAGTGGCTGGATATCTCCATGACTAATTTTAATATTTTCCTGGAAGGAGTTGCAGAGTAATTTCAATAATTGAACAAGAACTCTCATATTTTTTGTGTGTTCCGTCATTCTGTAATCCTTTTTTCTGTTTCTCCACTTTTGCTTTGTATTCTCTTCGCGTACGCATTTTATTCTCTGTTAAAATCTGTATTCGCGAAATTATTATTCTTTTTTCTTTCATGTGGACCTGCGTGTATGTGTGTATATGTGTGTGTGAGCTTCCATTGTTATTCCTGTGCATTGTCTCTTCCTCTGATGAATGACGGATTGGCTACTCGCGACCTAACACGAACTCCATGAGGACCATGTAAGGTCCTGCACTCATGCAGGACCTTACAAAGGCTTACAGAGCCCACTATGACAACATTCACAGACGTCTACATATGATTGACCCAGACGGTAAATTCTGTTTGCCCCCGAAGCTTACACGGAGCAAAACATCATTGCTACACAGGATTCGGCTTGGCGTTGCTTACACCCGTCGCTACGCACACCTCATCAGTCAATCGAACAGCCCTGATTGTGAACACTGCCAGATGCCCGAAACACTGCCACACGTACTGTGCGACTGCCCAGCATATATGCTGGAGCGAAAGACGTTAGACAGTTTCCTAGCCAGCGTTGGCAGGCAACCACTGTCGGAGGAAGCTATCCTCGGCCCATGGCCTGACACTGCAATTTGAATGCGTGCAACAAAAGTATTGTTGAAGTTTCTGCAGGACACCAAGCTCGAGGAGCGGCTCTAGCGAGGCAACTGTCTCATGTACATAAGCACTCACCACTTCTCTCATCATCATCACCCATCCCAGTACTTTCACTCCCCTTCCCTCTTCCCTAGTGCAGAGTAGCAGACTAGAGCGCACTAGCTCAGGTCGACCTCTCTGTCTTTCCTATCAATAAATTCTATTCGATTAAATTTTCCAAGTGTGCCAACACCAAAAGCCTCGAGGTTGTTTCTGGGCACTTTAATAAACACTTTGAATTATTATTATTATTATTATTATTATTATTATTATTATTATTATTATTATTATTATTATTATTATTATTATTATTATTATTATTGCTGTTGTTGTTGTTGTTGTTACTGTTGTTATTATTATTGTTATTGTTGTTATTGTTATTTTTGTTATTGTTATTAGTGTTATTGTTATTCTTGTTGTTGGTTGTGGTGGTGGTGTTTTCGTCGTCGTCGTCGTCGTCGTCGTTTTTGTTGTTAATTTCGAGACACAGACGTTAACGGAACTCACGATAGCTCGATAAAAAAATGAAAAAAAAATCTAATTCCTGTTGGTCCGCTGCCGTGTCATTGACGACGTTGCAGTGCCTATACCGCCGCCGTTAACCGATCGCCGCGAGCACCCAAGATGCGGAACAGGATATTACATAATGCGGCGTTACAGTGGGGCTCTCGTTTTCTCGTTTGTATTTGTTTTGTTTTCTCCTCGCTAGCGCGTCGCGTCGCGCTTGGTTTGTTCCGTCCACAGCGATCGTAGCGACGGCGGGGAACTTCTCTCGGCATTTCCGCCTCGCGTCGTAAGAGGAGCGCAATCAGCGGATATTTGGATCCAGGTTAAGGACAAGGGTGCGGGCGGCACCAAACTGGACCTCGATTGCTCGAGAGCGCGCATGCGCGGGCGAGGGAGCCGCCGAGAGGTTAATTAAAATAAAAGGGTTTCTAGGTTGAGTCGAGCGAGCATCTCGCTCGCTTCGTCAGCCGGCCGCAACTCCTTTTTTTTTTTTTTTTTTTTTGCTCTCGAGTACACAGAAAGAGGCGCTTTCCGCTCCGCCGAGATAAAATCGGCGATGAAGCGAGTGGCCCGGCGCGTTACCCGAATCGCGTTCTTGTTGCGCTGGCGACCTTGTCTCGCTTTTCACTTTTTTGCGGGCAAGGTAAGGTCGGGGCCTCGACGCAGTATCGCCGCCGGGGCTATTACGCCTCGCGCCGCGTCAACTCGATCCCGGATTGTCGCCTCGTTGCGCAAGGGTTTCTCTTGTACGCCTTCGAATGTTCTCTCGCGAGATCTCTATAGAACTTACTATACGGTGAAGAAAGAAAGAAAGAAACAAAACCAAGAAAGAAGGTGGTCATTGGCCAGAGCACCTGCGTATACTATTCGGAATATGATATTTATATGCGAATGTTTGCATTTAATTATGCGGGTGCATTCTCTGCTTCGAATGAAGATTCCTGTAAAATAGGTCGCGCTCTGCGAAGGTCGCACCACGTGCGCCGTACCATACAGCGCAAGGTCGGCTCTGCAGCATATACGACGAAAAGAAAAACGTGCACGCAAGAACGGATGCCGTGTAGGCTTACTTTCGCGGCACTCACGTTGGCTGGAATGGGTCTTAGGTTCTTTTTATCGCGTTCATCGAACTAGGTGACCGCAGCGTTGGCGTGCTGGAGGTGTAGTGAACAACAGCGCGCCATGAGTTCGGAACGACGACGTCGCTGCTTGCGTGCGGTCATCCGGACAGGAGGACAATTGTCGCGGGAATATCTTCTCGATTCGTCGTGCGCTAGCTTTCTCGAAGCTGTAACTCGTTATAATGTCGTTCACGACTCTGGTGTGAGGATGACGTGCAAAGATACAGGCAAAATGCAAAGACTCTATCTCTATAGCGAGCGCGCAGCAATTATACAGTCAACAATGTACTCTGCTTGTAGCAGTCAGGTCATTGTTTTACGATCAACAATGTACTGTGCTTGTATAGCCGTCAGGGCTACCAACTCCTGGCTACTCGAAAGCGTTTATAACAGCATAAGCGTGCGATAAGTACTGCTATTACGCTTCCTAATATTACTTATTATGAATATCTCATATTGCATATAGGCTATTAGGCTGCTCAGTTTGCGTAAATGGCGCGTTGTTGATCATTCTAAACAGAGAGATGGTTTTTAAGCGTAATCACGGTCCCCGATTGCCTTATTCTTGTAGGCCCACGCCAGGTTATTTGCAAAGAGGCTGAATGATGTCGATGCAGTTCGTAACAGCAAGCACTGATAGCTGCATGTCGAGGATAGCTTTTTTTTGTAATGCGGGTTTATAAGCACACTGTAAAGCTCGAGTGATAAGAACACTGCATGCATATCCGACAAACTTCCTTCCACATTTCTTATATATAAAGAAGCGCGCCTCATTACGAAGCAGTTCGTATGCGCCATAAATCGTTCCTTAAAGGACAGGCGCCAGCCAACGCTGACAGCGGCTACTACAAGGTGTTTCGCTTAACTTGAACCAATCTTTAGAATTATGCAAATGTTACGTAGCTGGGCCGTACCAAGGTAATGCTGTTTGCCGTCGCTTGGAGATATTCAGCTAATTTTTTACATTCCACCTAATCAGATAATTAGTCCTAATTCACTAATCAACTTCTCAATTATTATAATTAGATGAAACTTGCCAGTGAGCAAATTGTAGAGCAACACGAGAAACTCTCGATACGGCTTTCTGTTGCTCAGTACGTGCTACAGCAAAGTGTCTTTTCCGAGCGTGGAAGAATCCGGTGAATGCACGCAAAATGGCTTGAGCGTCCAGTCGCGCGGCAATTTTGCGTGTATTCGCGGGATTTTTTCAAAACGAATAGATTGCCTACGCTGAGCAGTTTTTCTTATCAATAGGCTGAGAGGAGGCGAGGAGCACGCTCAGCTCGAAAGAGTTTCGTTGGAGCGGAGCCAGCACAGTGAATATATATATATATATATATATATATATATATATATATATATATATATATAGACAACCGGATGAGGAGAATGGTGCCGGTGTCTGTGGTTGGTCCGCTTCCCCTTAGCTTGTGGCTCGTTGAAAATCTCGGCGGTGTGCAAAGGAAGGTTAAGAATGCCGCTAACACGGATCCTCAGCAAAGAAGAGTTGGCAGACCGATGTAGCATACGTGTCGAAAGGGCTCGATAAGGTTATACTGCACCGCAAACATCTTATTATACGCAAATAAATCCGTGCTCCCCGGCAGCTCGGAGTAGACAGTGCCACGGCGATCGGTAGGCACTCTGCTTTCTACTCCTTTCGGAACGGAGCAGTCTCGGGCTATTCAGAAAAAAAAGTTTCATTTTTGTTCGGCATATTAATGTGTATTTAATGCGTACACGTCACTTTGACATGATCAGTTTTCGCGGTAGGTCAAATGGTCAATCGACGGTTTTTTCGCTTACAGCGAGAAAGACGTCGAATCACAAACTATTATTTTTCTTTCGTTCGGTCTAGTCATGCATAATCAGTGTGCACATATCATATCAGATAGGGTGTTCTCGCGGTTTTCGTGGCGTCGCGTGAGAGACAGGCGCAGTGGGGCGGTGGCTTGAAGATGCTTTGAACAATTGTGGAGGGCCGATTGCAGAACTGGAGTAGAAAAGTTTGGAGTAGCTTTACGTTATAGCGCCCAATGTTTCTACGAATACGGGCCCTGCTGCACAAATTCACTACCACACACTACACACGATCACCAAGCGTGTAGTGTGTTTACTCTTCAGTCACGTTGGTCCCTATTCCCAAACGGTTTATACGCAAGAGCCATTCGTGGTACACGGTGGTGCGCCACGAATCGTGTGCTATCGCCGTGCACCGTTCATCGTGCACGGCCAATCATAACAGAGGTCACATTGTCAGTAAAGACACTCGACCAATGGAAGGCAGTTCTTACAACAAACTGTTAGAACTGCATCTGGTCCCGCAGTGTCAAATACGTAGCGCATAAATATCAACGCGCAGCGACTAGCTCTATGTATTCCTTGCTTTACTCATTCTTTTAGCCCCTGCAGCATCCCATGCCGCAATGTGGTGAACTAGAATATACGCGCTTTCTCTTCCTCATCTCCACCATCATCAGTCATAATTCCTTCTCTTCTCAGTCCCCCCTTCCCAGAGCAACGTAGCAGGCCAGAGTAAGCCGTATGTAGCAAGTAAACCTAGCTTTCTTCTTGCATATAAATCATTGACGCTGCTCTTCGCACTATCGAAGTCGCTGAATCCGCAGAGTAGTTCACGCACGGATGCAACCAAGTTGCTATCAACAGGAGTGCGAGGCGCTGAATAAGCTGCGAGTTTTCCCCAGAAGCAAGCGAACAAGGTTGACCAAGAAGCAGTAAAGGGCAACACACGATAGGAGAATCTTTCAGGCCGCGTGCCCGCGCCTGTTTCTCTGCTCGCCGCCGATGTTCGGCCGGGCGTCGGCGGGTCTGGCGTCCCGCTTACTTGGGGCGCTGCCCGCCTGCCCGCTCATCGTCGCCGGCGTCGCTTGTGCGCGGTGACCGGCGCCGACATATCCGTTCCTGGCAACGATCGCCGCCGCAACCGGACCGTGTGCACGGGGCGGCACGGAAAGAAACAGGTCCCCTTCGACGCCGCGTCGCGAGCTTGCGAGGCCTCTCCCCGGCGAACCTAAAACGAATAGGCGCGCCTGTGCAAATGCGCGGCCGACCGCCCGCCAACCGGAACGCGCGCAATAACCAAACACGCGAAGCTGCGACGCGCCGCGCCGCGCCGCACTTCGTCGCATCCGCAAACAGCGCTTAAAAATCGGTGCGCGGATGCACTGCGGGAGAGCCTCCCGTGTATGTGCGATCCACGACTTTGCAGCGCTTGCTCGTTTGGACCACCTCTTCTTTGCGGCGTAAGTATAAAGCGAAAGAGAAAAAAAGGTATCTCTGTAGTGCGCTTTTGAAAATCTTAGGCTTGCGTGGAGGCGGACTGGAGTGCGCGCGTGTACGAGTGGGTGCTAAGGAGAAAGAGAGATTAGCTTCGAAGGAGTTTCGCCAGACACGGATGTCATCATCGCGGCGCTTTCGCCTCTGAAGCTGCGTGTACTTGCGGTCACGTTTCGAGCGGATAACGGACTCCAGACTTCATCATTATGCTTCGGTAGCAGCATAGCTGAATTCTTAAGCAAGAGAGAGAGACAGGCGGGGGTAGAGTAACACTGAGAGCAAATTACTTGACGCGCGCAAGAAGGCATCAGTATACTCATGAGCGCATCATACAGGAGCTAAATTTTGCCGGCAAATTGATAGCAATCAGTTACTAATGGTAGCACAGTTTGAAACTGCATTCGGCCTATGCCAAACATTTCGTCGTACTTTTACCAGTACAATGTATTAGGATTTTAAATCAAGTTATACCTTTAGTCAGTGTTATCCTTCCACTAGATAGGCAGCAAAGGTATAATGATGCTTTGAACAGTCAGACAGATTATCATATTCCTTATTCATGAACATCTGGTATATTACCAGGCCTAGTACAAGTCCGCATGCAGCTAGGCGGAGTTCTGCTGTGTACGTTAAATATTATTTCTGTTTCATACAACTTGTAGCTAGAAAACGGAAAAGAAGAAAAAAAGTGTCGCAGTCTCGCCCAAGGCGAAGCATTGTTTGCGATAGCAAATTATTAGACTGCTGTACGAAGTAAGGATAGCAGTTTTATCAGTAATATGAACTTGTAAACATTCGCTTACTAACTAAATTAACAAAACATGGCGTCGAGCGCGCACAGGCAAACGTTGAACAAATCTCACTCGATGACCACGGACACTCGCTTTCAGAACGCTGGCGTGAGGAAGAGCGGCAGTAGCAGTGAGCGAACTGCCCCTCGTGCTGCGCCTCTCGCTTGGACCCGAAGTAAGCGGCGGGAACACAGCGCATACGAAGCCATCAGCTCTCGGCGCCGCTACACTTTGTACCCATCGCAAATTGCTTTCTACATAGGGGCGGCGCTCAGCTGCGCCGTACCGTTGGCCATACGGAGCCGGTGCCGGAGCAGAGCACCCCCCCCCCTTCTCCGCCCCCTACTGATTTGCGCGCGATGGAAGGTGACGCAATTCCTCCCTATCTTTCTCCCTTGGGCGCGAGTTCAAGTCACCATCCTCCTGGGTTCACCCTCACAAGCTTTCACTCGCGCCTACAGTCTGCGACACGCGGCTGCGACGTTATCGCACATGGACTTGATACGGCACATCACAGCGACAGTGGAAGTTTACCTGGAGTGTATATACTGTTGCTATCGCAATAAAGGAAAACATGCGGGTCGGTCACCTTGTTTTGAGTGCGCACGATCTCGGCGAGCAGTGGGCCGTGATGTGAATACCTAACAAAAGCTCGCAAGAGTGCACACCGGATGTCTTGTTTAGAAATACAGATTTTGTGTCTGCTGGTGCTGTTGATGTTATATAGAGTTGTTCATGAATTAAACATCTCACAAAAAGTATACACACCGGATGAAGCCAGCAACCTGCTTGTTTTACGTTACTTTCGCTCTATATATATGTCTTTCGCTTCTTTTTATTCATGCATTCGGACAAGCTGCGGCGGGAAACACCTCTTGTGCTCTTGCGAATTTTACGCAAACAATATATTATGTTCATTTTCTTATCTGACATAATTTTATTGCGAAGCAACAACAGCGCACCGTGTTATTACACGATATTTCGTTTACCTCTTGTATGACACCTATACATGTATGAGAAAAGCAAGGAAGCACGAACCATCATGATGCTGGGTGTAGATATTCCACTATAGAACGGTAAACGATTGCACCCCCTTAGAGGACGACATTGCGTGTGTCTCTGAAAGAAGGCGTCCTATAGAATATGAAGCAGGTGCAGATGCCTGAATTGTCGGTAACAAGCGCTCCGTCGCGCAACGACTGTCGGTTGCACATACTCCACAAACGTTTTTAAAAGTGCAGCCTATATGATTAACGATAAAGCCTACCAATGGAGTGGTCGCTTTGCGTCCGATTTGCGATGGCCGCTGCTTCTTGACATCGTGTTGAGTGTATACAGCCTTAGGGCAAGCGATGTATAGTATGAAAATAACTGATCTGTTCGTTTATTAAATATACGGAAGAGGGAACTCAAGCGGTCGCTAGCGACATGTAGAACAACCGTTGTCGACGATGTGCGTGGTTGCGAAAAGAAAGGAATTCAAGGCGTAAGGGTTTTGATGCGAAGGATACTGTTGATGAAACACGTTAAATTATCACGAAGTGACCCCTATATTTGTCCACATGCTGTAATTCGAGGCCCTTAATGCATAAGCCAAGCATTGCACTTCCACTTTCTCTTCCGTTAGCTTTTTTGTTAACGCCCGATTATTTCATGTTCGTTTCTTTATCTTTGTTTAAAGCTTACACTGTAGGCTAGACTATACCTCGCCTATACAAGAGGTTGTTTCTCATCCGCAGTGGGCTTGTGTCTCGTGTGTCTCACTGGGCTTGTGTCTCGTGCGAATATGCGCGCACGTGCCCTAACCCCCATATTCATAAGCACGTATAAACTACAAGCTCTGCCTTGTCTCCACCTGTAGCGAAGGGCAGCGCCCCACAGGCAAAGGCGAAGGGCAGTAAAGGGTTGCGCCACCCAGGCCTACATAGAGTAAACCATAGGCGATGTTTCCTTGGCGCGACAGGTTGCATGCAGATGCTCCCTCAGTTTTGGTCGCACTGGAAGATGCAACAAGGTGTGACACGAACGCTTTCTTTTCTTTCACGCGAGGTAACGTCGAGTTTGTGCTCCCGCGGTACACCAGGCACAACTACAGCTATTCTGGAGGACGAGTTTACGCCCTTTCCTATCCTCACAAGGCCTCATCTACTCTACTTGTAGTACATACGACCGCTTGTGATACCTTCCTAGCCACGATTTTCGCTTTCCTTTTTAACCGCTGTAGCGCACGAGTTTGCTTCGCGACTTCAGTTGCAGAAGCTAAAAAAACTCAGCGCAATACTGCGCATTGGGCGAACCACGATGACGGCACTCCAGTTCCGCCAGCGCTTTGCCGCCGCGAAGTGCGCGACGGTCTCGCGGACCTTCGCGTGCGCGGGGAGCGCCGGCGACTGCGTCGGACAAAAGGGGGCCGCGGCCGGTGGCGGGCGGACGGGCGCCCGTCGGGGTACGGGACGGGCCGACCGCGCGGCCGAGGAGAACGTCTGCGGCGCGGGAGTGGCCCGCGTCCAACTTAGGCTCAGGAGGAAAAGGGCGATGAGGTCAATTTAATTTGACAGGTGCGCTCCCGAGCTGCTCGCGTTTGGCTGCGCTGCGGCATCGCTGGCGACCGGTATTTAGGACGTCAATGGGCCAAAACAAAACCGGGTTGGGTGCTGCTCTGGCTCGCCGCCGCCGCTGCTGGTCGCTGCCTTGTACGTTCGTCTCCTATTTCTTGTTTTCTTGTTGTTTCGTACGTTCGTTTACGCCCGCTTATTTTGTGGCCTCCGCGCGCGCGCGCCACTGTATACGACCGGGGCGGCTGCCGCATGCGGGAAGGAGTCGTCGTCCCCTTCGTCGTCGGTTCGCTTCGGACCGCTGCTTCTGCGGATGACGGCGCTCTCAATTCGGTTTTGCTCGTCATCGCGCGTGCGCGATACGCCCCGCTTACACGGTGTAAATCCCGTAGCAGGAGTGCACGTGCGACGAACAGGATGCAAACGGCAGTGTCCATCTTGCGCGTTTCTCTCAGGGCCGTTCATCAGAGAAGGGTGTGTGGTCACAACGGGCGGGTTCTCTTTATTTTATTGACGTAAAATAAAGTGTGAAGATATACGCGGGAGTGAAACTTCAATCAGTATATATATATATATATATATATATATATATATATATATATATATATATATATATATATATATATATATATATATATATATATATACGAAAAAGAGATTCGCTTTCTGGCGACATCCATCGCTTGCACGTGTCCGTCCGTCCGCGTGTTCGTGCTTGCGTGTACCTGCGTGTGTGCGTTTGTGTTGTGGGAAGGGAGGGAGATGCGGTAACGAGGCGGCGTCTTCGACGTCTTGTTCTTTTTTTTTTTGCCTTGGCTTGGCTTGCGAATGCTAGGACTCCGTATGTTATTGCAATTGTGATTTCAATCGTGTTTGTCGCGCATAGTAAACCTTCAGTCGAGAGTAAACGCTGGTGTTGTTTCTCTTCCGCTCGTATTCCCGTATCTTTATGTTTGCGCTCTTGTGAACTATGCCATTATATACGTATCTGCTATTTCCCCTGCCAAAGGTATGAACAGCAGTTTGGCCAGGACGCGTCTACAATAGTGGCTCAGGTGATCGTAAAAGCGCCCGGCGCCAGTTATCGCGTGAGCACGAGCAACTGTGGTAGAGCTAGCGCGGTGCAAGTTTACGCCGCGATTCCCTGTGTGTGTGTGCAGGGACGTACGCGCGGTCGTTATGCGGTCGCAAAGCACGCACCGCGTGACCTCGATCCACATGTGGAATCCGGAAAGAGGCAACCCTTCTGTGGTCTCTGCACCGAGCACTGAAATGGCCAGCCTTATTGTGGTACTTGCGTATACGCATGGAAACGAGCTTCAACTACGCGTCTCTTACCGCACAAACCCTCTGTTTGTCAGCGTTGCTCACAATAATGTAAGAACTACTCGTCTTGTTTATATGAGAGTAGGAGTTCAATTGCCGCGGTCTTCATTTAGCATGTTGAATTTGGACCAAACGATATAGTTACCGCAAGCATCTTGTAACGGAGTCGAAAAAGAAGCTGACACGAGAGAACAGTTTTTAGAAGTCGAAGAGGAGGAGGAGTCAGAATAAAGAGTACATTTGCACACATTTCATATTCTAGTGCCTGCCCACACTAATTTAGTTACAGGGTTTTGGGTGCCTGGACATAAGGGATTATTCATGAACGAAATGGCCGACAGTGTCGTGGAAGCGGCCCTCAATGTCCCTGTGCTATCATTACTTCCTACATCAGCCTATACCTGACTACTGCTAGATTCAGGAGATATGCAATTATTCAAGACTTTTTGAACCCAGCTATGGCTAATTTTTCAGAATATCGACACCTGCTATTCCTTTGGCACAAAAATCCTTTTCACGCCAGAAAAACTGAAGTAATTTTTACCCAACTACGTCGCCGAATACCAGTATTAAACTTTTATCGTCACAGGGCTGATCTGGCGCCCTTCCCAGTGCGCCCAATCTGTGAAGAAGATGAGACTGTAGATGGTTTTTTTTTTTCTTATTCTGCCGCCACTTTTCTCCTTTACGAAAAAAGAAAATTAGAAACAAGGTTTAGCCAACTTGGTTTAAATCTTTCCATTCTGAATATTTCTAGGAGCCTCCACTTTTGGAAGCTACCACAGGGATATTCGTTCAACTGTGGAGGAATTTATAGTTGTTTCAGGGAGATTTTTTAAATTTCTTCACATGTTACTTTTTATTCATTTCCTCCGGACAATTTCATCAATTTATGTATTAACAGCAATTTCCTAATACCATCCAAATCTTGGCCGATCCCCCGAAGTGGATATGCATTGCCATAGAGAGCAAAACAAAACAAACCAAACCAATCCAAGAGTAATGACGGCGCTATATTGCTTGGACGATTCTTGACCACCCGAGTTATTGCCAATCCCTCATTATAGGTGTGTGCCAGGGATATAGAGGGCAAAAAGAAAAAAGAACAGCGACATCTTGGTGTCGCTACAAACTTGGCGTAGCCAATTGCAGGATTCTGTGCTATTTGCCGGGACAACTATAGCGTCGATTTGTCAAGTTATACAATTGTGTGTCGACCTCACGACAAACCGTGTTGATGATGTCAAGCTGGTGCCGTTTACAGAAGTTGTCGCATGCTTTCTAGTTTTTTATAGCGCAGAAATTTGATGCACTACAGACCGGAGTGGGCACACACAAGCGCTACTATCAACAATGCTTCATTTGAAGCCGGATCACGGGTTCATATACCCGAGGCAAACAGCAACCATGCGCATGCTATGAGCCAGCGAGAAATGACATTTCTTTCCTAATTTCTCGCTAGCTTAGAGCACGCTTGTTTGTTTGCATTGTGCCTGTCAACCAATAATCAGGTTTCTCCCAAACCACTGTTGAAAGTATCACTTGTGTGTGTCTCCCCTTCGGCACATTCTGCCTCGAAATTGTGCGCCAAGAACTAGCAAATATGTCCGTACAAAAAAGGCAGAAATTCAGCAATTGCTGTATACGTTTCCACGATGATAACAAAAAAAAAGAGAGAGAGAAAGAGACGGAAAGCAATTATATCGTCGAATCCACCTATTTTTCACACGATGTACCATCGAAATACCCTACAGGTATCTACCATATGACGTACTTGGAGGTATACGCGAGAGTCTGCCCTTAGTCGCTTTTCTCTCCTTATATATTCAATCGAGGTGACGCCTTATCGCCCAGATGCCTTAGCTGTTGCGAATTGATATGCAGGTATACAAGGCTGTTTCTTTTTCTTGTACCCGCCATTTTAAGGCCATCGATCCGTCGCAGCCGGTTTTGCAACGCCTAATCCTTGAAAGGCTCCCACCGGAGTTGCATATAGGTTCTCCCCAGACAGTATAACGAAGGCGATGCGCTCTGAAGGTAGCGAGATCTGAACCCTTCTCTCGAAGGCGACGAAGGAGTTCGAAAGTACGCGTCAGTGATTTTTTTTCTTTTTTAGTGCCATATACATACTATGGCCGGTCACGTATGCCACTCGATGACCTCAGAATATATACCCATAATATGTGCGTCGTGGGTGTCTTTTGAAAGATACACACGGGGTCATCGGGGAGAGGGAAATATTTACTTATAAACTATAGAGGCATGGATAAAGGAAGGTCCACTGTAGATATTTATACCGCTGACTGAGAATGAGTGAACAATTTTGTGTTTTGTTTTTCTACCGTGCAAATGAATTGAGGAGGACCATAAGAGACTTCGTTACTACGCACTTATTACACATTTGCGCGTGGAGTACACGAGTCGTATTATGCGCGCATGCGCGCATAATACGACCCGTGCTCATAATTCTCATATAGAGTCGAAGCGGAAGGTAAAGCGAGAAGAGCTGTCGCCGAGTGTGACGGAGATTCTGTAAGCCTTGAGAAGTTCTAAAGATTGTAAGGAACTGTCCTTGTCGACCTGCACAGCTTGCAGCGGCCGAAAATTCTTCCGGGGTCCAATTGTGCAGACTAAAGGCAGCTCCGGTCACACCCGCAGTGGCTTCGATAATTTTCGCCAAAATTGTGCACTGCGTTTTATCACGGACATATGACACCCGGACCCGAAATAATTCGCGTCATAGCCACAAAATAGGAAAAGTATGCCTGAGACACGAGACGTACGTTTGGTTACAGCTTCCACTGGGAATAAACCCCTTCTTAAAAAATTGTTTCCACAGAAAAAGTTAGTTAGTTAGTTAAATGGGGTTTAATGGCGCAAAAGCAGCTAAGGCTATGCTGCGCCAAACACGAGGTATTTTAAAATCCTGTTTATGAAGGAAAAGGCTTTGTTAATAACCTATATTTTATGTAAAAATCCAGTGTCATGTAGAAATTTACGGACGTCACATAATGGGACTAGCGGATCATCTCCTAAAATCAGAGCAGGGTGTAAAGGTATGTGTAGTTCATATAATTTGTGCAAAAGTGTTCGTCTGTGTGTTTCAGTCTGCGTACATGTGAGTAATATGTGCATAACTGTTAGTGGCTGTTGACATTTCTCGCATGTTGGTGTGTCTTCTTTCGTAAGTAAGTAATTGTGTGTGAGGTGTGTGTGCCCAATGCGTAGCCGGCATAAAACTACTTCGATGAACCGCTCTTGATGATAACACGACTTCCACTCGCCAACTATGGGTTTCGTGAGATGTAGTTTGTTGTCAGCACAACGGTCCCATTCGCGTTGCCATTTCGCCGTTAAGGCTTTTCTAATCGCACGGATGCTATCTTTGTATGGAAGTGTTGTGTTTGTTATATCTTTGTTCGCTGCCACCGATGCACATCTATCGGCTGCTTCGTTCCCCGGTATCCCAACATGACTTGGTACCCAGCAGAAGCGGATTGATCTCCCATATTTATTCAGCGCGACCATGTTTAGTATATCCCCTAACAAGGGTTCACACTCAGATTTCAGATTTAAAGCTTTCAGTGTACTTAAGGAATCAGTGTATATGACTGTGTTTTTGTGCTTGCCAGTGATAATCTTTTTAACTACTACCCATACAGCATAAACTTCAGCAGTGAAAACCGAAGCATGTTTTGGTAGACGAATACTTGTTTCCCAATTGTCTGTTACGGCCCCTACGCCCACGTGTTCTTTTGTTTTGGAGCCATCTGTGTAGAATTCCATGTGATTTTGATACTTCTCCTGAAGAGCACGGAATTCTTGTATGATGTGTTCGTGTGGAGTGTCTCTTTTCTTTAAGTGTGTTAGTGTCCAGTCACACAACTGTGTGAAATGGTACCATGGGGCCAACCGTTGTGGTTTCTTGGCAACCTGGAGGACTTCGTGGGGAATGTCATAATCCCGACAGTACTGCTCATACCGCAGGACAAGTGGCCTAATCATATTCGGTTTATTTGTGTAGTGTAAGCGTGAGTTGCACTGTGTAAGGATGTTGTAGCATATGTGTTGTGGTGATGACTGAATTCTTAGTACGTAGGAAAAAGTGAGTAATGCTTTGCGCTGCTGTATTATTATTATTATTTGTTTTGAACACATATACACATATATACAGTTAACAGGAAAGGGAAGGCGAGGAGCAGGCTGGCAACTGCCACCGGAAGGGGCACAACGCCTGCCTACTTTTCTGAAGGGAGGTGACAGCAACACAGAAATGGAAGATAGGAAGGAAGGGAGGAAAGAGGAAAGGAAGAGCAACAGGACAAATCTAAAGACTAAAGCAGAACACAGTACACTAGCTCGTTGTTCCGCCGAGTTTCGACTCTGCAGCCGGAATTAAACTGACGCTGCTGTAAGGAGGGTTCATTACACTCAACATATAAACTTTGAATGGGTGACGTTCTGTAGGCACCACTTGCCAGTCGCAATCCAAGGTTATGTACTGGATCAAGTAATTGGATGTAGGACTGCCTGGCTGAACCATAAACCACGGAGCCGTAGTCTAAAAGGCTACGCACAAGAGACCGGTAAATACGTAAAAGACAGGTTCGGTCGGAACCCCAGTGCTTATGAGCCAGAACTTTTAGGATATTCAATGCTTTATTTGCCTTAATTTTGAGTGTTTTAATGTGGGCTAGGAAGTTTAGTTTTTTATCAAAGATTACTCCCAAGAATTTACATTCCTGTTTTACCGGCAGTGCGACATCATTCAATTTTAGAAGCGGGTCTGAGTACAATCCTCGTTTTTGCGAGAATAGCACTGTAACGGTTTTTTGAGTAGAGAAGCGGAAGCCATTTTTCTCAGCCCACTCGGTTAGTTTATTAATTGTTATCTGGAGCTGTCTTTCACATGTTTGTAAGTTTGAGGCGCGGCACGCTATTTGCAGATCATCCACATAGATGGAGTGCATAACAGAGGGGGGGATGACTTTGTTAACAGAGTTCATTTTTACTATGAAGAGTGTTGTACTTAGTACGCATCCTTGTGGCACTCCATTTTCCTGGATGAATATACGTGACAGCGCCGTTCCTAAACGCACCTGGAATGTTCGGTCCGACATGAAATCGGCTAGACATTTGAGCATTCTACCTCGGATTCCTAAATCTGCTAAGTCCCTTAAGATACCAAACCTCCATGTTGTGTCGTAGGCCTTTTCTAAATCAAAGAAAACAGTGAGACAATTTTGTTTGTGTAGAAAGGCCTCACGTATCTCGTCTTCTAGCCGGACTAGGTGATCTATTGTGGAGCAACCTTTCTTGTATCCACATTGATGGTTATCTAGCATGTTCTCTGTTTCAAGGATGTATGTCAGTCTTATGTTGATGATGGCTTCATAGGACTTTGCAAGACAACTTGTGAGTGCTATGGGTCTATAACTGGTTGCTGTTGTGGGAGGTTTTCCAGCTTTCAAGAACGGGATTATGATAGCTTTCTTCCACTCTTTCGGCATTTTTCCCGTTTCCCAGATTTTATTAAAAAAACGAAGCAAGGTTTCAACTGCATTAGGAGATAGATGAGCGAGCATCGCGTAATGTACTCTGTCCGGACCAGGTGCTGTTTTTTTGTCAGTTGTTAGTACTCTATTGATTTCCGGTAGTGTTAAAGCGGCATTATACGGTCTTTCTGAACTTCCTGTGGTCGGAAGCTTTAGTTTTTCTGCTAATTGCTTATGTTTTAGAAATGCAGCTGAATAGTTTACCGAGCTTGATATATTATGGAAGTGTTGTCCTAATATGTCTGCTTGTTCGTCTATATTTGTTTGTGTGCCTGGAGGTGATAGTATAGGGATAGTGTAAGAAGCGTAGTCGCCTCTAAACTTACGAACCTGATCCCACATTCGTTTGGATGTTATTGAACTATTTATAGACGAGACATAATTTTTCCAGGACTGTATTTCGGCTTGTCTGCGTGTGTACCTGGCTTTCGCTTTTGCTTTTTTGAAGGAGAGTAGATTGTCTTGTGTTGGGTATCGCCGAAAGATACCCCATGCTTTGTTTTGTAGTTTTTTTGTTTGTGTACATTCCTTCGTCCACCAGGGTTTCAGGTTTTTTCTTAATAAGCCAGAGGATTGTGGGATTGTTTCTGCTGCTGCAGCAAGTATACAGGCGGTGATCTTATCATTCATTTCATCTATGGTTAGCTCATCTGATATATTATCCAGACTCGCCTTTTCAGTAAAGAGAGGCCAGTCTGCTAGGTGGAGTTTCCAACGGGGTGGTCTTAATGGTATGGTAGGAGAAGGAGATTTTCTTTTAATAATAGCAGGCATATGGTCACTACCATAGGGGTTGTCAATAACATTCCATTGAAAATCGTCAAAGAGAGATGGAGAGCATAGTGCCAGATCTAAGCAACTCATAGCGCCTGTGCTTGGGGAGTAGTAAGTTGCCGCACCGGTGTTTAAAAGGCATATGTTATTTGTTAGGATAAAATCTTCAAGCGTTTGACCCCTGGTGTCAGTTGTTTGACTACCCCACAACGTGTTATGTGAATTAAAATCACCGGCTAATAAAAATGGCTCGGGTAGCTGGTTTAAAATTAACTCTAGGTCTCTTACGGTAAAATGTAAATGCGGCGGAATGTATACTGAACAAATGGTGATGGTTTTGTGAGCTAAAACGGTGACAGCAACGACTTCTATGTGAGTGTTAATGGGAACTTCTCTGGCTGCTATACCACCTGGCAGGACAATGGCTACACCACCTGACAGCCGGTTCGCCTGAGTACGGTCGCGCCGTAAAACAGTGAAACCTTTCAAAATGCTTTTGTGTTTTTCGCCTAGGTTTGTTTCCTGTAAACACAGGGCGACAGGAGAGAAGTTTATTAATATGTCTTTAATGTCACCTAAGTTGTGTAAAAGCCCTCTACAATTCCAGTGGATAATAAAAGCCATTTTAAAATGGAAAGATAAGAAATGGCATTACGGAAAAATTAAGAGGTGTGGTATAGGTGACATGAATTAAATGGCTAATACAAATGAGCGATAACCTTTAGGTTAACGCTTTCTTATTTTGAGTTGTTATTGGGATTTTGTCCCTCTTACCGCGCTCGAGAGAGCGCTTATCCTTCGGTGTCAATGACACCGGAGTTTTTGTTTCGACCTCCATCGCTCTCTCTGAGGCGCTGGAGGACCGAGAGTTAGGCGCCGAGACACGTGCCTCGGGCCTTGGGGTTCGTTTGATTTTAGGGCCCTGCGGGGCTGGTGTCTGCAGGGCCGTCGAAGAGGGTGGAGCAGTACTGACTGCTTCCACCACGGGGGCGGGAGGAGTCACTACGGCACCACTGCGCGTGGGCTCGGAGGACTCCGGAGGCCTCTGTGACGCTGCCCCCGCCTGCATCACTTCGGCATAACTTCTTCGGGGAAGGTACGACAGTCTTTTTCTGGCTTCGAAGAACGAGATTTTTTCTTTAACAGTTAGCGCAATGACTTCTTTTTCTTTTTTCCAGCAAGGGCAGGACCGCCAATAAGCGGGGTGATCTCCCTTGCAGTTAACACAATGTGGCGAAGAAGTGCAATTCTCTGATTGGTGGTCGTTGGAGCTGCATTTAGCACAAGTTGTTTGTCCTCGGCATGCATGTGAAGCATGTCCAAATCTTTGGCACTTAAAACACCGTCTAGGATTTGGGATATACGGTCTCACATTGACTTTGACATAACCTGCATCGAGTGAAGTAGGCATTACGCTTGTTCCGAAGGTGAGTATAACATGTTTGGTGGGGATTTCTTGATCGTTTCTTCGGATTACTATTCTTTGTACTTTGGTGACATTTTGTTCCTGGAAGCCTTCCAGCAGTTCCTCGTCGCTTAAACCAATGAAGTCTTCTTCAGATATTACTCCCCTGCTTGTATTAAGTGTTCTGTGGGCTGAAACAGTCACTGTCGCTTCGCCAATACTGGTAAGTTCAGAGAGCTTATCTGCTTGTTCTTTGTTATTCAGTTCTAGGAGGAGGTCCCCGCTAGACATTTTGGATGCTTTGTATGTAGGTCCTATTTTGTCTTTCAGACACTTCGCTACCAGGAAAGGAGAGAGTTTCCTTACCGGAACGTTGCTTTCACTATGCACTACATAGTACTTTGGAAATGTTGGGGCGTTGCTTTGAAAGGAAAATTGAAATGGTACTTCGGTGCGGCATCTCTTCAGACGCCGATCATAAACAACAGAGGCTTGCGCTGCCATAGGAAAATGTGTATGTTCGGCAACAGCGCCGACCGCCCACCACGGAGCCCAACGAGGGGACGCGGCACAGCTTGTGTACAAGCCTGCACGACGCCAGCCGTACGCCATCACTATAACCCAATATGGTGTACCCAAGGTAGGATATCCACACAAGGTTAACCCTTGCCGCCGTAGAGAAAGGAAGTAAATGGAAAAGAGAAGAAGACAGGAAAGGTAAAAAAGTTAGAGATAAAGACGAAGGTTTGAGGAGAGAGAGATAGGAAGAGGCGACTACCGATTTCCCCCGGGTGGGTCAGTCCGGGGGTGCCGTCTACGTGAAGCAGAGGCCAAAGAGGTGTGTTGCCTCCGCCGGGGGGCCTTAAAGGTCCGATCACCCAGCATCGGCTCAACCTCCAGGATCCCCCTTTCCCCGGACACGGCTAAGCCGCGCACGACTACACGCGGGAGGGTCCAACCCTCGTGTGCTCGGGTCCGTGGTGTCGCAACACACCAAACGCCTGCTGACGCAGACGCCCCTGCGGGGTTTCCACAGAAAAAAGAATTGTTAACTTACATAAAACTGATTAATAAAATTATTTCATTTCCTGTATTCATCTTTGAAATGCATTTCTTTGCTATCCTGAGCTTCATAGCACCAAACCACTTTCGGGAGCAATGCATGCCACAGGAGCCGGCTGCAGGTATTATCACCCGTGAAGTGGCTCCGAAAGTTTTGAAGAAATCGGCATTCAACAGAGACATTGCGTGCACCATGCATACAACGTCCTCGGTGCGATGAGAATTCTTATTTGGGCTAGTTGGTTCATATTTGAAACTAACGCGGAAGAAGACAACGTGTAAGAACATATGTAGTTGACGCCCACAAATGTGTGTGGTCATCCCTGTTGCAATGCTCCTAAAATTAGAGTGACGAGCGAATCTGCAACTGTTCAGCCCTGCAATGTTCCTGCACTGAGACTGCCACTGAACCCCTCTGATAATGAGTGGCTCGTGTGTGGAACGCCCAGTTGCCGAATTTTTGTGTGCTTCGAATGCTTCTGGTACGACGCTCCGGCCCGCTGTTTTGAAGCACACGACATGACGAGAAAAAGTTCAGGCGATGCACACGAAGTGCAAACAAATGTATTGTTTCACAGTGAACAGCGATGCATTTACAGAAAAGAAAAAAAAAACGTTGTGAAAAAAGAATCGAGTGAAAGGACGTCAAGCACAAATAAAAGAGGAATAAAGACACCAACGTGGGGCGAATACAGATAGAAGAATGTGGTCGCCAATTTGTCGAATATCAGTGAACAGCGATCAGCCACCAAAGACGGCTTTCCAAATGCTGCAGATGTAATTCATCGCGAAGTAAAACAAATCTCTCTCTCTCTCTCTCTCTCTCGCACTCCACTAAAATTTTTTTTTGGAAAGCATCGCGTTCATTTAGTTCATAACTGCTCGTTCAAATTTGTAAGAGGCGCACGTACCTTTTGGTGAAAACGTAGCTTATAATATTACATAAAATATGTGCTACCTCGCTACACACGAGATGACGGCCGCCTCTTTCCGTTACTATATCGCTCTCTGCCCACGCGAGTAACTTGTGCTTCCTGGTGGCTGCGCTCTTCGGTGGCCTACCTTCTTCCAACAAGTTTCGTTTTCCGGCACGCCCACCAGCCTGCAGACGCTAAGGGAAAGTGCGGCCGGAAAGACAGGGAAAAGACCAGTCTGTTGCGGCGGTCGGGTGAGAGGTGTTGGTGATGCCCTATACGATCGCGGGTGGTCGTTAAGGTGCTTCGCGCGATCTGATCCTCTGCGCAAGACACGTTCTCAGGTGTAACAAATGGCGGTACGGAACAAGTTATGAAACTGTCTCCGCAACAGCCCAGTCCAACCACCGTCTCGTGCATACGGGATCATGTATTGCAACCGAAAGGAGCAATATAGGTAATAAACTTGAACAACCATGCTTTATCCTCCACATCGTGGAGCAGTGCAACATGACGGCAATGCCTTGGATGTTATAAGAACCTAATTGAAAGACTTATTATTTGGGCAACCGAGGGCGCGTTCACGCAGCCGTGACCGAGTGAGCAGTGGTTGTAATGGTTCGGCGTGCTGTTCGGTGGGTGTGCATGTGTTGCACTATTTGCGAGAAACCTGTATCCCATACAAGGAAGGACAGAGGAAAAAAAAAACTCATGAAATATTTTTTTAGCTTGCCTTCTCTCCCCACCTTTCAGTCTGCTAACACGCACGCACGGCACGAACATATTTCGTAAGGTCATCCTCAATGAATCAATTAGGCTAAATTTCTTGAAAATACTGTCGTATTCCCTGTGCGAGTGAGTCGGCACCAATTAGAACTCTAGACTCCGGGCAAATGTGCTCGTCGAGCGAGCGAGTTACACACAGTATGATTGTCGCCTCTCGAAAATTGTATTCCTCTCAACCGCAAAACGCGTTCCAAGTCACGAATGACATCCTGCACGGATCTTATGCGAGCAAGTCGTCGACTCGACGGGAGACAATAACATTCTTACGAGCCGCTTGTCCTGCGTGGATAAAAGACGACGACGGGTAGCAGGACCGTCTTGGCAACTTGCCTAGCCGAATCTGAACATAGCTCGTACGTAAACGTTGTCCGACTTCTTTCCCATTTCGTCGACCAGTCACAATACTAAGCGAGCACAGCGCAATCACCGCGTTGCAGCCGCTGGCAAACCTTGCTTTACTACTTGGCACTGCAGCTTCTCCGCTGAACACGACCGGACGCACACAAACACACCAGAAGTGCCGCGAGCGCTTCCCGTGTCCTGTACATAGCGAGTCAAAAATGGAGGTCAAATGGGTTTGCGTGGCTTCTTTCTGCTTCTTTCCAGCCCTCCGGCCTCTTTCTCGGGAGTCGGGAGGCGAGCGAGCGGTCGGTCGCCCGGCCGCCAAAAAAGATCGACAGGAGGGAAGTGCTGGTGCCCGACGCGTGCTGCGCCCGAAGCAGCCGCAACAGCAGGAGCGCGCGTACGTGTGTACTTTCGGCCCACAGCGCCCTTGCCACTACTGCCACTCCTCGCACGGGCAGCGCGCGCGTCCTTCAACCGTTGCTCATTTCGCCTATTTCGCTATAGTGCCTCCTTCCTCGGCGGGCGCAGCCAGCTGCCGCCGTATAAGCTAATACTAGAAAAAACAAAACAAAAAGCATTTGCGACTACCGCTCGTCGCTCGCAGCCGAGCCTGTCGCTCCTTTCCAAACGAAAGGAACATCGCTGCGGCGATGCCGGTCGCGAACAGCCGAGAGACGTCGAGCGAGTGCTCCGTGTTGTGTTGCTGCGTTCCGCGCTGTGTCGTTGACCCCCATCCAATGGCGGGAGAAAGTGTTCGGACGTGTTCTTCCTTCGTTGGGCCGCCTTGTTTGACTGAAGGATACGCTCTTTCTCTCGACGCTCGCTCTACGCGTTGGTTGCGCGGCGCAGGTTGACCCTAACCGAGTTTCTGTCTTCCCTCACCTGCCATGGCTTCCTCTCCCAAACACCCCCTCCTCCTAAAGAAAAAGAAAGAAAGAAAGGTGCCCCAGGAAGATGGGGCAAGGCCCTCCGTCTGTCGCGCGTCCCGGACGAAAGAGGCCTGCCTGTAAAGGCAGGATTGGGGCATCCGCGGATCGGGCGGCATCGCTCACAGTTCGGCTTCGCTGGGGGGGCTGATCACTTTCGGCTCGCCGCATAGCTCGTCGATCTTGCAAAATCGCGCGCAGATAGCGCAGTTGAGGACCCTGGTGGCCGAGGTGCGAGGTAGGTCGGCGAGCCGCGAGCAGTGTTGGTGATGGCTCGTGACATTGTCTTGTTCAACGCTATGCAAAGCCTACGTAAGCCTGGGAATAACTCGTGTTGTTTCCTCCTTCCGCGTTCGTTTTATGAACGCCTTGAAATCGCCGCTGGATATTTCGTCAAAATCCGACGTTATCTATTACGGCCTTCAGTGCGTCTAGCTAAGCACACTTGCAGGAAGCGCAGACGTTTCGCAGTCTTACATGGAGTATACATGCCATGGAAAATACCCGGGGCTAACGTTGCTGTTCACAAAACGTTTCAAGTGGATTCGCGACCCGGAATTATCCTCAGCATCTAATACGGTGTCAAGGTAAATGTGAACTATGTGGGCAGTGTTTTGCATGACTTTAGTTGGCAGTGGAACTGTACAAGAAAGCTGTACAAGGGCACATCCGATGTGTGCGCTCATAGACGTAACCATCATCATCATCATCATCATCATCATCATCCTAGTTACGCCCACTGCAGGGCAAAGGCCTCTCCTATACTTCTCCAACAACCCCGGTCGTGTACTAATTGTGGCCATGTCGTCCCTGCAAACTTCTTAATCTCATCCGCCCACCTAACTTTCTGCCGCCCCCTGCTACGCTTTCCTTCCCTTGGAATACAGTCCGCGACCCTTAATGACCATCGGTTATCTTCCCTCCTCATTACATGTCCTGCCCATGCCCCCATTTCTTTTTCTCGATTTCAACTAAGATGTCATTAACTCGCGTTTGTTCCCTCACCCAATCTGCTCTTTTCTTATCCCTTAACGTTACACCCATCATTCTTCTTTCCATAGCTCGTTGCGTCGTCCTCAATTTAAGTAGGACCCTTTTAGTAAGCCTCCAGGTTTCTGCCCCGTAGGTAAGTACTGGTATGACACAGCTATTATACATTTTTCTCTTGAGGGATAATGGCAACCGGCTGTTCATGATCTGAGAATGCCTGCCAAACGCACCCCAGCCCATTCTTATTCTTTTGATTATTTCAGTCTCATGATCCGGATCCGCGGTCACTACTTCTCGTAAGTAGATGTATTCCCTTACCACTTCCAGTGCCTCGCTACCTATTGTAAACTGCTGTTCTCTTCCGAGACTGTTAAACATTACTTTAGTTTTCTGTAGATTAATTTTTAGACAGAGCCTTCTGCTTTCCCTCTTCAGGTCAGTGAGCATGCATTACAATTGGTCCCCTGAGTTACTAAGCAAGGCAATATCATCAGCGAATCGCAAGTTACTAAGGTATTCTCCATTAACTCTTATCCCCAATTCTTCCCCATCCAGGTCTCTGAATAGCTCCTGTAAACACGATGTGAATATCACTGGAGAGATCGTATCTCCCTGCCTGACGCCTTTCTTTATTGGGATTTTGTTGCTTTCTTTATGGAGGAGTACAGTGGCTGTGGAGCCGCTATACATATCTTTCAGTATTTTTACGTACCGCTCGTCTACACCCTGATTCCGTAATGCCTCCATGACTGATGAGGTTTCGACAGAATCAAACGCTTTCTCGTAATCAATGAAAGCTATATATAAGGGTTGGTTACATTCCGCACATTTCTCTATCACCTGATTGATAGTGTGAATATGGTCTATTGTTGAGTAGCCTTTACGGAATCCTGCCTGGTCCTTTGCTTGACAGAAATGTAAGGTGTTCCTGCTTATATTTGCGATTACCTTAGTAAATAGTTTGTAGGCAACTGACAGTAAGCTGATCGGTCTATAATTTTTCGTCCCCTTTCTTATGGATTAGGATTATGTTAGCGTTCTTCCAAGATTCCGGTACTCTCGAGGTCATGAGGCATTGCGTATACAGGGTGGCCAGTTTCTCTAGAACAATCTGCCCACCATCCTTCAACAAATCTGCTGTTACCTGATCCTCCCCAGCTGCCTTCCCCCTTTGCATAGCTCCCAAGGCTTTCTTTACTTCTTCCTGCGTTACCTGTGGTATTTCAAATTCCTCTAGAGTGTTCTCTCTTCCATTATCGTCGTGGTTGCCACTGGTACTGTATAAATCTCTGTAGAACTCCTCAGCCACTTGAACTATCTCATCCATATTAGTAATGATATTGCCGGCTTTGTCTCTTAACGCATACATCTGATTCTTGCCAATTCCTAGTTTCTTCTTCTCTGCTTTTAGGCTTCCTCCGCTCCTGAGAGCATGTTCGATTCTATCCATATTATACTTCCCTATGTCTGCTGTCTTACGCTTGTTGATTAACTTCGAAAGTTCTGCCAGTTCTATTCTAGCTTTAGGGTTAGAGGCTTTCATACATTGGCGTTTCTTGATCAGATCTTTCATCTCCTGTGATAGTTTACTGGTATCCTGTCTAACGGAGTTACCACCGACTTCTATTGCACACTGCTTAATGATGCCCACAAGATTGTCGTTCATTGCTTCAACACTAAGGTCCTCTACACAGCCGTATACCTGTTCTGTAGCTTGATCTGGAATTCCTCTGTTTTCCCTCTTATCGCTAACTCATTGATCGGCTTCTTATGTACCAGTTTCTTCCGTTCCAGCATTAATGCACCAGCATTAACACTGACACTCTCCAGAAATGCATGGTGATGGAAAAAAAAACCGTCAATGTCGTTATATCTATCAACGGAGGCTTGTTTATACGAATACCCCTGCCACGAGACTATTTGCTTGCGCTTCTGAATTTTGAGTTTACCACCATGTATAACTTTACCACCATGTAAAAGAGAAAAAGAAAACGCGAAATTTCTCTCCAATGCTTACCTGCTCATGGCAGGATCACTGGAAATAATTACGCAGCGATCGCATCCCACAAACAAGAGCGAGGCGTTCCGACACTACACTCTAGGACAGACACTTCGAAGCAGCTTCGCAATCTGGCACGCGTAAGTATAGTGTGGAATGCCCCAAATATAAGGCGGACCAAACCTAAACGAACTAAGTGAACCATCGAGCTATCAAGCACCATTCGAGATTGGTAATTTGTGAGGAGTTTTATGCTATACACACACTTTTGATAGCATTGGCGTGCTTAACCCTTCGTCGCAGCTCCGGCTTACACCCGCACTTCACCTGTGTCGACTGTGATTACGACGCTTGTCATCACGAAGGCTAACACAACTCTAATTGGAATGGCTGACAGCGATGTATGTGATGTCTGCGGTTGCGAAAGCATAAGATCGAACATTTATTGCGCCACTGTCCTCGATTTGATTCACAGGGAAACTAACTCTTCGACGCCTTGCAAGGATCGGTCGATCGACCGCAGTCTGTGCAGGCGCTACTGGAAGGCCGTCGCTTTTGCTCGTCGCGGCCAACATGGCAGTGAAGACGATCTTGTGCTTTTTGAGCACGAGGGCCCGTGCGAACGTCTTTGACTGCGTGGCTCTGAACGCGCGCGTGCGTGCATTCACCACGTCGTCCCTTTCATCCATCTTCCTCTCGATGCGAAAACATCAAATGGCCCACTGAGCGAAAAAGCCATTGTCCGTCGTCGGGACAAGCGAAAAACGGCACCTAAATTGCCATTGGCTGCGACGCCACGTACGTGACGAGCGCGCCTCGACGGAGCAGAGGGGGCGAAAGGATACAGCTGGGGGGGGGGGGGTGTTCTGTAAGAGTTCACTTAGTAGACTGTCCATTCCGGCCACTGCTGATTGGATGCAGCTGTACGAGCGAGGAGGAGACGAGAGGCCCGGCCAATCAGCAGCGGCTTAGATGGACAGTCCACTAGGGAGACTCCTACAGAATACCTCCCCTGCTGCCGCAATAGCGCGCCAGTTGTTGCGTGAGGGGAGAGGGCATCGCCGCGACGCCACGTCAGCTTCGCTCTCATTTTCGGAAGCCTGTGTTATTCGCGCGTTCCTTGCCCGCGCACGCTCACCCCTGCGTTCAAACTTCACTTCGGTATGGCCAAATGAAAACGCGCCAAACCGCCGGGCGTCTGAACGCGCTCGCTTGCCCTCGAGTTCATAACTCGAAGGACCGCTCAGCGGCGTTCAATCTGACATTATTGCTTTCGCATTCATAAATCATAAGAAGTGCTCCTGTTCGCTCCCCTCGCCTTTCTTCCCTGCAGGGTAGATTAGGAAATCTGGGCCCGCATTCACGAAATAACTTTTTCTTTTTCTTTTCTTTTTTAATCCCTGCAGAAAAATGAGAGACGGCGGACGACCAATGGGAAAGGACAGTTACGAAAAACTTTTTGAATACGTGCCCACGCCCTGATCTGATTAACATTCCTCCCTACTCCCTTTCTTCCTTTCCATCTCTCTCTCTCTCTTTCTCTCTGGATTTGAGCGCCCCTAGAATACGCGCATCGAAGGGATAAGCGAGTTCACAACACGCGTTATCTCTGTTTTACCCGAACTGTGTTTCAACCATCTATATGAGCTCTAAAGGCGGTTACACTGATTCAAAAGACGTTCACTGCATCGCATTTCTTGGGCATTTTTGCGACTCTACCGCTGCATTGCCTCGGCATAGTGCGGGGATGGTGGCAGCACTCGCAGACTCGGTACGATCGACGTTCCCGGACTTTATGTGCAACAGTTACTTCCAAAATGACGCTGTTTGCATGCGGGTTCTGTTCATGCTGCCAGCCGCCACCACTGGGTTTGTTTGAATCACAGCTTTGTTGCACGGGCACCCCATGTCCGGCTCTTCATCACCATATTCGGTCAGTGTTTTCCTCTATTCATCATATCCTTCGTCTGGTTTAAAAAGTCCAAATAATACGCCCGAAGGTGGCTGTCACGTGAGCTTGTCTTTACAATAATCCTTACTTCGCGCAAAAGCGACGTCATGAAAGCATGGTTATCCGCTATGTTGGGTCAACATACATACATACATACATACATACATACATACATACATACATACATACATACATACATACATACATACATACATACATACATACATACATACACACACATACATACATACATACATACATACATACATACATACATACATACATACATACATACATACATACATACATACATACATACATACATACATACATACATACATACATACATACATACATACATACATACATACATACATACATACATACATACATACATACATACATACATACATACATACATACATACATACATACATACATACATTGACATCAACAGGACCGCACAAATACACGGCAAAAAGGGGAGCGGAAGCAAGGCCGCCACAGTACATACCCCACATCCACAGAAATGCGAGGCATTTAGAATCTGTTATCTGAAGATGAGTGCCACTTTCCTTTCTTTTACTTCAAAACTAAGAAGTTAACTGAGCAAGTTTGTAGCACAATTGTCTTCACCGTGACAAGTAACATGTGGCGTGTTATTGTCGCTCTGTCCTTGTCTATACTTGTCGAGCTAAAGTTTCTCTTGTTTACTTTTAGATAAACAAAACAGGGCGCATATGCTCACCACACTTCGCTACGCACTTGCGCAACCAAATGGGCCTATAGCGCTGTGGGAACAAAGACCACACACACACACACATACATGTACATATATGTTGAAAAAGGAGGCGAGGTCTGGCACGCCGACCGGCTTGTCTGTCAGATTTGTATTTGGGGGCGCGTCGTTTCACCTTCTTCCGGTTTACATTCGAGGTCACCCCCCTTCGCCATGTGTGAACACGGAGCAGCAGCAGCAGCAGAAGCGGCGGCGGCGGCCCGCTTCCTCCCCGCGTTGTGAAACGTGAGCATCAAACCGTGACAGCCGAAGAACGCCGAGAGTGAATATGCGCGCGCCTATAGGCCACGACCACGCGTGCGGCGGGTTTCTGACCAGATATACGCTATGCATAAAAAGAAATGGAGGGGAAAGGGCTGTGGCCTCGTTGCTGGCAATAGGCGAGGTGGTAGCAGTGGTACCACAGAAAGAAGTATTATAAGTGGGCATCGGCCGCGTCGAGCAGATCGCAGGGAAAGGTGCCTGTCCAGAGGCGGTGGTTATTTGGAACAGCGGCCGTACCGCGTGTCCTCCTCCTCTCCTAGCTTTCCTTTCGCTTCTGGTGCGTGCCTCTGTTGAGTGTCTTTCGCTGTGCGTATGTGTTTGTGTGCGTTCTGGTTGTTACCGCTGTCGCCATGGCTTCCCGGCGTGCGGGGTCCGCTTTCGCGTTCTCTGGGAAACATTCTTCCTTCGCGTGTGCGGTTGAAGACCGTCACGGATGAGCAGCGAAGGCGGCCGCTGAAGCTCGCGGTGCGGCATGGATGCGCCGAATCTGTTCGTTTTCTCTCCTGTTTTGTTTATTTTCAATGTTTCTCGAGTTAAGCTCTTCGGCCGCAGAGGCCGCATCGAGGGAATCCGGAGAGTGGCCTCACCGCAGAGGGTCACGTAGTGTCGAGCTGTAGACGCGTCCATGCTTGTTCTTACTTAATATAAGTTCCTGGCTGCGGTGTTGCGCTGAAAAGTTTTGTCGTGGCTTTGAAGTTGCCTTGGTTGAATTAATAATTATCTGAGGGCTTCAACCAAACGATCACACAGTGGGCCTATGGCTCCACGGATTCACCTTGACCACCTGAGGATTAAGTTACGAGGTCGTCAATTTTACTGCGATAAGCAGTCATGAGCGATGAATCAGGCAATCTCTGACGCAACGTGCCCGAACGCTTGAAAAGCGCTTGGGCACGTTGAGCGAACGATTAGTAGGACTTCAATCGGGAACCATACGGCTGTGATCAGACACGTTATACCTGTATACTCCTCAACCGCGTTTCATTGCCCCAAAGAAATAGTTGTTTTATAACATTACTCTCCTTTTTTTTCGCACGTTCTTAACAGGTCACAATAAAGGTATAGAATTATTAGGTGTGAAGTCATTTCTCTCGGGATTGGGATTAAACCAGGAAATTGCCGACGGGCCTGCCGAGCAAGAAACATTGTGCTTCGTCGTCTTTTCCCATCCGGCCACCGCTTGCCCATGTTCACGTGACTAGAAAGACGCGCCACACATGGGCGTCACTTGGGGCACCAATCAGGCAATATGAGGCTTCTGCAAATCATTGTTAGGCCACTGCGCTTATTCGTATGTAAAATCGGCCCTCAGCTTTACGTCACCACTATACACAACTCACTTTACACAACTGTTGTATAACATCCCATGCATCTTGCATATAGTTCACAAAAGACGGGCTGGGAGCGGCTATATTCTGAAGTTCTAATATCGGCTAAAAATAATTTGAAATCACCTAAAAAGAATCTATATATGGTTATTTTATTGAGATAAGCAGTTATGAGATACGGCTCTGTAACGGCACGTATCAGACCGATCGCACACGTTGGCAACGTGAATATTGTAAAAGAAATACTTTGCTTTGATTTTGCTCTTTATTCATTTATCTGCTAGCGCAGTTATAACTCATGGCTGAAGAGTCGATGCGATTTTTATGCGTTTTTATGCGTGTACTATATACTGTGTGTGTGTGTGTGTGTGTGTGTGTGTGTGTGTGTGTGTGTGTGTGTGTGTGCGTGTGCGTGTGCGTGTGCGTGTGTGTGTGTGTGTGTGTGTGTGTGTGTGTGTGTGTGTGTGTGTGTGTGTGTGTGTGTGCGTGCGTGCGTGCGTGCGTGCGGAAGAGGCATGCAGGACGTGGTGTGTCGATCAAGTGAGCTCCACAGGAGCAGTTTGCAATGCGGTGAACGCAGTTTAAAGGAACACTAAAGGTTCATATTAAGTCAAATTACCTGCAGGACACGGATTTGGCCTCCACATGGTGACCTTAGCAGTGACTGTGTAGTTGTGAGGTCTGTGTCTGATTTATGTGATTTATGTATTTTAAGTGTCGCTACGGTGGAGTAATTGCCGGCAGCAACTGCAAGGCTAATCCCCACCAGTAGCCTACAACCACTCAACTCAACTCAACTCAACGTGCACAGTTGAAATACCATCCCAGAAACCTCGAAACGCTTGTTTCATGCTTGTTTCATGCGAAAAAGAGACTTCTTTTAAGAGAAAATGCGTTCCGAAGCGTCCGCGTACCTCTAGCGCAGTTCAAATCGCCCGCCGTCCAATCGAGGAGTGGTGACGTCAAGGTCTCATAGGGACGTTGCGCCGTCAGTGAGTAGAACGGCGCCCGCAGACAGCGCTACGGCTTTTCTGCGCAAAACGCAAACGCGCGGCCAGAAACAGAGCCAAGGCACAGCCGACAGCAGCGCGAAAGCGGAACTATGGTGGCTAGCGGAAGGCAAAACGCGCGACGATAAACTGGTTCTTTATTTGATGACGCCAACTTTGACGCTCATTGCAATGGACGACCCTGACACCGACAAATTATCTCGGGATGCTGGGCTCGACTTCAGCAATTTAAGCACTGATGAACGTGACCTGCTGCTGAGGGCTCGCGCTGCCGGCGTCGTTGCGTACTATACTACGACGGCAACTGTATGTCATGGCTGTACAAATTCACACATTTGTAGCTCTTCCTTCGTGAAAACAAAATGCTGCACTCTCCGCCCCGTCTTCGACCTGCAGTTCTTGCGCTTCGGAGAATGCAGACAAGACCGACGGAACAGCGCTACGGGAAAGCATTGCTTTGAAAGGCACTCCACACGACTCAAGTAAGTCGGCGTTGAACTCGATGCTCTGGACGAAATTGCAGTGAGCACACAGTGCGATTTTTCGGCTCTTTGCCAACGCGCTGTGGAAGAGGTACGGCACTTAACCACTTCGAACGGAGAGGTTCACTCGTTGGCACACAGTGATAAGTAACGTTGGATTCGCCACTGCAACTGCCCTTGGACAACTTCCGCAGACCATTCATGCATCCCACGGCATCACATGGACTAGACATTCTCGCTGCTTGTTCCAAATGCAAGTTTCGCGAGCCAGCGGAACCAGCGCAGCAGGACGTGATAACGAAACAACTGAAACTCCAAGGCACTCGCGGCGCAGAGTCGAGCGAAAGCGAAGCCTTTCGACCACCCATACTACTCAAGGGTAACGTCAAAATGTTATTTCTTCTTAGAATCGAACAGAAGTAGACAAGTAGCATTTTCTTCCGTCTTACAACATAATGAAATGATCTTTTTAATACGAGTAGTTGAGTACTAGTGACATAAATTATGATGAGGAGTGCTTTCGTCATTGGGCTAGTACTGGAATGTCGCTGGGGAGTCTCAAATCGTGTCACGCATTTACCTCAATTTCTCGGTTACTAAAGCTCTGTTCGCGATTATATTGACGCCTCAGACGTTCTATAGCATTGCTTTATCACTTTAACTTGACTTCCTAGTAACCTTTAGTGCCCCTTTAAATTATAGATCCGGGCCCTAAGGGAGGAGCGACGCAATGCTACCTCATTTCTCTCGCAGTTACGGCTAAATCGCCACTGAATTTTATTCTTCATAGAAATATCGATAAGAGAGTATCATCCGAAAAACAATGCTAGCAATCGCTCCGGCTTCCTCGGTCGTCTTCTGTGCTGTGCTGCTACTCGTTGGCCGCGGCCTGACGTACGGCGTATATCAGATGACCGAGCTAGCTGTAGCAAGTGCCATGACGTCACAATGTCCCACTCGCGAAGTGACCACATCCTGCCTCACGAAGTCGCGACACGTACACCTCGTGAGACACGAAAGAGACGGTGGTGCGAAGAAAAGCTATTATCCTAAATTATTTAGGGCGTTCTGACGCTTGCCAGTGCAATATAAATGGAGGTCCAAGACATTCATCTATAGCAAAAAAAGAAAAAAGAACAAGAAGAAAGAAATAAAGAAAGGGAGAAAGAAAACGAGAACAGAGAAGGTCTAAAGTGTCATTTCTGTACGTCTTTAAGGAAGTGTCTATGTAAAAGCGAAGTATAAGTCTTCAGGCTCCTTCGTGCCAAATTTAGACTAGTATGAGCGCACCCGAGATATGGAGACAGTGAACGTTGCTGATTATGGCATCCGGCGCGGTCCTGCACGGCATCCGGGACACTTCGCCGTCACTTTGCGTCATCAAAGGATCGTCTGTGACGTGTCATGCGAAGGGGTGTCAACCGCTGCGGGTTCCATGAACGGTCGACGAAATCTGCGCAAGCAGAACGGCTGCCGAATACCAATAAGTGTCGCTGCCTGATAGCAGGAAAAAAAAAAGGAAGAAAAAGCGAAAGCAATCAAGCACGCTAAGAAAAGAAAGTAACGCAGCAGCTCCTTCGAAAAGATAACTCTACAAAAAGCAACCAACAGGTGCCACCGGCACGCCGGGTTTTCTTCCCCTCCCCCTTTTTTTCCTGTCTTTCGATTTGCGAAATCTTGTGAAATCAAGCCTATCGCGGCCAATCGTACAAACAGGCTGATCGACACCGCGCAAGGACTTGTGTGCATTTGCAGCACAGCAGGCGTATACGCGCGAGGATTCGTGGTTCACACTCTGGCACCATTGGCGAGTATGGTGTCTAGACTTTCCTATACAGCAAAGTTTGATCAGAGAGCGAGAGAGAGAGAGGATGAAGAGGAATAGATTGAGTGAGGGCAATAACTTCGAGTGCGCGTGTCGCAGATACGCGACGCGTGCGCGACGAGCCATGATTGCGTCGACCCGTTGGTGACAAAAAATTCCACGAAGCCGACAGCGGCGCGTGAGCAAGTCGCGCGATAGCGCCGAGTTTGCCGCGCCTAGTCTCTCGCACGGCGTCGCGCTGCAGTAACAGTGACCCACAACACAGAAACACGCCTACACACACACACACACACACACACACACACACACACACACACACACACACACACACACACACACACACACACACATATATATATATATATATATACGTGTGTGTATGTGTGTACGTTACAAGGTTAAAACAGGCGCAGCGGCCGCGTTGCGTCCTTGCGGCGCGCTTCGGCGTCGAACGCGTAAATGACGAGAAAGCTTACGTGGCGGCGACGTGACGCAACGCGTTGTTTTCCCGGAGTTTGGAACGTGTGGTGGCGGCGGTGGTGTGAGAGATGACTGCCGCAGGCTTGGGGGTACCCGCCGAGACGAGAGTCTCAATCAGGAAACGCGACAATTTAACGCGGCACGGCGCCAGACGAGTTAAAGCGTTGCTCCGGCGATGGGTGATAAACAGCGCAGCATGAATATATCGTGCTGCATGCGGGTGCGAGATAGGCAGACGTCTTCTAACGATATTGTTTTCGCCGAACGCGCGAAATGTTTTCTTGTGGCTAAATGCTAACCGGAATCTTATGTATCTTCTTTCCTTGCTGGAAAACCGTGCGGCGTTCAGCCGTACTGAGAATGCAACGGCATGCGCCTTTTCAAAAGGAAAGCTGGGAACTCGCGTGAACAACAAATATAACATTGCGTGAAGAATTCAGTTAGTGTAGGCTCACAAGAATAGGGTTTATGCTGATTTTGCATCTGTGTAATGCTTCGTGCGCGGCTATTTTTGATGACGTTTTACAGCGAAAGCTGTATATGACTAGCCTTCCGTAGTTTTTTCAGCGTCCGGCAGCAGAAGCGGACTTAACGATTTCTAACAAGCCTATATGTATACGGGTGCAGCACGGCGACGCGGATGTCAAAATGCGGAACAGATTAGAACGCTCGCTGTGAACAATAGATTGAAGTCAAGGTTATCGCAGTATATAAGCCGTAGAGGTATCGGCGCTAAAAGCAGCTGCGTTATCGATGGGGCGGACACGTATATTTCGTACACCCGAAGAACAACATACGTACGAGGAGCGCCGGAGGGAACAACAACGAGAATGCAAACAGCGCCGGCGCGAAATGACCACCGACGAAGACCGTTCCCGCGATGCTGAACGAAAACGACAATCGCGAGCCCGGGCACCTCCGAACGAGCAACGACGCCAGGCCCGCAACGCAAAAAAAAAAAAACAACCATTCCATTCTATGAAGATGGAATGTCAGCGAAAACAATTTGCTTTTTGTTTGAGAGCTTTGACTGTCGTCAGCTATCGCTGCCATTCCGTCTTCACAGGGTGGAATGGTGGTCATTTTTCCCCTTTTTTATTGTTTTTCTTTTTTGTCTTGACGGCATTCTTGAGAATTTTGATCGTCTACTTGGTTTAGGACATAACGGCACGCATAATGTAACGATTATATTTAAATTCATTTTCGTTTCTTGCGCCTCATCCCAACGCCCCGCCTTTAATGTTATCATCAGGATTCGGTGGGCAATAGCAAGGATTATAACCGAGCGAAAGGAATTGCTACTTTATATCGGCCAATTTACCCATCTCATTCAATGTCGACCAACACTTAAAGGAAGCACGTAAATGTTATTCGAGAGATTGTAACCTCTACATATCTTCTGCACTGTCGAGAGAAAAGTGGTCGTTACAAATTTTAACACGGATATGCTGTCTACTAAATATTGATATGTGGGCCTGTATTCCAAGTTCAAACTGTTCAGCGGGACGAAGGTATAACTACTGATGAGGTGTTTCTCCATTAGAGCGCACAACTTTGAACATTTGCTGAGCGAGCCAAAGCCGCGTCACTACAGCGCAAGGGCACAGCGTCGGTCACTGTTATAGGAGAGAAACCTGAAATGTACTCAATGTGCACGTATAGTGGCTCAAGTGCGAAATGAATGCCTGCAGATATGCCAGACCCTTTCATCGGCAAGTCTCTAGCCAATACATAATATGAGCCACGCAATTTCCTCCGTAAAACAGAATTAAACGTCGAAGTCCTATGGAATTTAACACTAAAAGGTGTTTAGCATAAAGCTTGGCCACGGTGTACGTATAGTCTTAGCTTTATGGCGCTTCTGGGCAACGTGAAAAGGTGTGGAAGTGCGCCTTAAAGATAAGTCTGTTTCTAAACCCTCATGATAAACAAGTTAATTGTCTCTGTCTTGAAGCTCCACTGGAATTCTAGGAGAAGCGATCGAACTTAGACCACATTACGAAGCGAACAACCTGCG
The DNA here is from genome assembly GCF_050947875.1 of Dermacentor variabilis. Lineage (NCBI taxonomy): Eukaryota > Metazoa > Arthropoda > Arachnida > Ixodida > Ixodidae > Dermacentor > Dermacentor variabilis. Next base: position 118,729,876 of record NC_134569.1, read on the forward strand.
CAAAAAAAAAAAAAAAAAAAAAGCGTTCAGCGAAGCGCAGCACAACATTCTCTGAGTGTAGCAAGCAACCTAAGTTCGACTTCTAAGAACTTCGAATATATATACTGCAGGCAAGGAAGCAATCAACGCACAAGTTAACAGAGTAACAATTTTATAGAGTGATCCTGATTTTACAAACTTCTTGTTTAAACGAAGCCATTTTGATGCCCCGGCACGTATTCACACAGCCTAATGTGTCGAAAACCTTGAAGCAACGAAGTGAACTCGACGTATCCCCCATTTTCACGTATGGTTGGGGAGAAACATGGTTAAAATACGAAAAAATATGGCTAAGGCAGGGTTCAGTTGAGTCATTTTCATTCATGTTCACTTATTTATCATTTCTTTAATTCAGTTAGGAACTGCACATAGTTTTCCCTATTCTTCCCTCGGCGTCATTGTTTGTTGGCTTCTTATGAGAGGCCTAATAAAAATCTGGTCCCTCGGTTTCCTTTATCATCGTTCACACACACACAGATATATATATATATATATATATATATATATATATATATATATATATATATATATATATATAGAACGTCCTTTTTGCCGCCGGCAAAAAGGACGTTCCACGTCCGCCGCCAAGGTCTGTGAGTGGTGGCGCTGGCTAACACTCCCAGGGTTCTGCTAGGACCCATAAATACCCAAGAAAGTGGATGGGAAAACGGCGCCACGATAGCCGAATTGGTAGAGCATCGCGCGCGAAATGCGAAGGTTGTGGGTTCGGTTCCCACCTGCGGCAAGTTGTTTTTTCATCCACTTTAATTACCTTTAACTTATCGTTTCTTTATTTGATTTATTAAGCACAAGTAGTTTCCCCTATGTTGTCCCTGGTGTCAGTGTTTGCTGGCTTCTTACGATATATATATATATATATATATATATATATATATATATATATATATATCTCACGACATAATGAAGTACGACATCATGCAAATAAGAATCACGACACAACGAAATAATTTTTAGACACATAGACTTCGTTAAATCGAGGTTTAACTATATATCGCCCTGAACACTAGGTGGCTCATGGTGTGGTCTGAAAAAGTGCATGAGAGACGTCGTCTGGGAGAGAAATAATTGACAAAGCACTTCGTTCGTAAGTGCTCTTTCCCATTGGCCGGCCGCCTTCGCTGATAATCAAGATTGCCTCGCATTTGCTCTTACGAACAATTCAAGCATAACAGTTATTTTTGTGTGTGTGTGTGTGTGTGAATACCGGGCCCGGTATTCTTCTTCAAAGGCCTACTCGAACATCCATGTCGGGCACTACCTTTGAGCAGCTCTGTGGTTACCCCAACTTCTGTGCAACTAGCCGTGGCTCAATGCTATAGCCGACACGGAGCTCCCGAGGTATACGCGCATCAATTGCGCCAAGAAAAGCAAAAACTAAATACTAATACAAAATATGTCCAAAAGTTTTGCGCGAATTCGCATAGGCTCCAGTACCAAGGAGTGACCTTGCTTGCTCTGTTTGCTGAATACACCACATTTGCAATCAGGTGTGTTAGGCATGAGTACACTGTTTATTACAATTAGCGTTTTCCCGAATATTAGCAGTACGTAAAAGCGCGCAGGCTTCAAGAGGTTAACTATCATAGCATGATACGATATACTAACGGTCGTACTTGCAAGGAGGTATTCAGAGGAAGTAAGGTTCGAAAGAACAATTTCTGTTTAGTGCATCGTTCCAAATTTATTTTTTGCTATAAGCAACTTTTCGAAATACACGCTCCAAAATAAGTGGCCGCGTTGTGACTTGCTGACAAAATGACCATGGGTTCTGCGCCTATATTCTTAGGTTTACAAAAGTGTGTCCCACTTTCTTGTCCCGTTCCCTGGCGATGTTCTTTTTTCTTTTTTTTCGAAATCACGTACCAACTAGCCCTACGAGAAACTCGGCTAAGAGAAAACGCCAACTCCGCCATTTAATGCCTACAGAAGTTTCCTTTATTTTTCAGCCTAGCCACTGGTGTCCGCAATTTCCGAAACTTTCTATTTTCCACATAAACATTGGTAAACCCAATTTAAGGGACTAGAAAATCTTTATTTACAATCTTGATTAACCTCAATACCTACCATGTTAATAACATTATACCCCCGTGAAAAGTGTCCCAAACGTACCATCGATTTGGCGGTATAAAACGTCATTCTTTAATTCCGCTGTCGAGATCGCTATAAGCTGTTGGTCAAGGGGGGAGTCGACCCCCCCACCTCCCCCTCCCTTCGTGGTATAATGACAGCCGTACAGCGCCGTCGATTCGAGTGACAGGCACTCGCCAACGTACGAGACACGAGACGCTCGCGTTCCACAGTCACTTTCTCCTGCGGAGAATGCTGAGTGTAAGGAAGACTGCGGTGGCTGCCGGAAGCGGTCTACACGCTACTCCGCGGTCACGATGCCCGCGCTCAGGCTCACTGCGCGCGGTCACGAACTCGGTCCCATTGTGCCTTCCGCTGTCCGGTCTGGAGGGCGTATTCAGCCGGCATGCATGTCTTCAAGCTCCTCGTGATTGTCGCTCTTCTGCTCACTATAGTCGCACCCCGCAGATTCGGAGAAGGGCATTAACGCAGAGACCGTGTACTGTGGGTTGACGCAGTATTACCTGGATTATCCGCGCGATTCTTTTGAGTGCGCAACAGCTCGCAAGTTGTACTATAGCCAAGTACTTGGCGGTGGTGGTCCAGGCGAGTGCGCTCTGCTAGTCTGGGTTGTTGAGCAATTGTTTCGCCTCCAGCATCTGTTACACAAACGCAGATTTAACGTGACCAAAGGTACCTTCCCCCATCCCTCCTTCAGAAAAAAAATATATAAAAATGAAATCATGAGCCATTCCAGTCTGCGAAGGTGGATGACAAGCGAAGCCGTGTAGCACGCGACAAAGAGGTGACAGAATTTTGAACAAATTTATTGTCTTGATCGGTGGTCATCGTGACGAAAGGTACGTACACACATTAATTTTTATACATCAGCGTTCATTTATGTTATATAATCGTTCTATACATTCATGTTTTCATTTCGCGATATATTGAGGTAAGGAATTTGAGACCGAGATCACCGCGCCGACTGGCAGTGGGCCAGTGCCGTGAGCGCCTTCGCAGAGGGAAAGGCATTATGGGAACGCTAGCATGATGAGCGGCATCGGAGCCAGCTGTAGAAGGAGACGACGGCGAACGACCGAGCAGGGTCACGAGCCATTGCTGCTGATGATGGTAGTTTTTCTCACAGATTTGTTGACGGACACGAAGAATGCACGGAAGCCTACCCATAAATAGCTTCGCTGTAATAATTATAAAGTCCCGTGCCCAACTACAAAATGACAAACAACCATGACGCTTGCTTCCAGGCTATGGTGAATGCCATGCAAGAACTGACAACTGTTTGCTTGTGTAACATTAATTTATGTTGTTCGATAGCAAGCTACCCACGCACAGGTGCCACACACACACACACACACACGCGCGAAAATTGTTTGTTCGTGCACCCTATTAAGTGTAGAAAAGAAAAATAAAGAAAGGGTGCATTACCATTAAAAAAAATATTTGGTTAGTTCATGTATTGTCCTCTTCCATAAGGCGCGCATCCCTGTTAGTCGCTTCTCCGCCCAGAACACCGTGTCCAAGCCAAACATAGGTATAGCCAGCGACGAGCTGACTATACCATCAATGAAGGCTAGATGCTTTTTCTTACAGGTTCTGTTTAGTCAGGTAGAAAAATATCGGCGCAGTCTGCACATGTGCGCTGACCTAGTAACATACCGGACCTGAGAAAGACGCCCTTAAAGCCTCAACTGAAGGCGTTGCACGTTTTACGTGAAAGCTCGGTACATGCGCCATGCTACAACAGGGCACAGGCGGTCTGTCGACCTCGCGAAAGGCCAAGGTCAAAAACATAACGAGTTTAGTGACGCATAGCCTTGTTTACGAGCGATATGTTTGGCCACTGCTTTCAAATGTCCGCGCTGACTTCTCTGATCGCTCCTCCGCGCACCAATCTTGCTGCTCGTCTCGCATTGCTTCTTTGACCACCGGGATGTGATAAGCGGCCTCTTACAAAGTCACGAAGCAATAAGGATGCTTCGCGCAATAACTTTCCGTCACTCGCAACAGCGACACCCTTTCCTTGGTTTTCTTTTTTCATTGCGTTGCTATACGCACGCTTGTACTCAACCGTACCCGCACACAGCGGAGGCCTCACACGTCGTGCGATCTACGCTGTCTCGGAAACGACAAGGGAAGCAGATCTACTGCATAGACATTCGTTCTGCATCCAGGCTGTGCGTAGTGGCCATACTGGCAATGCCACACGTGGACAGCGTTTACCTCGAAGGCTAACTAGGCATTCCATTCGTGAACTCCGGTAAGGTTTGAGTGAGGGCTAAAAAGTTGATTCTTCATTTCACGTCAGGTCAAACCTGCGGAGCAAGGGAAGTCGAATAATCTTGACATGTACGGTGATGGGCTCTCGCAAAATGAACTGCAAAAACAAGAAAGCACGCACACGCACGCACACAGCGCGTGCCAGATACGCACAACGGGCTGCTAAGTATAAGCGTCCAGCATGCAGCGGCGGGATATAAGCTGCCCAGCACCGATGCCGAGGCGGCGGATGTGGCAGCCAGCTGAGAAGTGGGAAGGGGAAGAGGCGGCCCGACTGGCCGACGCCAAGGTGGCCCAGTGCACGCCACGAGCCCCCGAGCGAGATGGAATGAAACCGATGGGGGGGAGGGGGGGGGGGCTGAAAAAATATACGGGCGGAAAAGAGGGACCACGACGACGGCGACGCCAGGCCGGCGCTGGCGGGCCGGTGCGCGGCCGCTCCTCCTAAATTCAGACGTTCATTCGGGTTGACTGGCGTCGCGATGGGCGCGGGGCCGCGGCGCTGCTGGCAGATGTGGGTCGGCCGGCCGATGGGCGACGCGCTTATTGCAGCGGCGGAGACGACCACGTGAGCGTCCGCAGCTGCCCGCCCTGACCGCCGACTCGACTTGCAACCCCCAACAACTCATGGAAGCTGTACATTTCAGGAGTGACACTCTCAGTGTTCTTTCTCTCCTTTCTTTCTTGCCCGCGCGCTGGTAGCGCCGTGTCTATGGAGAGTTTTAGGTTAGGGGACGCAAGCGGCTTGCGTACGCAAGGCGCTTGCGTCCCCTAGTCTAAAACTCTCTTATGTCGTTCTGCTGCTGCGAGAGAGCTTGCGGGTTCGATACCCAGCCTCAGCTGCCGAGTTTACGCGGGAGGTCGAAACGCAAGAACGGTCGTGTTACTTGGATTTAGGTACCACGTTAATCAAACCCAGATAATCCGGAGCCCTCTACTACGGCGTCTTTCAAAACCCCACATGTTACTTAGGGACGTTAAATGTATCAATCAGTCAATTATTTCAGTTTAACCCCTAACCCCCTTTTTCTTGCGAAGCGCAGACAACCGGACGTATGTCTGGTAGACCTCCCTGTCTTTCCTTCACTTCTCTCTCGTGAACCCCCAGTCACGAGACCCGAGGAGGCCGAGTGATATAAGCAGCCGACTCAAGGCTAACCACATGCAACAATTTCTACTTCTTAGTGGATTCCTTGGGACCCGATTATTTGGCGGTAATTGAGTAGGACCGCAGCTATAGTGCGAGCGCCTCTGTGGACATTGTCATTGCGCGCGATCATGGAATAGCATCGCTGTCGTCTAGTCGGTACGGATTCATACTACCATAACAGAAAACTGAAAGCCGACGCAAAAAAAAAATAAGGTGTGCGTAAATTTTATAACAGAATAAGTTCTGGCTTCCAACACGGCTCCAACCCTGTTGACTAAACATTAAAATTACGATAACCTTAATAGATGGCATTGGGACAACCTGGGTAAGTAGAATATGAAGTTCAGACAAATGTATATAATATAAGAGTAATACGAAATATTCGCAAAGGATGGAATGGTATCCAAGAAACTTCAGAGGAAAACTAGAGTTGCAAGTTGGGCACACCACCACATAATGTCTTCGTGCCGTTGGCGGCGTTGGCACGGCTCAAAGTGCCGCAGGCGGCAGGGATTGAAACGGGATAATCCAAGCGCGCGATCCTAAGTACACACCGCACCGCGAAAGCGTGCGAAGCTTCGGGCGATGGTAAAAACATAAGAGCAACGCATGAACTCTCGTGCCTCACGCGCCATAGTGTATCCGTAAACGAAATGTTTCTGAGAACGACATCACGCGGCGCAGAATGGGTCCAAGGACGCGCCGCTCGAGGACCGTCGCGTTTCATCTATTGCCAACTGTGTGCATTTTTTTCTAACGGCGCAAAACAAAAAGACGTAGAAGAAAAAGAAAGGGGAGGGGGGGCATAGAACGTAGCGGAATACATACAAGCACCATGACACCAACCATTTAATGAAAGAGTATAGTCGCCAGGACAGCACATATTTTCCACCCATGCTCAATACACGGACAACTTCAATGATCGTCACAGTTTTGTTGTTTCTTTTTCTCTTTCCAAGCCTGCGTCGCATGTGGGCCGATTCCGTCGGGGTAAAAGGTGACGGACGTTTCGGTGACACAAGCATGCGCTTTCTTTTTTTTTTTTTTTTTCAATGCACGTATGCACTTCCCGCGCCGTTCGGTGCCAACTATCGCCTGGAATCTATATAGAAAATGGAAAAACAACATTCCCGTGAGCTGGCCGCAACTAATTGCGTAGCAGATGCACTACGCGTTTGTTTGTTTCCTATATTTTCAAAATACTCTTTCGAATGGTCGCCTCGGCGCCGTTCTCTGCGTTCTACGCAGCACTTTCTGCAGCTGCAGGGGATCTGTAACCCCGCTTTCATGGCACAAGGCATAGTATAGTATACTGATCCGGAGAATTATGCGTGAACTAGTTGGTAGGCTCGGAACACGGTCGACAATTATAGGAAGCTTTACACAGGCATGTGCAAATCAAAGGGATTTCATTCGTGCAGCATCATATATAGGCTTCGGATATGGATGGATGGATGTTATGAGCGTCCCCTTTGGAACGGGGCGGTGGGTTGCGCCACCAAGCTCTTGCTATTTTACTGCCTAATGTCCTATACCTAGGTTAAACAAAAGAAAAAGAAAAAAAAGTCCTATGAACTCCCCCAACCAAATTTTCTGATCCCGTATTGCAAACTGTGCTTTTGTACGTCTCCGTTTTTTTTAGTTTCCCTACTTTTCTTCCACCAATCCTCCAACCGCCTCTTACTAATCCCTATTGCGCACATGTTTACTTTTCCACTGCTCTCGCTGAACCCAAGGGCTTCAAGGAGGCCAGTGGTGGCTAAATCGACCACTGGGCAAATTCACATTCTAATAAAACAGGCTCCATAGTTTCCCTAGCTTTACAGCAGCAAGCACATGCTTCTTGTTCCTTCTTATATCTCGCTTTATAGGTGCGTGTTCTAAGGCATCCCGATCTCACTTCGAAAGGTAATGAGCTTCCCTTTGAGTTATCATAAATTGTTTCTTTCCTGATTTCGTTTTTTCCTCTTAAGTAGTTACTCATGGCAGCTTTCTTTTCCATTGCCGCCACCCATGAGATTATTTCAGCCTCTCTGACTTTCCGCTTGACGTTCTTTGCTGCTGTGTTGCCCATCCCACAGGCCGCGTACTTGCTGGTAAACTTCCTAGTTCTTTTGCTCCACTGTGAATCGCTTTTTTTCCTGTACATATACCTCAAGACTCTCCCAGCCCAATTACTTTCTTCCATATTCCTCAGTCGTTCGTCATACTGAATTTTACTGCGAGCTTCCCTCACTTCAAAACTAGTCCAGCCCATATCACCCTGCACAGCTTCATTTGTAGTCTTCCCGTGAGCGCCCAATGCGAGGCGACCCACTGACCTTTGGTTCCCGTCGAGTCCTGATTGTACCCCTGATTTATAGCAAACAACCGCATTTCCAAAAGTAAGTCCTGCAACCATTACACCTTTCACATACCTCGGAGGACCTCGTACCTATTGTATCCCCATAGCGCTCTGTGCTTCATTATGGTTGCATTTCCCTTCCCCTTTATTGTTATGGTTTTTTTCTGTGTTTCCATATATCCATTGCCTTCGTTTATCCATATACCAAGGTATTTATATTCTGTTACCCGAGGTATTTCCTGGCCCTGTATAAATTCAGCTGTACAGCGACACCTGTGCACGATACCGGTACCACGGTAAACATTCATTTCATATCCAGCCTTTAAAAATCTCTGCAGCACGTATGATCATCATAATCATCATCTTGTTTTCTTGGAATCCAGAAGAAATTGCTGATAAAAAAAATAGAAAAGCCAGCCCATCAGAGGATGACTGTCAGTCAAGCGACAGCTTCCTAGTAGATTTGCCGAGGTAGGCTGGTAGGAACATTTCTTGGTTAGCTCTATTAGGGTTGCCAATTTTGCCATATACAGCTGGACAGTTCCGACTTTTGAGTAAATGTCCCACGTTCCAACCTGACCGAGTCGTGATGGCTAATGTCCAGAGTTCTTTCTTCTTTCTTTTATTTTTTCGAATAACAATCAATACAGTATATTTTCCTGACATTGCCTGACAGTTAGGTCGCGCATTATTCCCTTTTGTCTTCGGTCACACTGTCACAGACATAAAGGCGACTTCGATTTTCAAGTGGTTTCAGTTGTACTAATATATATATATATATATATATATATATATATACATACCTGTTTTGGTAGCCGCGTTAACAAGGTAACTGCTCCACCGTTCTTGTTGTAAATCGCGACACGGTAGGACTGAAAGAAACTTGTCGCGCTTGAACGTACCGATTGACGCCTCCTGGCACTGACAGATTCAGACGTCTGAATTCAGGTATTCGGGCAACACCGCGCGGCAGCTGGTTCTAACTATACTTCTCACCGCAGTAAGCGCTGCGCTGTGCCAAAGGTCGGTGAGCGCGAATCGCCAGAGCTCCTTTTGGGTGGAATGTTACTACAACCTCTGTAATTTCCCCCGGGATCTACGGCGACTGAGTTTGTTCACTCCTCTTGACACGCAGCCAGCGCCGAGTCGAGGAAACGTCCAGGAAACATGCACGACGAGGAAAGGCATATATATATATATATATATATATATATACATATGCGAGAGGACCACTTAAGGGCCATTATACTAATCGTCCTTCCACCGAAGCCTCCCTCGTCTAAATGCCGGATAGTATGCCTCGTCATCTTTCCTACAGCTTTTTTTTATCATTTACTTTTTCAGTCGCTTATTTTGTATAAGCCGGCCTACTGGTTTTCGTACAAGCCTGTCTGCGCGCGCGTATGTTTGTGTGTGCGTTATTTACACTGAACTTGTAAATTACAATATGTACATAAGGTAATTAGTTAAAAACGTGATTAATGACTTTTTGTTAGTTAGTCGCTTATACATTTCATGTTTTTTTTGCAAGCGATGTCTACCTCTTCGAGTAGACGAGCTCACGGACTAGAATTTTGCTATCTGCCACAGAGAATGTTTTAAAATGTTGACTGTTCACTGAAGCATCCTATACAGGAAGAATGAGAGCGTGATGCAGCTCAGTTATACCAGGAAAGATGCGAAAGATGCCTTGCGAAAGATGCCGCTGGAAATAAAATAGGCTTCGCTGCACTAATTTCCGCACTGACGGCTCGTTTTTCGCTTCTGTGTCGTGTCACCGTAAAGGTTCTGAACAAGGCTCACTCAAACAATAAGGCCCCGTGCAACCCAAACGAGATAGACGGTAAAGATGCGTATACGTCACAAGACCAGTATTTACAGCTTAAACGTCAACCAGCTTGGAGGAAGCAGCGTGCAGATGAGAAACACCGCTCCATTGAATGACGTGATAGAGCGTTCAGTAGAGTGAACTATGTGGACTAAATATGAAAGCTCCCGCCAGTCAGGTAAGCCCGAACCACTATAACTCTTTTTGCGAATGTGCAGTAACGACATGTGCACGGTGTTATCGATACACGGGCGCGCATCGTCACGACTCATTACACGAGAAGCGCATTTCAGTTTCCGCCTAATGTTTATAACGCGCGTGGCGGTAATGCACCGAGTAAAAGGGTAAAGGAAAGACAGAGTGACCGAAAGAAATGTTAATTGGTTCCCTCGGAGCGGAAGAATCTTGCCGCTAAAGCAGCAGTGCGTGACCGCATAAGTACGTACTCGAGCTCATCGCGACTGAGGTAGAAATCTTTAGCGAAATATAGTTGCGACATGCAGTTATGGAAATATTGGTAGGCGTCGCTGGCGTCATCCGCCATGCACCAGTGACCCATTTATCTTCGGTGCTAAGCCACCCACCACGACTAATATTGTGCAAACAGCCATGTACCGCCCGGTGAAACCAGAAAACAGACTTCGCGAAACCATCGTCGCGCTCAGGGTCGCGTATTAATGCGGCTGCTCGGGACTCCGTCCGTTTTAGGAGACCCAAGTTAACACGTGCCCGAGTTTGCCGAGTCACATGTTCCCGGAACCGCACGGCTGCGTCGTTCTGTAGTGAGGGTGTTGAGTGGTTGCACAGCAGTCGTTTTGCTGAGGTGCACGCGTGCTATTATAGCGTCCCCACAATTCAAGGACGCGCTGTCCTCTGGCACCAGCACGCACTCTGGCAATCTTGCTCTGTCGTAGTTATGTGCCTAACCGCGCGCGTGCCAGGGCAATGCAACGCTCTAAACAGGGCAACCTTCATGCAAAGAAGCACATTTACACCAGCTTAGGTAAAACACCGCTCTTTTTCGTCACAAAGGCCCCCTCACCGGGCACTTCCGAGGTTCCGAATTATACACCAGTTGAAAAATCAATTTTGCTGCAAGAATTTTCAGAAACGATTAAGTAATAGTCAAGGATAACACCAGTTGAAAAATCAATTTTGCTGCAAGAATTTTCAGTAACAATTAAGTAATAGTCAAGGATAAAAGCAACTAAATGTCTTAAAGCAGCGGTGCGATGTGGCCGAGCTATACCTTCCCTGGGCGAAAACTTCCTCCAATTGTCTCGACCGGTCCTTGCAAGCACAATGTGCCTATGTGCCTCCTCCCATATCGAAGCCGAGCGCCCACCGTCTCCTCTTTTTGTCACAGCCCTGCTACTCCCGCCTCATGTTACCGAAAGACAGGCGTGCAAACAGGGACTAAAGTATAGGGGCGAACAGGACAACGGCAAACGCCAACTGGCGACTGAAAGGCCGCCCCGTGGCGGAAAAGAAGGAAGACACATAACTTATCTTCACACGCTCGAAGGAAGGCAGCGCCAATCCGTCAATCACAGAGACACGAGGACAATCGTGAAATATAACTGTTCATACATGACAATTCATCTCAGTACGATTAGCATTCTTTGCCTATACTTCCCTCACTACAGATTCTAAACAAAGGTGTTTTCAGCAATACGGGGTGTCGGTCTACTGCTTGAATGATAGTAGCATTAACCTCAACAATCATCGTGAGATGGGTTCTAGCGATTTTTCTTTTTTTTTTTTGTGCGTGATCACGATGGCTCACTCACGCAACGCTGCAATACTGATATATCATGCCTCGACCATAAGACACACTTCGTAGTACTTAAGTTCAAACACAACTATACGGTGTGCAATTTTTTTAGTATACGAGTACTTGCAATCGCAACCGTGTAGCGAAAGGTTAGTGTTCCAGCGGTCAGAAAGCGCTCACGCTCAGTTAATCGCTGCTTGATTCTACGCATTGTCTGCGCTAAATAAAAGTATCCACCGACAAACGAAAGTTTGGGAAATATGCCCATGCAGCATTCTGCGAACTTGGCCTGACTTACATAACACCTGCCAGTTCTTTTCAATTGGTCTTTCTTTCTCTGCAACGCTGCGCATATCTTTCCTAACTTGTTGTCAGCCGAAAACACAATGCTGACCGAGTATCTACTCCTATTTTGTTAAGTCTGTGTTACACAGAGTGGATGTAAAGTGTACGTATTATTCTGCTCTTCTAACTATTTATGTTCCCGTCTTCTTTAAAGCGAATGGCTATGTTTGGCTCTTCCGCCTGCGTTCTCGCGGTCGATGGTCGGTGGTTGGCGGTTATACTTTCATCATGGAGACAGAGGCGCCGATCCAAAGAACGCGTTCGTCACCGAACACCAACTATTTTTGAGACGTACGTGCTATAAGGAGAGAGCTCTGGGGCGCCTGAAAGTTTAGGAAGCTTGTGTACACAATCTTGCGTCGATGACGGTTGCTCTCGAGTCATATACTCGTGGACGTCTAGAAGAAGGGCACGCCCAGCGCAGACATTTGCGGCGGGAAGCGCAATGGGCATGATACGCGAATTTAGATTCAGTCGGACAGGGCAACTTCATACAATAAGCAATAAACAGCCCACAGGTTAGTAGTGTGCAACACTGACCAGAACTTAAGAAATCTCACATCACGAATGACAAGGTCTATCACCGGGCTGAGCGGCAGCGTTCTGAAGCTGAGGAGACTGAGCATATCACTGATCTCATGCTCAAAGGCTTTCTTCTTATTTGTTAAATGTAAAATTTGAGATGTTTGGCAGAGCCAGGGCCGGCTATACCAAAATTTTAGGTAGGAAAGATAACAAAGACAACAAGTAATAATAATATACAAGAGAGAGAGAGAATGAAGAGGAAAGGCAGGGAGCTTAACTAGATATGAGTCTCCGGTTTGTTACCCTACACTGGGGATAGGGGATAGGGGTTAGAAAGATGGCAGAGAGAAAAACGCTAAAAAAAGCGAAAAAAAAAAACACGCACACATGGAGGCACACACACAAAAGGCGTTCCAGTTAAAGTCGTTCACACAGTCCGGTAGATCGCAAAAAGCGCAATAGCGCTTGCAAATAATATACAAAACATTCTCAAAAGTGCATAACACAATGGCAAAGCACTAACAGAAGAAATCTGTATATCAGGAAGGAAAAGAACACGTTACAAGACAACATCAACAACACAACAGTAAAAAGTCCTGTAGGGGCTGCGACTAGATGACAGGTTCAGACACATGAATAGGAACTTCGAATCCCTTGTAGGGACTGGATCTTCGCGTATGTGCGCTTAAGCAATAGCGAAAGCGTTGACTAAAATCAGCTTAAACATCCGACTCGTTCAACTTGCCTTTGCGACGTGACTTAGTTCCCTAATGCACCACTGCATGCTCCGGTGCAGCACATACCGCTGGTCTACGTGACATTGCCTTCGTCCTTTGTGACTAAAGCACGCTTTCGCGACAGTGGTGCAACATTCGGCGAACGCGATGTCATATGCATATAAGAGCACGCCTTCTGGCGATATACGCGCCTCGGGACTGTACAGGCACCATTACCGCTTATGCAACTTCTCCGCTTACGTGTAGCACGTGACTTGGGCCGCTCCTAAAGTAACGCTATACCCATCGATTAGCGCTGTCTTCCTCTGAGTATAATTCGCTATTTGTTCAAAAGCAACATGATGAGGCAGGTCGCTTGTTTTCTTAAATCGCTTCTTTACGAGCTTTCGGCGCTATGCATTGTAGGCGATCTTCTTGTACTGAAACGGCGTAGGGACGTTTCTAGCAAGCGCGTCAGGACCCAAATACAGCTTGATGTATACTTTCATCGGTTCGTAAGAGAACGTACTACATTGCGCCCTAAATTTATTATATTGCGACCGGGCACCAAAGCGCTCGTGCATACTCTCGAGAAAGTGTTTTTAAGGGTGGTGGTGACGCACGCTTGCAACAGACCGCAGCGGACATCATGACGACGCCGGAATTCTCCCGTTGGAAGAACGTGAAGTCAGCGGGCACATCGTCTTTGTCGGGGATGTGCTTTAGGTCCCTGGTATAAGTGGAAGCTTCTGTAACGAAAACTGTGGGGCAAGCTCCGCAAAGCCTTTCGTGCGCATAATAGGCTTTCTGTCGTTGCTATGGCGCAAGAAGCGCGTTCATTACCATCAACAGCTAGCGCGAATTCTTAAGGACTACTTAAGAAGTACGGGACAGACACTTTTTGGACACGAGCGGAATTGTGCAAAACGAGTTCTGAAAAAATGAAAAAAAAGCATGAGGCCTAATGAGAGAGAGAGAGAGAGAGAGAGAGAGAGAGAGAGAGAGAGAGAGGGGGGAATGCATAGAAAGGCAGGGAGGTTAACCAGAGGTAGTTCCGGTTGGCTACCCTGCACGGGAGGAAGGGTTAAGGGGGATAAAAAGAGAGAGTGAGTGTAAGGGGGAGAAAGAGAGGCCCACGAAATTATTGCTCTTCGGTATGACGGCAAGAAGAGTTGACGAAAGAGAATGTAAATAGTTAAAGCGCTGTTGCCTCCCACGTCGCTTGTTTGGTTCCATCAAGCATCGATGCTACTGATAGTGAGAAAACAGTCCTGCAGCTGGCGCTGTTTGCCGAGCCGTATTTATCTTGTTTCGTATACACAGACCAGTTGACCGCCTTATTCCCGCTATAGCCAAAGCCCATGACTTAAGTGGAAGTCGGCCAGCTTATTTAATTACGGATGGTTGTTCCGCAGTTGTAACACGTCGCGAAACAAATGGAACTGTCCAACCATCAGCGCTATTTTCTGCGAATTCCGCTGTCATCTGGGATCTGGAAGCTATAGACAAGGGGAACATATGCTGCGACCTCGTATGTCCGCTGGTTGTCAAATATTTGCTGCGGAATTTCGTGAACGCAATTTCTGTTTGTAGCAATTCGTCCCGCTGCTACGTATGAGTCAAGAACGACGGCAGCTTTTCCTACAGCTTTCGCGTGAGCGTGAGTCACTAGCTGACGGGTCCCGATTCCGTGCGCTATTACAGCGCAATAACAACTTATGTTGCTTTTCCGTGACCTAAATATGTCCTCGCTGCCCTCTTTCACAATCACGTTTAAAATTTTACCACTGAAAATCACTTTAACGCAAGACTTCCTTGCGTAAGATATCAAATAACTTCGAAGTATCTTAGATTTCAACTTTCCCTTTCCTGCGCCAGAGGAGTCATACATTTTGTTTTCGTTTCTTGGCTGCACTGGACTCCAGAAAAAAGAAAGTTAAAATATGGGTTTTAGGTAACTCGTGAACTGTTTGACGTGTTTTTAATGAAGCGGCGCTGACTGTAAAAGAATTAATAAATAAAGGAAAGGGAACGAAAGGAAAGCGAATTCGGCTTTTGTCTTAACTCATACGATAGCACACAACGATAAGTGTGCGCTAAATGTAGTAGATTACTTTGTCTGAAAATGGGTGGCTACTAACGGTACTTGATAATACCAGGTCGCGGTATGTCTAGTAAGCACTGTTACCACACCTTCAACTTGCATTGTATACCTCAAAGATTTAAAGGCGGACCGTCGTATCGCATAACGAGCAGCCGGCTTTGCCAGAGGCTGCTGAGATCTTCTTGTAGCAATTATCCCAGCTAACATGAACCATATATTTAGAAAAAGAAAAAAAAGAAGAAAAAAAGAAGTGGAACGTTCTGTGCGGATGAAACCAATCATTTGTTGTTAACAACCTCCCTGAAACGCCTCTAGTATTTCTGTGTTTTTATTAGCAGACTAATTAGTGGCAGTGATTATTTAACGAACTTCTTCAATTAGTACGTTTACTGCCACAGTGTCAACGCAAAATTTGTAAAGCTCATTCGAAATTTGTTTCAGTTGTTTCGACATCTTACGGATTTCGTGAGTCTTTCTTTTTTTTTCTGTGCTTAAAAGAAAGCCCGCAAAACCATTTAAAAGCCCCCGCGGGCTAACACTTACGACCTACACGAGCTTTCGTTTAAGCGTGGAAAAAGAGATCAACGCAAATGGTAACGCATTGCAAACGACTGGAATCGATGCTTTCACTAGGGCTCTGTAAATCTCGCGTTGACATGACAGCAGTAAACGATAACTTCATTAATTAATCAGTACTAGTTACTCTATCAATAAGAACAAAGAAAAATAACTGCGAATTCTCCGGGAAGGGGCTAACAACAGACATCCGGTTTGATCCGCACCAGAAAGCTTCAGCTTCTTTTTTTTTTTTACCTTGGTACATACACATTAGCTGGGACGCATTATGCATTTAAATAAACTCACGAATAGCTTCGTGTCGCTGGTACCGTGAAAGGCTTTCGTCTTTGCACAGCCATACGGATCCGGCTGTCAGTCGGCAAGTTATCTCGAACAGACGAGCGGGGGGGGGGGGGGGGGGGAGGTGAAGAGAAAGCTGCGCGCGTGGCCATATGTCTGCCCACAGAGAAAATTGCGTCGGCGAAGCGAAACGCGACCAATTCTCTCCGCGTGCGAGGCGAGCGCGCCGATGCGCACGGAAAGCAAAGCAGGGGGAAAAAACAAAACAAAAATAAAGCCAAGCAGCGCGCCGGCGCTTCCGACGATCCGCTCGGGCCCACTTTTGTTGACGCACTCCCGACTGGTTGTCCCAGACCGCACGTCTCTGCGTCGGGCTGACCATGCGGAGCGCCGAGGTGAAGCTGGACACTGTGCGGTGCCTGGAGGCGTGCATGCGTTTGCGCCACGTGGACAATGAAAATTAAAACTGGGGACGGTAGGGCTCCGCTGCTCCTGTAGAGCTTGCTCTATTGAACAGAAGCGATTGGAAGAGAGAGTAAAAAAAAACGTTTAATGAAAGCTGACAATGTCAACCCTGCTGCATGACAAGCTGGCTATTTCAGACCGGAGCGTGGGACGCTCTAGACACACTGCGGGTCGGTGCCGATGTTAAGAACGGCCAGCTGCAGTGCAAGTTTGCCAGCCATTTACGGCAGCGGTGGCAACCTCATCTTGGAACGCCACCGCCAACCTCTAGCCATGGCGGGACTAAGTGGACTTTGTGTCGGGAACAATACGCACGTCCTCCACTCTCCGTCGCTTCAGCTAGGATGCGTTTGACGAAGCAGGCTTTGTGCTGAAACCGCCGCCGTTACGCTCTAGCCTCGTCGCCGTTGTGACGGAATGAGTTCGGTGGGCCAACTATTGTTACCCAACTCCCCAACGCGGACCTGATCTGCTACTGGTGGGGGAGTTGCCGCGGGAACGTCGTCGTAGGCTCCTTCCCACGCGCCGACCAAGACGCAAGACAATGTGCTACCCGGGCGCGCTACCCGAGACGGCTCCGAGTTCTACGAAGCCCCTCTGACGTCGGCTCCGGACCGTCGCACCTGTGTGTGTGTGTGTGTGTGTGTGTGTGTGTGTGTGTGTGTGTGTGTGTGTGTGTGTGTGTGTGTGTGTGTGTGTGTGTGTGTGTGTGTGTGTGTGTGTGTGTGTGTGTGTGTGTGTGTGTGTGTGTGTGTGTGTGTGTGTGTGTGTGTGTGTGTGTGTGTGTGTGTGTGTGTGTGTGTGTGTAAACCGGGGAGAGGCGGCCTGTTTACAATGACTGGACGAACGTTTCCGTCCCCTTGGAATCAAGGGGGGACCAACTGCTTATAAGCAGCGATTGTCGGCTGCTAGAGGGTGCTCGTCGTCGTGCTCTGTGCTCGTCAATGTACTCGTGAGCTGTGTGCTCGTTTGCTGAATGCTTCGTCTTGCGGGCTCCATTTGGGAGTCACGCTAGACTGTCGATGTATCTCTTGTTCAACTGTAAATAATGTAAATAAATCCTGCTCGCCTAGTCCTGTCGCCCCAAGTTCCTCCGATCATCCTACAAGCCCGTCTCCAAACTCCTACATCTGTATGCCAGCGGTGGGATTGACCTCCCGAATCTAATACTGAACAGAGGGACACACTGACGATCACAGTGTGTCCAGCAAGCAACTTGTGTTCGCCATCTCCTCGCGAAAAAATGGGCTCTCAGCGTTTCCTCTAACGCCACAGTGAGCCAGCAAACACGGTGTGGAATAACGTTGTCACCTGACTGGGGTGGTGTATTAAAGTTAGGGTGTAACACACAACGTATAAAAGTAAAGAGAAGTTCAGCGCACTTTGACGAAGTTCGAACGGTGCCCACTACCTTAAAACTGTTCCAAGAAGAGGCCGGAATGCCTCGGGTGACGACGCGTCTTTCGTGCCCTGAAGCTTCAAAAAATGATGCTGTCAAATATGGCCTGCGCGACGTACGCGACGCATTCAGTTTCCTTCCAAACGCGATGAAGGGTAGATCATATAGCGTTGCCAATAGAATAGCACGCATTCAATGTCGTCAAGTTCACATCGCGGCCTGCGCAAAGAGATGAGCTCGTATACGAGACCAGGCACAAATCCCGCCGAGTCACGCAAAGTGCAAGCCGATTGGGAATATACCACTTGGAGAGGTGGCCCTATACGTGGTGAATCGGTAATTGGCGAGAGGCCGGCGCTTCTTCCTCTTATAACGGTAAATTCGGCTTGAATGCGTGCGCACGCAGCAAAGAAAAACGATGTGGAGCAAGTCGGGGTCTCTATTTCGGCGATCAGTATCGGGTACTTCGCCTCTCAAGCCAAGCTCGGCCGGGCGTAACTGCACATTAGAGGCACCAATATCTTTCAATGTCACTTATTTTGTGGTTTCTTTTTTTTTCTTCGTAAGGCGGCGGCGATGAAAGGGAACGGGCTGGGTCGCCATCACCCTCCAAGACTTCAGATTGATCGCCCCTGCAGACAATATGTAGAACGCCGGCAGCGGTCAACGCGTGGGCTAACTCATTGTGCCTTTCACAGAGAGAAAAGGGGAAAGAAGAGAAGGCGGGGGAAATCAACCACGCACACGGCGGGTTTGCTACCTTTGGCAGGGGAAATAGTGTCAAGGTATGAAAAGTAAGAAAGAAAGAAAGGAAAACACCGAGGGTATCGCTTCGTTCGGAGCTGCACATCGAACATATACCGTTCCCCACTGAGGTCTGTCGACATTCGGCCTCACAAGCCTAGAAAGTGATTTGGGCATTATGGCTTTCAGCTATATTTCACTAGCTATGGCGCTCAGCTACCGATCGAGAGGTAGTGGGTCCGGATCCCAGACACGGCGGCTGCCCTACAATGGGGACGGAATGCAGAAACGTTCTTGTGCTGGCGCTGTCCTTTCAGCAAAAGCCCGCACGTGATTGACGAGATACCAGACATTCGGTTACCTTTGACTGTGTGGTGCAAAGTGGCATAAAGTCCTGCGGTTAGCTTACACAGCTATTTTTGTATTGTAAATGACGCTTGTGTGGAGGAACCTTGAAAAGCGGCGAAAAAGAACTCTCTTTGACGTCCAATACTTATTCGCGGTGTAGATGTTTTATCTGAGGCTGTGTTAGGGGTGTTTACAGAAAAAAAAAGAGAGAAAAGGGTCCAGTGAAAGGAGCTTGATCAACAATTTACTTGAAAATTAATTGGTTACCAAGTCATGTCTAATACAACATTGATCTTTGCGGCATTGAGTAGAACATGTAATCAAGATATTAATTTTCTTACTTTTTTATTTATTCCGCTGTTTCTCCATTTGCCTTTAATTTCAACTAGACAATGCAAACATGCAACAAAAAGTGCGCTCTCTACCATATATTTTCGTTCAACCTGCGTACAAACCCTTTTCTTTGAAATTAAATGGGCTAAGTGATTGTTATCCTGGCACGAGACACAACGTATGAAACATGCTTGATGTTGAAGAAGCAGCTTCCTGAAGTAAATGAAAAAGAACGTCATATACTGAAGAAGAAGTGACGTTTGTGCTAGTTGCTACAAATTGATCGGGGTGTCAAAAGAACACGACAGCGATCGGGCACACAAACTGTTGCACGCAATAGAAAGAATGCATTATTATTATTTTCACATAGTATTTCAGTTGCGAGTAGCACCGTTTTGATTAGTGCCGTTCTCTTGCTGTCGTGTTCTGCTTAGTTAACCCCCCTCCCGAAGATTTTGCGATAAATCAAAGGGGGCCATTATATGCGTGCGCTAAAGCGCTAGATACCTTGCGTTTGAGTACAGGCCCCACGCGCACCATTTGAATACATTCTTAACCAAATGAAATGCCTCGCGCTACATAGGACTGGCCTGCCAGCCAACTCTCCTGCAAGGCAACGAAGGCGGCGCTCGAACACACGCGGCCAAGGAACTTAATCCATGCCAGCGAGAAGCCAGCACGCTTCGCGACTTCCGCGTCTCGATAATAACGCCGATCTATACTTATATGTCAGCTCGTCCAAGCTTGCGCCAATGGGAGAGTTGACTAAGACCGTTCGGGTCGTGTAGATTGTCATTTGCATGGCGTTACGACATGCAAACAGAGTTGGCTGCTGCAGAAATCGATAATTACGTGCCTCAAGTCTCGCCACTGAGTATCGTGACCTTATACGTCGGTTACTATAGCAACTGTTCGTAGTCCTCTGGCTAATACGAAACCTGATTTCGCCAAGGACACGACGTCAGAAGAGAACAGCGTGCAGGGAAAACGCGCGCAGTCCTCGACGAAAATGATAATTTCTTTAACGACGCGTGTGCTTTCAGAGCAGCTGACTTAATATGTACATTACGCGTGGCAAGCGGAACCTCAAGAATTGCAACACCGCAGCACAATTTCTATTATGTGCACTCAAAAAAGGATTCGATGAAACCCAACTTAAATGACGCGTACGGAAAAAAACGGAAAAAAAAACAAGTCGACGTGTAATTTTCGAGCGGTCTGTAAAACATCACAATAGCGTTCGTTTAAAGTGACAGTCAATGACAAGTCACTAAGACTCCTGCAAATTAAGACTGCGGTTTATACAGTTTCGCGCCGGGTGTCAATTGCTTGCTGAAGGCGCAATAACAGGACTATTTACATCAAGAAACCGACAGAACAGTTAAATCAGTGGTTGCGCACGTGACTTTGATGCAAAGAGCCAGATCCCAGCTACGACCCCCGACATGTGGTGGCAGCGTATTTGCACGAATGAAATAAAAAAACAATAACAAGAAAGAAAGAAACTCACTCGCGCTCACGGAACCGCGCTACTGCTTTGCGACGTAAAACACTCGCCAATCAAGGCCTATCGCACTCACAGCACTCTCTCGCGGACCGCCAGTGGCGGCTCCAGGTAAGAGTATGGCCATTAACCACACGGCGGCCTCCGCCATGCGATTCGGCTGCGAAGTTTTGAGTCAGCGTCGGCGCAGCATTACGGCGCCGTGTCTGTTAAGAGAACTGAGGACCTTCGACGCAGAGAGAAAGAGAGAGAGAGAGGAGGAGGAGGATGAGCAAGAAAGGCCGAGAGGAGGCAAGGATGTTAACAAGAAACGCGTCTGGTTATCTACCCTACACTGGGGGACACGGCCAATCGCCTTCCGTCGGGGTTCGGTGGAGCACGACGTTCGCACATGCGGAGTCCGTAATGGCCGAGCACTACACTTCCTCAAGCGCTTCTCAAGGCGCCCGCAGACGGCGAAAGTGGCCACACGTCGCAATGCAGGAGCCTGCCTGGCCATATAGCGCACTCGCGGAGCACGCACTAAAGGAGTTGATTCGCACTCGCGCGTCGTCGTTGCCTCTTGCCCGTAAGGACGGCGACCACAACGTTCGAGCATGTGCAGATCGAGACAGCGGAAAGTGCGTATAAAAGGGGGCCACACCGCTATACCGTCGCTGGTGCCACACGCTCCGAGGTTCTTTGAACCAGCGAGAACGCACGACTGATTGCCGCATTCTCGTAACACTGCGATCTGAATGTATTATTATTATTATTATTATTATTATTATTATTATTATTATTATTATTATTATTATTATTATTATTATTATTATTATTATTATTGGACATTTTTTGGGACAACTTGTGTCCGTCTGCCCCGACAGAAAATCTTTCGCTTGTACGGAGGTATAAGAAAAGGGGCGGATGGGAAACCGCGTCTCAATTCAACGGGGATAACCGAGATGGCAGCGCGTTTCATTTTTGTCAGGTGAGATGGTGGAAATAAAGATAATAAGTGTTCGTAATTCAAAAGCCTAAAATGTCAGCGGTGCTGAAGGAAAAAAAAAAACGTTAGGTCAAACCTGTATGAGATCCATTGTATCGCGTTCGCGCTGACAGTCGCTTAATTGAAATTGACACGCTATGATAAAGTCGCGAATCAATCAGAGCAGTGCTTTTCTGTCACATCGAGCCTTCGCAAAACTTTACACACATTGCTCTCCCATCTGTCCCATAATTTGTCCAAACTGCTATAGGAGTGAGAGGACAGCACGGGGGGCAGCACACTTGACTCCCAATCGTTTGTATTCTATGTACCCCGGAGACGTGTTTCATCAGTCGGTGCCGGGAACAACAACGGTTTGCTGCTTTGCAGAACGTCCGATTAAACTATTTCTAACTTTCTATTTATTAGGCATTAGTGTTTTTCCCGCTTACAGATGCCCGTGAAATTAAAACAAAAATACCACGTGACATGCCCGCTTGCGCGTCGTGATTGCAGCGCTCTCGAAGGTTTCTCGTACAAACGAACATAGCATCTAGCAGTATGCGCTGCCCCTTAAAAGGCGACATGGCAGTGACGCAGGCGTTGGCTGTGCGATTTACGCCCCCGATGTGCTTCCCTCACGGCGGTTCATTATAGCGATAAGCAGGCACAGCGGCATAACACCCGGCTAAATGCTATGTTCCTCCGTGCGCGGAGGGTTTGGGAGCGCTGAAATCAAGGCGCGCAAGCGCACGTATCACGTGGTACTTTTTTTTTTAATTATTTCACGGGCATCTGCAGTAACCGTAAAAACACTATTGCCTAATAGATAGAAAGTTAGAATGTGGTTAATGGGACGTTTTGCTAAGCGCTCTATAACTTTCAGATTGAATTTTCTTGCCTAACTTCGTTGCTTCCGAAGTTGGTTAGTTAAACTTGACTAATCCTGCAATTAAGAAGAATACAAAAACTAGGGTGACTTACTCCATACAATAATGAGCAACATGCATTTGGTCGCGTCGTCTCAGAGTGCATCGGCATATCTTAAAACTCTGGCTAAGGTTAGTTCGGACACTCTGTATATTAGCCCCCGCGATAGCAACTTACATTCGACGCTACCGATTCGGTTTTCGCCGACAAAAACGTTGACTCCTGTCAGAATAGCGCACATAAGATGAATGTAAACAAGCCAGTCGCATGACGGAGCGCGCTTTACGCCGACACAACGCTTGTAAAAGCTTTCAGCACGCCACACAATTTATGGATGCACTAGTCTGCGCACGCAGGCTGACGTGCGTGCGGCACAGCTGCACGGCGTTCGCAAAACAACCAGGTATCGTGTGTCAGACTGAGCGCGCTGAACTTGTACGGGCGATCCAGCCGAGCAGACATGCTCTGAAAGTTTTCACCGAAGACCGAGGAACAGTAGGCGCCGTAGTGCTCGCTTGAGATAGTACGGGGGCACGCGATTACGCAGCGCGGACGAGCGAACGCAACTAAAGGGAAAAAAGAAAAGGCTGCGGCAGAAAACAAGAGCGCACAACCGAGGGGACTCGGCGAAAGCGAACGCGCATTAGTTACGCTACGGGCTTCTCTTCCTCGAAGGAGAGGAGAAGTGGGCTGGCGATGGGCGAGGAAAATCGCTCACTTTGCTGCCAGTCGTATACGCAAGAAGTGCGCGGTCGGCCGTTACGCTCGCCTTTGCTTTCTTCGTGCCGCTTGTTCTGTTTTGTCTTGTTGCTGGTGTTGCACTGCTTTCGAAGAGAGCGATTTACTTCCTCAACATACAGGCCCTCCTCGCCGGGCGAAAAAAAAAAGAAAGAAAAAAGACGAAGAAGAAGGAACGCATGCAGATTAAAATATGGTACAATCACCGCACGCACAGAAGACGACGTGTCCACTGTCAATATTCTCTTTTTTTTTTTTTAGCGGGAGGATGGAGGGGAGGGTTTGGCGCCAAATGCCCCAAAATGCAAATAAAGAAAGAAACAAGCAAAGAAAGATGAGGATTTACATCGGGTAAGTGCGATGCACGAGTAGACTAAAGGTTTATGACCACAGGGATTATTTTTGTTCGTCTATTCGTTTGTTCGTTCGTTTTGTTTTGTAGGTGTTTCACTGTGTTTACAAACAGTGTGACAAATATAACGGCTAGTCACCCGCCGTGGTTGCTCAGTGGCTATGGTGTTGGGCTTCTGAGCACGAGGTTGCGGGATCGGATCCCGGCCACGGCGGCCGCATTTCGGTGGGGGCGAAATGCGAAAACACGCGTGTACTTAGATTTAGGTGCACGTTAGAGAGAACCCCAGGTGGTCGAAATTTCCGGAGTCCTCCACTACGGCGTGCCTCATAATCAGAAAGTGGTTTTGGCAAGTAAAACCCAATAATTTAATTTTAATTTAATACCGGCTAGGCTTCGTCGCCACTGCGATGTCAGCCAGTTATGCGCAGTGAGCGCGTATACGCGTTCGCATTGAGAGCGGCGCGCTCAATGCGGCGTGCACACCCGGAAGGAGGGAGGGGGAAATTACGCAAAACGGCCGTAAATCAGATACACATACCGCGCAATCGGTCCTAATGTTCGAAAACGCGTCCACCTGTGAGCAACTGCGCCACGTGAAGCTTTTACTTCCCCGTGGTATACTTTCCTTCTTTTTGCCGCCCAACTCCGCAATGTTGGCCCCAGGACCCGTATACACAAAGAAGTTGTTTCGCTAGAATTTTTCGTAAGAGAAAATTCCGGCCGTATCTGACGCTAGGCATATTGTTAGGGGAGGTGGCCGGCCATTCAAAAACGGCACATATACGTATATATACGAACGGAAAGCAAAGTGAATTCGGCGCCGGGCAACCCGGACCTCTATACTCCACCTCAATGGTTCTGCCGACTGAAACAAACCACCACGACCTCAAGCACAGTCGACCAGAATAAAATTGCTATTTACACTCCCTACTGGGGAGGTCCTGGGACCGAATTCACGGAAAACACCTTACGCTAGAATAGTTCGTAAGGGAAAATTTCTGCCGATTACTATGCTGAACACATCATTACGATGCTGAACATATCACTAAAGCCGGTCGGCTAATGGCAAACACTTAAGAACGAAAGGCATTGCGAATTCGACCCCTGATTATCTGCTGTCACAAAGGGGCTCCTACCGAAAATTTCAACGTGCCGATCGACGGGAGAAAAAAAAAACTAAAAAGTGACAAAAAGTTGGCTCGCAACCGATGACTTCCTGGTACAGATCGTTGCGTCTCGCGAGCCCCATCCGCTGCCTCCTACAATTAAGAGACGCCTGTCACACATGCCCCCGTCGTGACTCTACCTCAGTGTTCGAACATTAAACGTCCCCAGCACGTCTCGGGAAACCCTGACCCGATGTCGAAACCGTCTCGTTTCCGTAGACAAGCGAAGGACACGGATCGCGACTGCGAAACGCGTACTGCAACTGCAACTGAACACCTTGTGACAGCCGAGGTTGAGCTGCGCTCACACTCACACGCGTCTCGCTCGCGCTTTGCACCCGCGTTGCCACGTGGCCGCGGGCAGCAGCGGCGTCGTGGCCACGTCATACCACGTGGGCCCCGTCGACGTATAGGAGGAAGAGTTCAGAGCCTTGAGAGAGCCCATGCCTTTTGAGAACCCAAGGTAGCGCTCTCCCGCGAGCGAAGCAAGCTGGACAGCACGAATTTCTACGCTTTGTATTTACGGATAACTTACGCCTTTGTACTTACATACGAGGAAAACGCGCATGGTTTTCTTAGTTGGTTGCCATGCTCACGGACGTGTCCAGTCGGGCGCCTACGATCAGTTACACGGAGAGAACGTGCGTGCCGGAGCACCATAGAATGTGCAACGAGCACCTTTTGCATAATAAACCGCAGCGGGTTTCCTCCGGCTATTGGCGCAAGCATATGCAGATAACACAAACACACACAAAATAAAGAAATCATCTCTCCTTGGCAGTTCCCCAGCGAGCGTTCAGCGCGATATAAATTTATCAAGAGCTTCCTTCCCCGTTTTTTTTTATTCCTTAAATTCTTACTAGCATGCGGACTTATTGTATCTTAATTCACAAGACCAATCTCGATCTTCAGCTTATTTCTCAACCTTGCCTAAAGGAAAGCCTCGTTTTCAATTTGCATTACGGCTTTGTCGTAATCGCACCGTAAGTCCCACCTCCAGATACACGACACGCTACCTATTGTCACCACACGCTGGGCGATTTTCCGCAGATAACAGTCGGGATATGATGATGATGACAACGACAACGACGATGATGATTATGATGATGGTGATGATGATGATCTATAACGCATACCCATTAACGGATATTAGCCACGAACTGAGAAGTGCAGGCAAGATGCGTAAGATAAGTAGACTTCTACAGCTCAATAAGCGAAACGAAGATGAAAAAGTATGTAGTCTGATCGAACAGTCAAACGCGTATGGTATAATTTCTGTGTTTTGATTAAAAGGAACGCATTCGCCGCAACGAATGGCACACGCTGCTTCACTGATAGTCCTATTTTTAGAGTCCTGTTATTTTCTACGACCGAAGCACTCTTAAAGATTCATAAATATTGTGGCGTCTATTTAGGGTATCAAAATTAACTAACAGATGTGCTTTCTGTTGCGTGCGCCACATGCTTCTCGTGCCGCGACCTCCGATCGTGTGTGCGCTACCTATTACAGGCAAAATGAGGCGTAAGTGTGTTGGAAACTTCGATTAGTCGCACTGTCCAACTCATCCCACGTAGGAAGGTTGACCGATCAGTGTGCTTTGTCGTGAATGCGCGGCAAATGTCGACGAGATGAAGGGGTAATTTTGGACACCCGAAACTCGCATTGCAAGAGTAAGGTGGCCTATATCGCACCATAGACGAAACGTATGTTGATGTATAATCTTAAGTAGCATAGTTATCTGCAATTAGAGCGTTAAAGTGAAAGACCATAAAGCGTGAAAAACGTGGCTGTGGTTATACACGAGAGAGTCGCAACAAAGAAAGAAAGAAAAAAAAACCTTACGTGTTCATTAAGCCAGACCAAAGAACAACAGCCGTTTTCCGTAGCGAAAGTGTGAGATTTCTCGGAGTGTATCAGCGTACTTTTGTTATGTAGCTTTTTTTTCTTTATTCATTTTTCATACAAACCGATTTGCTTATTTCTTGCTGTACAACATCTATAGAAAACTGATGTAGCCGAGGTATATTTTCTATGTCTGAATAGCTCCAAAGCAACCAATCTTTAACAGAACAGCGATGTCGTAACAGCCTTGCTGGCTTGGTTATATTCTTACTTTTCGTCCCATCTCAAGCCAACATCCGTCGGAGTAAGATCCGCAGGAACATCTTACACTATAAACATGTTCCACTAAAATGTTCCTGCGACTAATATTTATAGTTAACCACACAGATAGCGCCAGGCGTCATAATATCCAACCAACATTGATCTTAAACCTGGCGAAAGATAACCATACAGTCAAAGCTGGCATGGTTATATATTAATTAAGGCAACTTCCTGTCTACCGTCTCTAAATATGAGAACGGGCGCTCTTACAATGTTTACTGAGACAATACTGCGTCGCTGCCGTCTCTCGCCGGCCGTGTCTGCCTTCACGCAGTACCCATCGGAATGCAGTGCCATAGGTGCGATGGCGCAATCCCGCCTACCTGTCGCGCGAAGTGAGCAGCCGAGCTAAGAGACCGCGTCTTTCAAAACGTGCTCACTTCGTATACTATAAGCGCTCTGTCCGTCCTCGTTTAATCGCGCCTTCATGCGGGTTGCGGAGAGGATGGCCGAGAGATCCGCCCCGTCGTTATAACCAAGGCACTTGTGGTTACGCGGCTCATTTCGTCATCGCAAGAACGGCCAGCGCCGCGGTGTATAGTTATGCAGCGCGGTCCATTAATTCAGTGCAGCGCGAAGGACGACTAGAATGTTCGTACGGGTGCGCGCCACAATGTGTAGCTTTACATTTGGACTTTGTAGCAGCGCTAAATTTTCCTGTTCGTGCAGTTTATTTATAGTACTCGCGAGGGAGTTGTCTGCGCAGGTGTGCCCGATTCGCGTCACTATCGCAGGCAAAATTACGGTGGATAAACGACGATGACGACGACAATAATAATAATAATAATAATAATAATAATAATAATAATAATAATAATAATAATAATAATAATAATAATAATAATAATAATAATATTAAAGAAAGGGTTTCATAAAACGTATGCTGATCGCATCCTTAGGCATAGTAATAACTGCCAATCAGACGCCTCAAATATAGCGCCCGATTTACGTATTCGTCATCTTGCGATAGCCGTCTGTATCGAAGCCTGCCTTCAGTTTTTAGACCTCTAAAATTTAAGAAAACTTTCGCTCCACGAGCGAAAGTGCAGAGGCAGATTGTTCAAAAAGCGTGCGATTGGACGAGGGTTACGGGTAACGCGTATGGGCGGAGTAACGCACTGTTTCGAAGGCGCCGGCTGGCCGCTCATTGGACGAGCCGCGCTGCCCACACTGCGCGGAATAAATGGCAGAGACATCGCTGGCAGGAAAGCGCATTAATTACTGGCCGCTGCAGCGCATCGATTATTAGCACGAGCGCATTGCAACCACCGGCCAACTCGCGCGCGTCCTCGTCTGCCAGAAGGCCACTCGCACGCAGAAGGTAAAAGGCAGACGACAGCCGTCAGCGTGCAAGCATAACGAGTTGGCGAGCTGCCCGGTTCCAGGAAAGCGAGACGCGCGACAGAAGCCGCGTGGCGTGACTTGCCGCGCTGCCTCCAATCGGAAAGATGGTAAGGGGAAAAAATAATATTAATGAGAGAGGGGCCCATTAGTATAAACTAAATTGAACGGTGTCGGGGATCGTGCAAACGTGGTGCGATTTTATAATGCCGCGTGTACGAGATCCAGTATGCGATACATGTCACGAGTCAGTTGCGAGCGCAAGTTACGGTATGGAGGGTGACTAACAGACGTCTCTCGAAAACAAGAAGCAAAACGCAAACCAAATCGATTGCGGGACGCGAGTCAGAACTCGGGATATGTACGAGTTATTGGCGCTCGACGTCAGATGCTCTCGTAGCGCGTGTATACTTTGCGCTCTATTAATCAGCCAGCCCGCAAGAAAGCACGATTGCCTCATGGCCTTCGAATTCCGGTAGGCTTGTTCCCGGCGTGTGATGAAGTTGTACGCGTGCCAAATCGGAGCTGTTAGAAAAACCAGAGCAGTAAAAAGCTGCGTTATTAATTTAGGAGCCTTACATTATATATATATATATATATATATATATATATATATATATATATATATATATATATATATATATATATATTGAAGAGCTAGACTGAAACCATGATCTCGGGCTAGGCATAAGAGTGCCGAGGAGCTGGTGAGCCATCGCTCAGCACTAAGTGCTTTGGATAATTCTAATGCTCGGCCTGAGAACGGATCCTGAACGCGTCGGTAAAGAATTGTGTCCATGTGTGTGGCACGCGGAATCATGTGTAAGCATGAAGTGGTTTCTTGTTACGTCATCAACTTTGAAACATTTTCGTGAAGTGGGATGCCAGTATGTCCGCCCCTCGTGTGAGTGATTTATTTGTATGAAATTGAAAATTTTGGGGATTGCTGTGTCATCGGCTTCTCTCCAAAGACAACATTGTTCAGTGATCAAAGGATGATAACGTGAGGCGATACGAAGTACGTTCCGGCAATAAAAGAACACTTCGTAAGCGAGCTTAAAGCAGTCAGTATAGAAAATTAAAACAGCAGCGAAGGGCCATATTTCGTACTTTCTGCATTGAAACATAAATCACACACAAATAAATAAATAAATAAATAAATACACTCACATACTAAGTGTTAGGAAACAGGAAGCTTTATATCGGGGACAACTCCAATTTCCCTCTTCAAACATGTAAAACACAAAAATGCTTTTATGAGACAGCCGATGGGCCACTTTGAATGAGATTTGTTGAATTTGAGAGAGACAATTAAATTCCAATGACCATAAGAAGAAAATGTTGATTTTGGGCCAGGAATTTGTGTAAAAAAATTTCCCGCAAACTGATAAGTTCAAGAAGATTGAAGCACGAAGTCTTTAAATCCGTAACTCTGCACCAAAAACAGATATATGAACCAGCTAGAGCATCCTTGTTAGAGCAAATATTGCATTAAATTTACAGCGTACGTGAAACTTTTACAATGGTTAAAATCATGTTGCAAAAGGGCTAGTCGCAGAAATATTGGTATATTTCAGAGCGGTGTATAATACATCGCCTTTGTTCGCTTTAATTTGACTTACTAGGTGCAGTTTACAGAATTGTGATATCGTTTTTTTATTGTGGAATTACATAGACATAAACTTCATAGTTTACTTTTTGTTCCTTTTTCCTCGTTTTCAAGTTTGCAATACCTTCTTGTAAAAAAATATGGATGGCTTGAATAGCAAATCCACTTCGTATAGTCGCTAGGTTTTAAGTTTTTCTTTTAAATGAAACGAACCTAATCATATTCAGTGCAGTGGTTGCCGAGAAAGATTAATCCTCCGGTCCCATGTATTTAGAGAGGAGCGCCCGAGATAAAGTTTCCTATTAATACACAGAGACAATGCCACAATATTTCGCAATGAGAAGAAAGAATACTTAGGAGAAAGAGAATGACAAAGACATGAAAAAAGGAAACAGTGACGCACACGCGTGACCCTGTCTCAGTTTGTTTCACGCTTCTTGTAGAGAGAGAATCGCTTATTGATTGATCCGTCGGAAAACGGTGGAAGATGAATCCGGCGTGCGTTATGGAAGGAAGGCGCGAAGGCTCCTGAAAGTGTAGGTGGCGCAAAGTGTTAGCGTTATTGTGACGAATTGCGTTAGCATTATTTTACGTGCATTGGTGCAATATGTCGACATCTTGCCTCTGTCTGACAGATCTTCTACTATAACAACTGATGCATCTGAAAGCATATGTCAGCTGATGAGCGTGGATGAGCGCCGCGTGTTATTTTTTGTTTGTTTGTTCGGTGTTTCTTTGATTTTTGTATATTTATGCTATGCTGAAGTCACGCGCTTGCTTTCAGTGATCATTGAAACCAAAGGCAATCGAAATTCACGGGCCTAATTGTCTCCTTCGCGGGAACTCGCGGAAGGAGGCCAACGGGGCTCGCGGATTTCAAGGACCTTTGGATTTCAGTGGTCCTTGAAAGCGCGCTTGTGACTGCGGTGTTAGTCGATATGAACATGTACAGACATTCACGGAATTTACGGAAGTATGTAACGCCCTGTACGACTCGATTTAAATTACTTTCTGAAAGTGTCATGGCGCGTCGTGGCCAAATCCAGTTCCGTTGTCTTTTCTCTATAAAGCTGCAGTGATCTGTCGTGGTTTAAAGAAAAAAAAATATTTTAAAATGTTCCACAGCTAAGAGCCAGAATCAATCACTGCATGCATGTGGCCCTCGTCACGGGTTACATTTGCGCTTTGAACAACCGAGCTGAGGTCCACAAAGGTGACCGCGCATCTTGATGCAGCTCACGGACGCTTATTAAAGAAAAGAAAAAAGATAACAGCTCAAATGCAACAAATGAAATCGCTTCTTCGTTTATGTATGTATACACACACGATGGACGCAAGCCGCTCGCGCGCGGATATAATTGGCCAAGAAAAGCGTCAGGGGCACTGCAAATACGTAGGACTCGAACTCTGGTAACGCAGGGCCAACAGTGTTTGCTTACTTTAATTCCGTTATTTCTATAATGGCCTAATATTGTCTGCTCCGCACTATTTCAGTTCACTGGCTTCATAAGAGGCCGCTGAGACGACAAATAAACGCTGTTTATCTCTATTATTTTCTCTTCTTTTTTTCTTCTTTGAGCATTGTCCGCTGAACAAGTTTGCAAACAAGGCGCACGTCGAAAATGATTGCCGCGAGGCTATTCTGCGGCCGAGGTCGATCCTATAATCTCGCTCGAAATTGCACTGCTATGGCGATTGGCGAAGGTGAATTACCTCGTTCAAAACGAGGTTATGTCAAAGGGAAAAGAATTAAAAGAGACAGTGGCTGTGGAACACTAGTCATTGGACAGGTGCCACGTTGGCGTGCCTTCTATGTAGAGGTCAATTTCGCTGATATTTTTTTGCTCCTGCGCTCTATGTTCTTGGAGGAGGAGAAGAACTAAATCCAGGTGCGGCCCTGACTGCTCTCTCAACAGGACGCTTTATCGACTGCATGCCAAAGGTGAGCGCGGAATTACGAGAGTGAAAAACGAAGGATGGTGTGGATGCAAGGCAAACATGGATTTCTGGGCGCCTTTGAAAAAAATATAAGCGAGGAGATTAAGCCCACGCTCGTCTATACCGGTGTCTAATGTTCTACTATATTAAGGGCACGCTATATGGAACTACTACTAAATTAAGCTGTATTAGTAAGTTAGGCTTGCGCGTTAGCAAAGGTGCCACTCTTACCGGTGGCAGACTATTGTCAGAATAAATAATTTTGGCATATAGCCACCGCACAAGTCGTCGCAACAGAGGGCTACGAATGCGTTGTTACAATTATTACAACAATCCAGCACAAGCGACTTCGGCACTGAGAAGCGTACCCTGTTATCATGTGCTGATCGAGAGCGGCTGTAATCGTTGTTGTTGTTGCCTCAAAACATCGTAACTTGCGCTCTGTTTCTCTCAACCTATATATACTTCTCTTCTTGGCACCTCCCCTCCCTCCAGTGCAAGGTATACCAAACAGGAGTTGTTGTTGTTGTTGTTTTGGTTAAACTACGCAAAAAGCGAAGGACGGATGGCGGTGCCACTTTGTAATTTTCGTCTGTAATTTCGTCTGTAATGTAATTGTCATCTGTTCAGGTTCCTTGCAAGAAAGAACTGGGTTGGTGTCCACATAATCCATGTCACAGCTATACAGGGTGTTGTTTGTTGGGTCCCTCCGGTACAGCCTATACCTGTTATATCCAACACCTACAAAACCAATTTGTGTGCAATTCAGAGCATTCAGGCGCAAGCTCTGAGGATATGCTTTGGATTATCATGCAGTGCGTCAACGGCTAAAACTACTTGCATCGCTCAAGATTATTCAACCACGACGCACATCGCCGTCAAGACAATGCGTGCACATGTCAGGCACATTGTCCGGACCCCTTCGCACCACCTCTCCGCACTCACCTTGGAAAGGCCCCGCACATCATTTACACAACTGTCAGTGCATACCGTGCCTCGTTTACATCGGGTTACACACCTGCGGTCAGGTCGGTGTCTCCTCCATGGTGTTTGTGCCGTCCCGAAGAACACCTTGAAATTCCAGGACTTCAGAGAAAGTCGCACCTACCACCGTCTGCACTAAAGCAATTGAACTTGTTCCTACTGTGCGAGAGATGCAGTAGCCGCATACACATCTATACTGACGGATCGACTACATCGACCAGTTCTGGCGGTGCTGTGTTTGTGCCGACGAGAGGAATAACACTGTGATTCAAGACGTCACATGTCACGATGTCCACGGCTGGCGAACTCACGGCGCTGCGCAGTGCGCTTCAATGTATCGACACAGAGAGTCCTGGTACACGGGCCGTGTTTCCCGACTCAATACCGGCTTTACACTACATGCAGTCACTTCTCCGACGTGGAGCTCACGAACAGCTAAAGTACGAACAGCTAACGTACGTAAAAACTCCACCACGGCTTCAAATAGAAAAGCTATATACTAATTTAATTATTTTCCAGTGGCTACCTGGCCATTGCGGTATCAGTCGAAATAATCAGGGAGACAAAGCTGCCCGCCAGTCACATAAAAAACAACACAGCGTATTCATTCCTCTCTCGAGGACGGACGCTGCATGGCAGCTTCGTAACCTGGCCCGCAAGCTTTCTTTAACAGAGTGGAACACCCCAAATATAAGGCGCACCAGGTTGCACGAACTGAACCCTTCGCTCCAACTCCAACCTCCACCCGGGCTTCACCGACGTGAGGCATCGCTTCTATGCTGGCTGTGGTTGGAAATGGCTTTCACAAAGGCGCACACTACTTTGACTGGAATGACCGAGAGTGCTGCATGCGACATCTGCGGCGGTGAAGATAACTTTGGACATTTATTGTGCCTCTGTCATCAATTTCAGTCGGAAAGACAAACATTATCTATCGCATTGCGAGGACTGGACGATCGGCCGTTGTCCGTGCAGGTGCTACTTGAAGACCGTCCCCATCGCTCGTCGGCGCACAAAGTTTTAAAGGCAGTTTTGTCTTTCTTGACGGCGACTGGCCTATGTGAACGCCTTTATCTTGCTCAGGCCCACTGCGTGCGTGCGCGACCTCGCCCAACACCCTCTAGAGATGCCTCACCGCGGTTTTCCTCCCCCTCCCTCTCTATCTCATCTTTCTATTCCCTCTTTCCCGTCCCCCAGAGTAGGATAGCCAACCAGACGCATTTCTGGTTAACATCTCTGCCTTCTCTCTTTCTTCCTTCCTCCTCCTCCCTTGACATTTTATTCTCGCTTTTCTTTTCTTTGTTATTGCTTGAGGTAGCAGCGGCCTCGGTGAACTCTCCAGACCTCGACTCTGCGAAAGAAATGGCGGTAGCCCTGGCAGCCACGGATTCACAAACAGCATGCAAAAATTACCAAAGGGCCGCATTTTCAAACAAACCCTGAACATCGTCGAGAAACTGGACAATTTTCAAGGGATATACTCGTACATTGTCTGGGCCCGGGACACGAGTCCCTGGTGGGTAATCTAGCGGCTCACGCCGCTGCCCGAGATCACATTCTCCGGGCTATCTCACCGGGTTCACAAACTCCGGTAGACACACACGATGGCGTCCCGAAAAGATACACCGACATTCTGATCCACTGCAGACTTGGTAGGAATACCTATACCCACCACCGAATCCCAAGCTGACCAGAGAAGAGGCGGTGATGTTCCGGAAACAACAGACCGGCACATTCCCACACGCCACCCTGCTGCACGCCATGTATCCTACGAGCTACACTTACAAGTTCGCCTTCTGCTCTGCGCCCAATGCCTCCTACCACACGATATGGGAGTGTAGGCACAACCCATCGACACCATACATCATCGGACCACCCGTCAAGCAATGGGAGGCACAGCTGACAAGCCCAAGTCTTGAAAAGCAGCATCGTCTGGTGAGCAGGGCCAAACTATCGGGTCAGGCCCACGGCATCCAGGACTAGGGAGGCCGCCCGTTTTGGAAGATTCCACCGTCAGCTCATTTTTATAAATAAAGTTTATTCATCCTCCTTGACTAGCAAACTTGGGATAGCCGACTCTGACGTAGCCTACATTCCCATTTCTTTTTTCCCTTCATATAATTTCTTTAAACTACGGCCGTCAATGACGAACACGTAATTTGTAATATTAATAATATATAATCGTCAGAGCATCATCGACAAAAAAAAAAAAGAGGCTTCCAGTGACGCATGCACCTATCTTTGCCGCTTGTTCGCGTGTGTAGACGTACTCGCTCGCTGCATGACCGACTCGGCATCGCAATTACCGCGTGCTTGCCCGTCGAGTCAAGGTCGATGTTCCCGCAGCCATTAAGACGTTCTGGCCGCTACCTGATGCAAGGCGTGCGTGACCCGAGCTGAGAAACGTAGCGCGCGCCTTCTTTTCGTTATAGTGTTGGGAAGCTCGCCACCAGATTGGGCGCTTCGCTTATAAGCCACCTTGTTTTGAGCTCGTCGACTACAACCGGCCAATCTATAGGCGCCATGCACTCGCCCAAGAAAAGTACCCGTCACCGCAGGTTTTATAGACAGTGTATAAAGAAGAAAAGGAAGAAAAGCGAGTTGAATGTGGTCTTTCTATCCGTGATCGCACGTCGAAAGTGTGAAAAGTCGGTGTAGGCTACGTCATAAGGCATTCTGCAGTAAATGAGGCTAGAGTACGTTTTTTTTTTTTCTGTCTATGTGGTATATGTAGGAACCACCTTAAACATTTTGCTGTCCGTTTATTTGCTCCCGCAATAAAATTGTTGGTGGTAGTCGAGGTCGTAGTCGTAACCTGTGGTTGTCCTCTACATATTTAGCTGACGTCTGTCCATTACCATTGTCCCCTCTCAAGCAGACAGAAGTAGTGCTAGTGTGTAGCAGTGCTCTTCAGGTGTGCGTTGCCGGCCAGATATTTCCATCTTCTTGCACTCCATCATCGTCTTGCGAACGTGACATATGGGACACCTAATATTAAATAAAGAAAGTTATACTCAAACTCGACAGCAGTTCACGCTACGAAGTATAAAATTATCGAAATTTTTTAAAGGTTAATCACACTGGCGCTTGTTACTGCACGTTTGCTCCGCCCACCATGTAGCGCTTCAGATCGCTGCCGTGACGCTATATTTTCTTCTTCTTCTTCTTTATATTTTTTTATGAGGGGCGCTGCTTTTATACTTTTCTTGTGTTTCTGCTCTGACTTCACCCTTCTCGACGCAGCTATAGTGAACCTTTGCGCGGGAGGCTCTCAACGTACAGACACGACACGTGGTCAGTGCATGACTACCCGCAGAGCATGATCAACGCACCACGCGAACCAGTCGCGCGAGTGTTTTATCACCTCCACTAGGTCGCGCTACGCGGCGAGAGAGAGAGAGAGAGAGAGAGAGAGAACCAATGGTAGCAGCGATGGGAAGGTGAAACGCGTTACGCGGCGCAGTGCAAAGTAAAATTAAGTCGTGGTCGTGTTGTTTTTTTCTTTATTCTAATTGAGCTAACGTCGAGGCAGGTGTTGTCAGGCGAGTTGTCTTCGTCTGCACGCTTTCCTTGCGCGCTGACTCATTTGGAAAGCGTTCTGTGTCACTGCCCCATTAAATATATGTTTGCGTGGTGACTGCGTCCTTCGACGTTTACGAACGTCTGACGACCAGGATCCCGGCGCAAATGGCCTTTCCTTACGATGGCATCATAAAAGCGAGACCCGACTCTAGAGGAGGCCGGAACCCGTTCTCTCTGTATTACACTCGGGTGTGATGTATACATATTTTTCTAGTGACACTCTGGCTGCAAGTGCTCGGGCCGCTACCAGAGCCCAAGCGCATACAAACAACGCGACAAGCAGGCAATCGTCGTTCGTTCTAACGTTAGATCACGCCTCCGGAGACGTGAACTAACGCGTTCTGTGGTGCACACACAGCTTTTAATGC
Organism: Dermacentor variabilis; assembly: GCF_050947875.1. Taxonomy (NCBI): domain Eukaryota; kingdom Metazoa; phylum Arthropoda; class Arachnida; order Ixodida; family Ixodidae; genus Dermacentor; species Dermacentor variabilis. The sequence continues at coordinate 118,766,880 of NC_134569.1, forward strand.
TTCTAAAACTGATAAGTGGAGTAGTGTTTGTTACCCACTGAAACATGCCAGTTCACCAGAAATGACATGTACCACCACAAAAAGGCGAATCAACAGAGATGCTATTTCTGAGTGTACGCCTCTGTGCTCTAATAACTCTGATATGAGTGCCATTCACGTCGTGTGGGCTAAAATTTCATCTCTCGCTCTCATATGTGAGACTATAGATGAATGCTGCACTTAGTTGGTACAATAAAAAAGTAAAAGAAATCATGAAATATTTAGTGCATAATCAATTAAGGGTTCAATGGAAATTTCGTTGCAATACTTTCAAATGAAGTTATAGGGTTTGGGCATTTTGTTTGAATGTTATTATTGATTTAGCAATTACCCCATGATGTGTCAATGGTAACTCAATTAATTAACAGTCATGTTTGTAATGGCTGGGGGCTCGAGTTAACAGAGAGAATACGTTCTCATTGGTGACAAGTAGAGGTTCTACACAGCCTTCTTTAAAACATGAAATGCTTCTAGCTCCCGTTGTCGGCGACCTTCAAGTGGCCTTGAGCCAAAAGCCAGAGCCGTTATCTGGGCACTCAGACAGGGACATCCGGGCATCGTTGCGAGGACAAAACGAGATCGTCCGGGCAACCAGTCAAAACTTAAGAAAATTCAATATCTGATGCCCAACCATTTGTACAGGACCGTATTAACGCTAGTTAGTGTCCAAACAAGTTACAACAAATATTGCTTCCGAGTTCTTCCTAATGTTTGTTCACAATATCAAGCAAGCTGTAACTTCTAGTACGCCGAAGTTTTATTTGTCATTTCCAATAGCGACGTTCACAAGGCAGATACAGCTCACCATACACTTGATTGTCATCTTTTGGCACCGAGACGGTTTCCTGAGCTCTTTTCAACACCAGCGGTCCGTGAGTTCCGCGGCGCGGATTTTGCGCCGCCTCCTTCGAGAGATGGCGCCATGCTGCGTGACTAGGCCGGCAGCGTCCGGCGCGCCGCGGATGGTTGTGTTTGTTGCGAATAATGGTCGTAATTACGCCAAACAGCTTGCTTTGCCGGTAGCCACTTCATGCTTAGATCTACTCTCGATTACGGAAGAGCTGGCTCTGTGCGAACCCGGGCGCACGCAGATTTTCACGGACTCCAGGTCGGCGGCGATGGCCTTTCTCGCCGGCTCGGTCTCGGCCGAGGCTGCGGCAGTGCTGAGGACCCGCAAGACAGGCACGGCTCGTCACGTCATCACTTGGTTCCCGGCTCGCATGGGCCGGAACGTCTCCCCAGGCTCGATCAACCCGAATGAGCTGGCCCACGACCAGGCGCGAGGTCTCATCAACCGCGCCGGTCCGAGAGGCCCGGCTTCGCAGGGGATCGACCGAACCACGGACCCGCTGCTTACTTTCCACGAGATAACTGCTCACTACCAGCTGGGACGCAGGCAGTTTCCGGCTCCTCACCCGAAGCTAGGCAGACCCCAGGCCTCGGTGCTGAGAATGCTTCAGACGGGCTCCTTTCCGTCTCGCTCAAAGCTGAATCACTACACTCTGGGTGTGGATCCCCGCTGCCCAGACTGCGGCGAGGAACGGTCCACCTTGAATCACATGCTGTGGCAATGTTCTGCGTTGCGCCACTCGCCTTTCAACAGGCAAGAAGACTGGGATGAAGCCGTCAAGAGCGACGACCTCCAAGTCCAGCTTCGGGCTGTCCAAAGGGCCTGCGACAGGGCTGAAGATCACGGTCTTCCGCCCCCGGCGCGGGTGCGGCCCGTGACTACGACAACGTAGTCCCTTAGGACCAATTAAAGTGTCTTGTCTGTCTGTCTGTCTGTCTGTCTGTCTGTCTGTCTGTCTGTCTGTCTGTCTGTCTGTCTGTCTGTCTGTCTGTCTGTCTGTCTGTCTGTCTGTCTGTCTGTCTGTCTGTCTGTCTGTCTGTCTGTCTGCACTCCTTTCGATCGGTACAATGTTGCAAAACCTTATAATGTCGCTGCGTTTTGCACAATATGGCGATACAGCGGTACACCACCGTGCGATATGAGCGATTAGCTACGTGGATTATTATTATTATTATTATTATTATTATTATTATTATTATTATTATTATTATTATTATTATTATTATTTGTTTTCAACACATATATACAAGTAACAGGAAAGGGAAAGCGAAGGGCAGGCTGGCAACTACCACCGGAAGGGACACAATGCCTGCCTGCTTTTCAGAAGGGAGGTGATCAGCAACACAGAAATGGAAGATAGGAAGGAGGGGAGGAAAGAGGAAAAGAAGAGCAACAGGACAAATATAAAGAATAAAGTTGACCACACAGTACAGATCACACATAGTAGGGCCGGTCACTGAAGGTCACGCTACAACAGAAAATTGAATAGAATAGTTTCGACGCTACAAACGTGAACCTAAATTAGTTAACTCCCGAAAAGTAAATAGATTGCGATGAATCTGATCCCGCTTAGACGCGCAACCACTGGAGTACTAACATTCGTCGAGTGTCGTACAACGCAGGCCAAGGAGATCATTTCTCACTAACGACATGCGCTACGCACTGAAAGCGGGACACTCAAATTTAAAGTGCTGAAGTGTCTCGCAGCATCCACAAGACGTACACGATGGACTGGCCACACGTCCTTGTCTTGTTGTCTTGATACGCGATACGAATCCACACGCAAAGTGAACGGTGACACCTTGCCGGCACGAATGACGGCAGCAGGTTGTGCAGTGATCAATCGTTGGAATTTCTTCGCGACTCGCAATATAAAGCGCAGTGCACTAGTGTTTACACCACGGTGGAATAAAATGGGGGTTAGATGCCCATGTGTGTACACTCGAAAGATGGACAGATGTTTAAAATGCAACTTCCGCGTATACGCCACGTTAGTGGAATCGGTAATGTAAATTGCAGCTGTGCCACTTATCTCTCTTTCTGTATATATATATATATATATATATATATATATATATATATATAAATATATATATATATGTATATATATATTGTTGTAATGTAACTGTGCGTGGGAGACGCCCGCTGCGCGCTGACGCGTGTCCAGCCGGACTTTTAATGAAGTTCATCCAATCCAATTGTTGTAATGTAGACACGCCGAGGTAGATTCACAGGCAGGCAAGCACACACCGTCTGCGTGAAGCTGTCGGAATTGTAAAAGGGTCCGGTTGTTTCTAATTAAGAATTTGATGGATTATAGGCAGGCGCTTTCATGCCCATGTAAGCTCAACTACATCCCTTAATTAGCTCGAAAGAGTTCGCTACCAAATTTGCACGCACTTTCTCGACTGCTGGTGCAGTGCCCGACTCTCTGTCTTCCAAGTTAGACAGTTCTCGCTTAGCAACACGGCTGAAGGCAACGCCGACTTCCGCCCGAGTATATACGTATAATGGCCTCCCCGGAGGAAGCGATGTATACAACGTAGCAGTGACGCGCCAGACGACACCGCTTTGGAACGGTGCAGCACAGCAATCACTTGCACTGCAGCGCGTGCCAGCGTATCTTGTTCAATATGGCACACAATGGTGACGCCGTGTCGTATCGCCACAGGTCATATTCTCCGATCCGCTCGGAAATTAGACGTGTCTGGTGACCGCTTGATACAGCGGTCAGTCTCCGCTTTCTCGCGTTCACTCGACGTCCGTTACTTTCCGCTATCACATTGCACGCCATGCATGCGTGGCACATGTCATCGCCATTGTTGCAAAAGGAAAGTGCTTTCGGGCGGATGTCTGAAACGTGTAATACAGGCTTCGATGTTCCAGAGGGCATACATCGCGTGATATGCGCGCGCAGGTTCCACTCGTATTTCAGGATGTCCCTAAAGGTGGCGCGGCGCGCTGCAATGTACAGTCGAAAGCCTCTATAAAGAAGTACTTGGGGCCTCCGAAATCGTTCGTTATACAGGTCACTTCGCTTTAAAGGTCGCGCACCGCGCCGCACGCGTTGAAACCGAGACATAATTATTCATTCGTTATGCAGGTTATTTCGTTGTAGAGACGTTCGTTGTAGAGACGCTCGACTGTATTGCCTACCAGTGCATATAGTAGGCCTGATGATTTTAGTTTCTCGACGAGAAACATCGCTTGAACGGAAATAAAATTATGCGATTTACATAATAAGTTACACGTAGTAGAGACAAGAAGATAACGAGTGACGCAGTGTAGTCGTCGTCTTAGTGCATACAAGACGCCCACGGAGGAAGCTATAACTGGAAAGCGCATGCACTGTTCGAATAGGGGCAATCAGTGGAGGCGGGTGTACGCGGTTTTGGCAAGATAATCTTTACTATCGATTGCTCAGCCGTGAACGTCCTTACGTGAGCATGTCACCAAACGTTCAACAACTTGGTATCAAGAAGAAAAACAAGGAATATGCATGTCACTTCCTCGAGAACTACAATCGGCTCTTCCGCGGACACTAAGCATTGCAAGCACGCACATAAAAGGCTGCAATTAAGTCAACTTTCGAACATGGGCGCGTCTAAGCGAACCGCTATCCGCACTTTCTAGCCAGTGCTTTAATCAAAAAATATCATCAGTGTCACGATCTTCTTCGACATCCCATTCAACAGTACCACGACGCAGCGATGAAGACAGTGTCGGCTAGACGTCGTATGACACGGTACCATGCATCGAGATATATTTTTTTTAAGGTCTCGTTGCAAAGACTTCCTTCTTCCCGAACCCACCGAAGAAGCAAGCAACAACTGCCCGACAGCTTAAATCAAAGGGTACGCGGTGGGAAGTGTTGGTATAGGGCCCCCCATGGCGACAACATTCGGCGCTGGCCAGACTGCATTTATGCGTCGATGAACATAGCAACATCGCGAAGCTTGGTTTGAAATTTTCACGACTTCTTTGAGAATTTCTCGAAGTGATGCCACATAACTCCCGAAAATATCGCAGGCACCTCGCTTAAGACACATGTCTTTCCTAATTAGCGCAGTAAATGCTAGCACGTTTATGCATACGCATATGGATGGGTATACAGAGATCGAAAACTAGGCCGCCTAAGGTATTCCATAAAGGCCCTACCAGAGCGGTACGACTACGAGATCCGTACACGAAGCGAATCGTTAACCGCATGTTGTGCCTGCACAGCATTCGAAGCCTCCTTTTTCGGGAGCGTCCAAAAGCGAGCGGGGAGCGAGACATTCCCAAATAAAGCAGCGGGCTTGCGAACAACAGCGTTAGCAGATAACAGAGAATAAATAACGCGCAGGTTTTCAACCGCTAGAGTCAACAAACAGGCTGCGTTGTACGGAAGCATCATGCTGAACACTTTGTTCTCTGTGATCGCTCCCACTTCTCTCCCTTCTGAACGCTACGGCACAGTGCTTGCAATTGGCCTTGCAAACGAGGACCAACAGCGCAAAGCACAAAAGTAGAGGTGGTAAACAAACACGCCGCACCCGTCCGCAGTTGCCCTTTTCCCAGTCCGCTCACTTTGGTGTCCATAGAGGTCGGACAATGACCTTTGCGGAAGCCATCCGCACGCCCACTCCGCTACCTGTCGTCGCTCGCTTTTCTTTTTCGCAGCCCCGGTTCCCGAGAGCCATTGAGACGTTCGGCAAGCGTTCTCAAGGAAATGTGACAGCTCGTGCAGGCGGAAGCTATTACTCGTTCTTGCGGGCTCTCAGTGCAGGCATCCGTGCGTACAGCGTGCCTTGAAGAGAGTACTGCTAGTGCTGCAGCCTCACGGCAGAGGTAAAATAAAATAATTGTAGTGTATTGAAGAACATATGAAAGGGACGGGAACCCCCACGGCGCTTAATGCGTAGCTCATTAAGGATGTTTTTTTACAGGCTATATACTAATGGGAAATCTTCTTCTTCTTTTGAAGTGTTCTTCTTGAAGTTCTTTGTAAATGAAGTGAACAATCGAGCTAAAAGAAAGTTGAGGTCGATTAATCTAACGGTGCCGCACTGACACGGAGTTGTAAAACTAGCTGCTGAGGTTAAGGTACTCGTTCATAATGTCCAGGGGACCCGCTACACCAACAATTTTACGCAGGACTCGAGACGCCTGTCTACGTTGTCCATTTTTTTTCCGGTTCCGTTGTCAGCCAATGACACTTTTTGTTTCCCTCTGTTTGTAAACAAACTTCCGTGATCCCTCATCTTACCTTTTTTTTTTGTTAATATGTAACGGCGGTTAGTGCATATATATAAATGTATATATGCATGGAAGTCAATGTCTAGCTGGACACACTGCTGGACGGTGAAACAAGTTGATGCTTTCTCTTAAAGGAATCGGCAACGTTCTTTAAGAAAGTGAGCGTGCCGCATTCTCCGCCCCCCCCCCTTTTCTTTTTGTGCTGCTAATTCTAAAATAGTCTTCACATTTTACTTGGTAGTAGAAAGGCAAAATTACTTTAGTATGAGAAGCCAAGTGGCAGGCGCCGCCGGTCATGCCAAATTTTATGTGGCCTCGTGTGCCACGCTTCCTCGTTATAGCGTGTGGCTATAAATGTAGCTACAAAAAATTCGGCGCGCGCGCGAGGTTTCCGCGCAAGTCCAAGAAAAGGAAGGCTGCATCAAACTTTTGCAAAACATTTACTCGGCTGGTACGCGGTTATCATCATCATCATCATCATCGTTGTTGTTGTTGTTGTTATTGTTATTATTCTTATTATTAATATTAGTGTTGTGATACCAATTGTACGAAAACACCAGGCGAAATTACGCCGTTGTCGGAATGTTCCGGACATATATATATATATATATATATATATATATATATATATATATATATATATATATATATATATATATATATATATATATATATATACCTGGTGTCAGTGCGTGCGCGCACGCATGGACTGCATGCAGAAGCAAGAAAACAAAGGGAGATGGCGAATAAGAGAAGGAAAAGCCTCTGGATTTCTCTGCGTGTGACCACGTGTGCAGCTGCGCGTAACACACACAGTCATTTTTTTTTCATTTCTTCTTTCTTTTTTTCCTTGCGGTGGCAATGAATACTCGCGTTGCTCGGTTCTCGCTGTTTCCATGCCAGAACTCCGAGCTGTACAAATATAGACACACGCACATGTGGCAAGCACAGGCAAGGTCAAAGCCTCCCTAGCTCTGTTTGGAAATGTTTCATGAAGCGCCATGCCGGAAGAACTCGCAGTAAATTTATACTTTTCTTGTTTTAAACCATACATGCGCAACAGACACGCTATATATATATATATATATATATATATATATATATATATATATATATGGCACTTGCATGTAACGCGAACATTTGCGGATGGTATGCACGGAATGTGACCTCGTCTAACACGCACAACAAAGATCCAACAATTTTTAGAAAAGGAAAAATCTAAAGGAGTTGTTGCGTGAATTTGTTCAGATGGCACAGGTCGTACATGTCCGTACTTTGTGTTTCGAAAAATGTGCGCAGCGTTCGGAATGTGTTTGTCAACTTTGCTTCTCAATTTAATTTTCCCTGAAGTTTGTTTACAAAGAAAGGAGGATGAGGAGATAGAGAAAAGGCAGGGATATGGACTAGAGATAATCCTAGTTGGTTGTTCTGACCAGAGAGGAAGTGTCATTTAAGGATGGGTGGGGGGGGAGGGGGGGATACCTAGGCACGTGCCTGGTGATAGGCCCACTCTTTAAACTGCGGATTTCAAAACCTGTACAACTGGGTCTTTCAAACAGCAGACAGTTTATCGTTCTTCTTGTTCACAGCGTAAATTTTAGTGCGTTTTTCGTGGCAGACAACCAGCTCCGTTTTTCAGTAAACATACCGCTGTCAAATGTTCTTTATTGATTCACTGTTATTCCCTACCAGTGTATGCTTACAGGAAACAAACCTAGGCGAAAAACACAAACATATCTTAAAAGGTTTCACTGTTGTACGGCGCGACCGTACTCAGTTGAACCGGCTTTCGGGTGGAGTAGCCATTGTTGTGCAGGGCGGTATTGCAGCTAGAGAAGTTCCCATAACCAGTCACATAGAAGCCGTTGCTGTCACTATTATAACTCACAAAACCATCACCATTTGCTCGCTGTCTGTCAAATGTTCTTTATTGATTCACTGTTATTCCCTACCAGTGTACACAGCGTGGTACCCACTGCGCCAGTGAATACATTTTCATAGTCTGTGAATGGTAGCCGGTATCTGTGTATGTCTTTTTTACTTTCCTTGCACTTTCTCACTAAATGAAACACAACTTTTCCACGCTATTGTTAAGTGTTCTTGCAACGCGTCCTAGCGTGGTGCACGACGCATTTGCGTGCCAAAAATCATGAAATATAAGCGCTCTGGGTGTTTCCTCGACTCATTCCCTTCCTCGCCCGATGCGTTTTGCTGACGTATACTTTTTTTCGTACGATTACGCGCTGTGACATGCAAGTTGCGTATACGATGCCCCACGGCTGCCAAACCATCACGAGAGTACCACGTGACACGCGCGTTGCGCCAGAAAAAGGCTGACCGCGAGCCCGTGGCAATTCAGACGCATACGAGGCTGGTCACCTCCATACGCGGAAGCGGCTAGGTGGCCTTCCCCGTGACGTTTAACTTACGTATTCGAGTAGAGTCAACGTCACGATGGGAACGCCGATGGCGACGAGAAAGTATACAGCCGGTGTGCATGCGCAAGTCAAAGGGAAACAGCGGCGTGGTCAAGGGGTGGCACACCGTGATATACGCCACCGCAAGCATGCGTTCATGAGGTTATTCACATTGATAGGAAAAGTGTATACTACTCTGTCAGTGTGCTTGATCCGCATTCCACGAAGCCTACTGAGCTGACGAACGTATGTATCACCGAGACCTTTCTCGCAGTGGCTTTGTGTACGCTAAAAATAATTGTTTCTTCGTTTTCTGCTATGCTTCTTCCAGGGGCGCATTCGCTGTCAACGCGATGGTTATAATACATAGCGAAAAGCCGAACATCGTTTTTTTCCAAGCTATTCATTCATACGAACGTCATCGAGGATTTGAACTCGTGTAAATAAGTATACTGTGTAAGCGCTGTACATTTAAATGGTTCGTGCTGATTTACGTTTGCTAATGCATCAGGATCACGTTCTGATAGCTAGACCAGGCAGCGTCAACATGAACGTTCACGATTCATTGGAAGTTTCTTTGAGAGCTTACTTCAGTCAACAAAATTTCTTCAATGCAGATTGAAAGCTTTACTGTCGATCACCAACAGCCGCGAATTCAAAACGGCGCACAAAGGATGACTTCATCGATGCATCGGCACACTCACAAGCTGCATAAGAAAGCACGCAAGGTGGAGCCTTGATGTATTGATGGCATCCGAAATAATATTTCCCCGCAATAATTCCACCCTGCTTGGTAACGCGTCGGTAAATAACCTCAATAGCTTGCACCATCTACTAGTTGGTCCCTTCGTGCGCGTATTTGGCTTTCGAAGACACCGCAAACGTTGCCAGTGCTTTTTTTTTTCTTTTTCTTTCTCGATAAAGGCTTGCCTCAAGCCCCAACGTAGGGTGTTCATTATATGTATGCTGTAAGAGCAGTGCTTCAATTAGAAGTCTATGGTATTCGGCTGTTTACTACACAAGACAGAGAGAGAGAGCGAAAGGGAGAGAGAAAGGAAGCATAGAAAGGCAGGAGAGTTCACCAGAGGTAGTTGCGGTTGACTGCTCTGCGGAGGGGGAAGGATAAGGGGTCAAATTTACCATACAAAGGTTTATCATATAAATTATGGGATCGTGAGCACGCCAATACTTAAGTCCACTATGAGCAGATTTTTACGGTACGCGTAGTCATCGTGACGCGGTTTTACGAAGTACGCCACATTCCTTACGAAACGTTGTGAAATCTCAAAACCCGCTTCATGTCTTTCTTATTTATTTTATTTCACCACTCCTGCATTCATGCTCGTCCACAAGGTCTATTTCGACATATCTACAGTACTTCCGGTATAAAGTAATTTTGCTTTCCTGAATAATGTATACATTGTACTCCAATTATTTCAATATCGGATGCTAATAATTTTATTCTTTTCATCTTCGAGCTTCGTCAGTCTCCCGTGCAGTGGCTCTGCCTACGTTACCGCCAGGATCGGCCGGTTGTGAGCGACGAATGTTAATAAAGGGATAAAAAATCGAACAAACGAGCCGAGGTCGTCCTTACGGCGTACCAACCCTGCCCCAGCTGCATCGAATTAACGGTACTTTCCCGTCTTCCGAACAGAGTTCACGCACGCCGCAGAGCAACGACTTGCTCATGTATAGGCTATGGATACGTTTTAGTACGCTGCGCGCTCACAGGTCCGGTTCGAGGAACGCCCCAGCATAGTGAACGACCCGCGAGAAAGGAGAGCGCGGCCGAGTGTCTCACGCCAACGACGTGCGTCAGCGTCACAAACGCCGTGTGCGAGTTCACCGCGCCTGCGTGCTTCGGTACACGCCCTCGGACAGAAAAGCATGCGACCACACGGCGGCGTTCACGCGAAGGAATCGTTGCGGACCTCGAAGTGGCTATAAACGACCGCTTTTCATGGGTACCGATTTGTACGCGTGAGAATCGCCGTTTTTTTTTTGTTGTTGTTGTTTTCTCAGTGCCGATCTCGAATGCAACCGTCAGTTTGTGCAGAAAACGCGCGAGCCTTGACCCACGCGCCCCTCGGGCGCACTCAACGCACTAAGAGTGCGCTACAGGGCGCCTTTTAGCCTATTCTGTATATATGGGGTTCAATATTCGCAGCGACGATGTGCGCTTGGTCGGCATGACGCAGCCTTCCCGTGTGAACCAGTTGGGTCAGTGGCAGTTTCGGGAATCGCAACTGTTTGGCGCTCGTTGTCGACGGGCCTCTTTACCTATAGGGTTTTCCTGTTCGAGGTTTATTCTTGCAGGTGAAATTTGCTGCTTAGTTTCTTTTTCTTTTCTTTTTTTCGAGCTTAGCCCTTTTTGCTTCTAGGCGCTTATTTAGATCCTATATATGACATAGGTCGCACGCTTTTGCTTCAAACACACAGAACCGGTAAGAGAATGGACAACTGGGCTAGTTGGTTTACTTGCATCTTGAAAATGGTAAGACAATCGCAGGCACGAAATTTAGGCTCAGGGGAAAAAGCGAGTGAAAGCTTAATTGAAGCTCTAACTGCTAGCTGCTTCTTTTGTTTTGGGCACTCATATCGCTTATTACTTGGTCATCGTCGCTTATCACTGATCACTGGTCGCTATATACGCGCTAAATCCGTGATCAATTTCTGCTTCATATATCGCGCACGCACGCACGTGCACGCACTCGCGCGAGCACACATACGATAAGAGATATACCAATCCACCAGTACATGTATCTATACAGCCTGTTCGCGCTGTACGTTCTGCGTGTTCTGTGTGTTCGCGTTAAGTTTGTGAACGAGTGAAACTTCGACCGCGTGAGATGTCTATGCACACTTGCGCCGGCTATCCAAAATGTCGATTATTGCCACCGAGCCATTCTGCACGATCACGGCATGTCATACTTGGTAGACGCAACGTCTACTGCGCATCGGACCCGTATAGCCATGTGCGCGTACGTTCTGCCGCTGTTGTTATCCTAAGCGCCGCCGTAGAAATGTTGGCTGAGCTCCGGCGCATATAGTCTGTGTACCCCCGCGTCGCTTACTTACAGACGTGCGCTGTTTATTTGAGGCAGGGCTGTCAGGAGAACTGTCGCTGAGCACAGTTGCCTGGAGAGTATTCACCGAAAATAGGCGTCGTGCGTCACCATCTACACGCATGCATAGACACTACGTACATAGGCATACGTTGGTACGTCTGTTCGTTTCACGCACCACGAAACACATCCTGCAAACATATCGTCCTCTTGAAGCTTGTGCGGTTACGGCGATGAAAAAAACAAAAAGGAAGGTAATCAAAACGGGTAAACAGACAGGCACAAGCACAGAGTCTGCATACGGCTGATGGCGTAAGCCAGAGGCCTGGGAGAAGCAAGAAAAAAAAGACGGGGGTCTCAAAGGAGGTCATCTCAAACGGTCCCAAAAAGGACGTGCATAAGTCAAGAGACTGCAGCACACAGCAGGCCGTACGAATATATAGGAAGCACCTATCGATTAGGTTGCATAAAATATACTGCTACTGTAGCCGCATAGAACTGGCACTGAAAATCATGGTGCCAACCTTTCCTGAGACAACATTGGCTTCATTTATGTGACCTTACAAAATAATACTGGTAACACTAAATAAATGAACAAGCATGAGAAACATATCACGTGGGCGTTCGTTACCGGCTTCATCCCAGTATATGTAGTAAATAAAACATTCAGTCAAACCCGCGCTACCATTGCAGCCATTGTTTCACCGTTTTGCCGCTTTAAGCATTATGGACATGTCCTGCAACGCCTGCAGTGCGAATAGAATCGAGCGAATGGAATCCTTACGTCATACCGGCTCTGCACTGGGGACGTATTCTGGGACGATTGCTTTCGGCGATACTATCGCCTCGGCAATCAGGCTAACGCTGATTGGCTCGTTGAGCAAAATCGGTTGAGCTGATTGGCTGTTTGAGCTCTACGTCACGCGAAGACCGCAGTATTGCCGAATGTGATCGTCCGTGAATACGTCCCCTGCCTGGGCAGTGCCGCAGCTCTGTGGGTACACTGTCAACGACTAGGTCATGCCAATACGGGCCCCTGCCTATACTGGAAAGCCGTCTACGACAGCTCACCGCTATACCTGACCTAATTTAGGCAGTTGAGCGGAAGTTCAATACGTATTCTTTATTTTTTTCAAACGTTTTTGTCTATCTTTCTACCTCAACACAGTTTTGGCTGATGAGCGCAGTGGTCACGAAGGCGCGCTATAGCGTTGATGTGAACGCTCACTGCTCGCGGTGTGGCACTGACGCCGTCGCGTAGCAACCGTATACGTTCGCACCGTTACGCGCACCTAGCACGCACGCCGGGAAGGCCCGGAAGCGTGGGTTGCTGCCTTTCAGCGTCGGGCGCATCAATGCGTCACCGGCATCGAGCTCAGTTCCTCGTTTCCCCGCTCCCCCCCCCCCTTTTTTTTTTTTCAACGACGCTTCATCTACGCTGCGCTGAAGTGCTTGATCTTCCCCACCTCTGCGTGCACCTTGTCGACAGGAAAGCTCATAAGAAGTTGCGGCATCGCCCGACGTGCCCTACACTGGCGTGAAGGAAACCTTTTTGCGGAAATGGAAGGGGGATATACCCAACAACGGAGTTATTTTCGTGGCCTGCCCTTTCCTCGCTATATGGAACCACTGCCACCCTCCTCTTGGTTTTCTTCTTCGCTCTCTCGTACACGGCATTCATGCCTCGTCACACGTGGCTTTCTCTTTCTTTCATTCCCCTCTCTCTTTCTCTGACCTATTACCAGGTCGCTCGAGAGAATGTGCCACCTCCCCCGTTTATTACGACTTTCTTATATTTTTGTACATTGTTTGTATCCGCATTTAGCAGTTATAGAGAGATATAGAGAAAGGGGGGTAAGCGTTCACTCCTCTTCACCCTTTACGCGAGCCTCCCACAAGCCCTGCTGACCCCTTTGTGTGAATAGACCGGAACAGAGAACGAGCGCTCTTTGTTTCGGCGGTGCCGTGTGTGCCTTGTCAGCCGCTCTCTAACCGCGCTTCCATAACAAAGGCGTGCCGTGCTCGTGCAGTCCACGCGCTCTCCCTCGTGTATAGTTAGCGCCTCCGGGAGCGCTTGATTTGCGATCTAGAACAAACCCCGCACAGACGGCAGACTAATCCCGTGCAACCACACACCCCACGGGCCAGCTGAGAAACCGGATGCGGAAAAGCGATAGCCGCGACGGAGACAAAAAGTAAGAAAAGGCGTTCGTGGAAGTGTCCTCCTCCCCCCCCCCCCCCCCCCCCCCCGCCACGAGCCTTCGCCGCATTTGAGTGTGAAGGCCCCGAGCGCGCGCGTAGTTTCGAATACGCGCGAGGAACCAGTGCTTGGCCTCGAAACGCGTGAGACATCCTACAGCAGGATCCGCCCGTTTATATATATATATTTTTTGTCCTCTTGCCGATTGCGGAGTCGATAGTCGAATACCGCGCCGCAAACGCTCTGCCTTAGACAGTGTCACAAGCTCGAAAATGCGCTTCGAATAGGACACACAACGCGAAAACAGGACTAGCAGGGGAGAGGAGCGAATTGTGTACGGCACTGTCTACCAACCAGAAATTTTATGACACGGAAGCGGGTAACGAACCTAGGACCAACACGAGGGAAGGTAAACCCACATCATGGACACAAGTAAGCGACACTTGCGCAGCTAGAAACATTGGCCCCATAACTCAAGCAGACATCGGTTGAAAGGCTACGAAAAAAAAAAGTAACTATTTCACCTATTTTTGTCTAGCCTGTCGAAGAGGCCAGTTTGTCACAAAAGTTTGAGAGACACGGTATTTGCGCGAAAGTCGCATTCCAGCGAAGCCTCTATGGGTATATTGCTTGGAATGCGTAGTTTTAATCAGTGGTAGCTTCTGCTACCTACACAGCGACCCATTACATTAGAAGCGTCATGCCTCAACAAAGCAGACATTCACATTTGTTTTGGATCTCGTGTCCCGCAATCTTTTGGGGCCGACCGTACAATCACCTGTATTGTAATGTAATGTTCGCCATGTCGTTCGATCTCGTCTTGAATGCGAAAATGCTTGGGGCTAACGCGCTCCGTGTAACCTATCTGAAACGTACAAGCACCTGCGCAAAACCGTTTAACTTGGCGAAACGGTAAGAAGGAATAACAGAGTATGCATAACATAGTAGCAGTGCAGTACACTAGATTGAAAACCGCACTATTTGCAAACAGGGAACATCGTTCAAGTCAATCGACGTCAGACCTTCACGCTCGTTCACTCGCATTGCCGGTATAATTACTAGCATTTTCATTTGCACTCCCCCTCCCTTCCCCTTTTTTGTGTGTGGAAATCTGCTATCAGCATTAGCGTGCGCTGTTGCTGTCTGCTTCAGTGCAGGCTTGCACGCCTTTATTCGTTGCTTTGGCTGTGGTTAGCTTCGTTTGTCTGCTACTTTATTTAATGAATTTCAATCGGATATATTCGCTTTGTTACGTTGTTAAGGTTTCTTTTTTCGTTTTTGAGGGTGATGGTGGTGGCGGGATCGCTGCAGGCGGGTTCAGCCTGGCAGATCTGGCGGGCAATTGCTCCGCCTGAGCATCTCTTCGTGTGACGTCTCTTTGTGTCGTCACCATCACCGTGTGTCAATCAGTCCTGTCCCTCGCAGAATTTGTGGGACGAATACGCGGCACTTGCTTGCGCACTATCATCGGTCCTTCCAGGAAGACTGACTGTTCTGCACGTTCTACACGGCGTAATCCTTGCGAGCTTCGCATCCGCTTTGTCGTTCCGTTTTCCCAAGAACTGCAAATTGCGTCGGTACCATTACAATTCCGCAAACGATTGTGGCGCGTGCGGGTTCTTGCGCGAGGGTCGCATTTTCATCTTTTCTCACACAGCAACTCATTTGTCGTCCCGGCAAGAAGCATATTCAAGGCGATGACTCACATCGTTCTCGTGCAAGTATAACAAGACGGGACTGAAAGCGGCATCAAAGAGGCGACACTACACTATAGCCGGACTTGGGCAACCATTGCGAGGCCTAAACACGTTAGTTAGGTTGAATTTGAGACCGCAAGGCAACGAAGCCAGGCATTGTAAATTTCCGCGAGTTCCGAGAAGCTGCATGCGAGTCGTCGCGCCGACGAGGGAGGTTAGCCTTGAACAAACAGCGCGATCACGAACAGCATCTCGATGAAGCGTAGCGATTAATGTTGCCGGGGGGGGGGGGGGGGGGGTGAGTCGAAGGCTGATGCCCGCTACCGCCTCCGTTGCAGCGAAGAAATTGCAGCTCCCCGAGAAACTCACAACTGAGGCTGGTGCAGCGCACAAAGCGGGGACAACTAACTCGTTGGGAGAAAGACAAAACGAGACACTGATTCATCAAACAGGGCGCTGTTTACGAGGTTTGTAACGAGGAAGTGCATACGACGCACGTCGGAGGTATAGCTGGATCCCGGAGTCAATGACAAGCTCGTGATGACCCCGAATAAACCTAAACGCAAGCCCAAATGTCGTCAAGAAGTAATCCGTATATATATATGCATATATACACGCGAATGGCGAAGTAATTTAAATCTCATTTTCCTCCCCGCCCAAGCACTGTGTCCCGTTGCAGCGTTAAACCACGTGTGGACGTGCTTGCTCGTAAACGATCGAATCCCCCCCGTGATTCAGCCCCGTAATAATCAAGTGAAAAAATTCTGCAGACTTGAACGATCCTACAGCTGTGAGCTCCTTTTACAAGCGGCAGTGACGGGCTCTCGACCGCGGACACCGACAACTGGTTTGATTTCTCTCCAAAAAAACCGCACGCATCTACCTCGACATTTTCTCAAGAACGAGTCTGCAGTGTAATATTACATCGTCTTCGTCCTCAACAGTACTTGATGCTTCGGCTTCCGAAGTATATATGTCCACAACCGTCAGAGCCTATGTGCATAGAGCACAAGATAGAGCACAAACTGAGCCCCCCAGGTGCGTAACCGTTTAAGTGCCCGGCTTGCAATTGTATACGATACAGCAGGGACGGGAGTCGAATCTCCGGCAGTGGGCAAAGTTTCGTTTTCCTTCGCAATAGGATGAGAGCGGATACGACACGATAACGACGACGGTTCGACGATCACCAGAGCGGCATAACGGAAAGAGCGGACGCACGGAGCCCAATTTCGAGCGTTTTAACTGTTGTCGCAGTAAATTAACGTTGCAGATGGCTGATTGCAGCAACTGAGCGACAAGTGTCTTGTCGACTGAGCGCTGCGACATGTTGATGCGCCCGGTGTGGTTGGTACAGGCAACAAGCGAAGGAGTCGCGGCGCTCATATATGCAGGCTAGTTTTCAGGGCGTAGTAGTAAACACGTTCGTAGCTTGTGGTTTAAGTCCAGCAATTCTTCTAGGACACGTCTATATTTTCTAAACTGTTTGTGGTCGCATACGCCTGAACTAGGGCACTTGATCCCTCAAAGTCGGTAATGCAAACATCACTGCTCGTTTTTCAACCTGCGATTAGCTCCGAAGAATGTTTTCTTGGTCTCGTAATTACTGCGACTTGGACTTTGCGGAACTTTTCGTATACACGAATAGAGATGGTCGGACGGAATAGTGCGAAAAATAATTTAACGCGCGAGCGTGTGGCGTTGCAGGCGTGAAAGTTGTGGGTTTCGTACAACTCGGGCAAATTTCAACAATCACTACAATGAATAAAACGAAATTCCTCTTAACTGTCTGCACCATCGACATGTATTTTGTTGTCGTTTCGTTGGTGTGGTGCTAGCATACAAGCTTTCTTCCTTTGTCTTTCTTAGTTTCTTTTTCTTCCTTTTTCACCGTCTCATTGATGCAGTCCTCAGCGATGTTTCAAACTCTAGGCAACAGCCATCGCGAAAGCAATGAGGCGATCAAGCGTGCCTGACGGGACCATGTAGACGAAGGTAGACGACAAAGCTACCATGTGAACCCACGAAGCAAAGGTGTTGGCCTCTCCCAGCAAACGAAAGGACAGGTAACACAACCATCGTTATTGCAGACGTCGACTTAAGTAATCTCACTACAGAACGGGCGGTCCTAAAGAAGGAAATATCATGGATTAAAAAAAAAAACTCCCAAAACTTATTGAAGAACCTCGGATGGCATCGCCTGAAGAGATAGAAGAAATGAGGAAAAAGAAAATAAAGCTTGAAGTTCCCCGGCGCGCGGCGCTCCAAGTTTCATTCCGCGCACGTTTCTCGGCAAGCGTAACTCGCACTTTCAACGAAATTCGAAACGGAGGCTATGTACTCACCGCTGTCAGAAAGAAAGCAGAAGTGGCGATGTAAGGCCGAGAGACGATCGTACGGAGGGCGGCACAAACGCAATCGCGTCACCAAGTTTCCGATCCGAGGAGTTGAGCGCGCGCGCGCGAGCACTTGTCACCAGCGGCAGCGAGCAGCAGCGACCGAACCACCAACCAGCACCAACGGCAACGAAACGCCGAATAGACGCGGACGCACGGGCAACTCCAACTTCCTCCCCACGGCCGCCCAGGTGCGCTTCAAAACGTTGCCGCCGGCTCCGGACGATGGCCACGCCGCGGTGCGGACGCTGCGCGAAATGGGTCGCTACCGCTGCGGCGGCCGGCCAACGGACGCGGCGATGTCTTCAGTGCGACGCACAGGGAGTCGTGGAAGGCAACGTTGCTCGCACAAGTAAAATTATCTTAGAGAGAGAGAGAGAGAGAGAGGAGGGAGGGGGTATAGTAAGGACCGCAGGGCCCGTACCGCAATTAACTGAGTGGCGAGCGGAGAGAACGTAGGAAGTGCGGAAGGTAATGAGAAAATAGGGCGATGAGAGGTGGGAGAGACGTCGCTAAAGGGTTGGCATTACAGTAATGATATAACAGTAAACGTAAAAAAAAACATTTTTTTTTTTTTTTTTGCAGTGGTGAGCATTGCAATAAATTAGTTTCCCGCGTGAATGACTTGATAATTTAGTCAAATACTCTCAAGCAATGACTTTATACGACGGAGCTGTTCGTAACTTTTCAAATTACCTTCCTGAAATACGCAGCACGCGCGCAGTGATTTTGCATCCTTGAAGAATGAAACGATCTCTTTCACGGGTTTCGGCACCGTTCAGGTGCCTGCTTCTATGAAAGTTGAAGTAAACTTCACTTGTCATAAAAAGCATTATGAAAGCAAGTCCACCACTTCTTTAAAAGATATGCGCTCTCAGTATTTCTTTTTCATTACATTTGTTTGGGGGCTGCCGTTCTCAAAATTCCGAGGAATAACTTTGTAAAAAGTGAAAGACCCGGTGTGAGTAACTTTGGTGGTAGAAGAGTGGTTGGGCGTGTGTCGTTCGGAAACAGGTTGGAAATACTTTTTTTGCCGAAGCAATGTCCGACGCTTTCATTACACTTATTCGTTAGAGTATAAGTGGCTGACAGGTGAAGGGCGCCAGGAGGAGGTTCACCAGATGCTGGCAGACAAACTGAAACTGCGCTTTCATGGCTCGATAACGATGTCCACTTCGGACATTGATGCCAGATAAACAGCTGCCGACAATTTTCCGGTGTCCCACTGGCCCTATCGGAAGCGCCTTTCCCTATACACAGCAACAATGGTGCACTGCACTTCACAGAGGACCCATACCTGCACATCGCGGCACTGAGCAATCACAATCTATGTGAGAAATGTTTTCATACTTTGCAGCACAGCCCTTCTCTCCAGCGCGTACATCGAGCGAGTTTTGGGTTTCGCTGGGGGTGTTTTCACAGGGAAAGGGAGTAAGAGTACCGAAGAAAATTTTTAGAAGCAATTCTTAACGAAGATAAACAACGCGTGAAGGCCTGCAGAGGGTGCACTGAAAGAGCCAGACCAGTTCGTTCTATTTAGTGTATATGTGTAATGTTAATAAAGTTAGGGAGGAAGGCAGCGTTGAATTAATCGATTACCTTTTAGTAATTTCTCAAGTTCATTGGCCGGAATGTAATTAGTAAATGTAATCAAGTATATTTTGAAAGAAATAATTCCAATTGCAATCGGTCACCTTTTCTGTAACATGTGCAAGTCTGAAATATAAGCGACATGGTGCGTGTTAATTAAAGTTATTAAGGCACACCGCCTCACTCATTGACCCTTACTGTACAGCGGGGTAGCATGACTATATTCAAAAGCGTCGTCTTGACAAGCATATGAACCACTTTGCCTTTATTTACCTTTACACGCCCTTTCCCTAAAGTGCAAATAAGCAAGCATGACGCTGCCCTGTTTTTCGCACAAGACCTGTGATGGCTCAAAAGCCGCTGCACACCGAGGCCTTCCTATACTCCGAAAGCAATAACATTCCTGGTGCTCGTTGATTCCCAGTTAACATTCACGAGCGAAAAAATGTGCTTTTTGTCTTGTTTTGCGCCTCACTTCTGCACTTTACGTTTGGTTTGGTTTGGTTTAACGTTATCCTTTTTATTCATACATTGCTCATGGGAAGCGACGACCTATGCATCGGCTCTGCACCATGCCGAGTTATATGGTAAACATCGTAAAATGTCTCCGCCCAGCGTTAAAAAATGCGCGGCGCGTATCTGAACTGATCTACGCCCTGCACACAGTGTGCTTCTGTTTCGACAGGAGGAACGGAGTGCAAACGGAACGGAGTGCTACTTCGCCATTGATTGAAGACATATTTCGCGGAGTAGCGCGCTTGTACTCTCAACACACGAACAAACACGCTTTCTTACAAAGCCTTCCATTGTCTCTTGGTTGGCGAGAGAGCGAGCAAGATTGGGACGAGCGCCGACTGACTGCGCCTTGTGTTCGCCTGAACAAAACTCCTTCAGAACCGTTTGTATGAAGCGATCCTCATGACGGAGGAAAGACTCAGCGGCCGCGTTTACATGAATGCGCCGGTATAGTGTGTCGCATTCCATACGGGTCGTCATCTCAATGCGATGCGCTAGTGTTTAGGCGTTTACACGAATTTGCAGAGGCCATCTTTCGATCTGACGCAATAAAGACGATGCGTCATTCCTTTTTAAATGAATTCGGTGCGTTATGCTATGCGCCACAGTCGCACCGGGCGAGTTGGTGCATATTTTATTTGAATATTATAACAGCGCTGACAGCGCTGTTATAATTTTCAAATCAAGTTCGCTAAGTTAAAAAGCATAGATTATATTCTGTGCCTAGATGTCAAAGCAAAGAGAGAGAGAGAGAGAGAAAGGCAAAGGAAAGACACGGAGGTTAACCCGAGATTATCTCCGGTTGGCTACCCTGTACTGGGGGAGAGACAAGGGGATGCAATCGGTGAGAGAGAGAAGGATAAAAAAAATAAAACAAGAACCTAAACACACACACGCACGTACACACGAACTGTTTGTGTGGGCACTGTCACGCAGCCCGCAAAGGCGTTCCTAGTCTTACGCAGTGTCACCGTACAGTCCTACGTCACACAGTGTACATTCACAATTTGTCAGAAAGTCCCGTGTCTTTCAAGTATCGCAGCAGCGCCTTCATAGCAGATCGCGCTGATGTTCGCGTAGGCCAGTTTCCAAGGATCTTGTTTTCTGACATTGGGCGCTTGTCCAGTTTGTCTAGGGTGGTTGAGAGGACCGCTCTTTGTGGGTTAAAGCGAGAGCACTGACAAAGAAGATGCCCGATTGTTTCATTGCACCCGCAGAAGTCACAAAGTGGGCTGTTGGCCATTACGATAAGGAAAGAGTAGGCATCTGAAAATGCTACTCCAAGCCATAGACGGACTAGAAGGGTGCAGTCACGTCGTGGAAGCTCGGGCGGAATACGGAGCTGTAAATTAGGGTCCAGGGTATGAAGGCGTGCACTTGTGAAACCGGATGAATTCCATTGGGCTAATGTCAGGTCACGCGCAAGTGCGCAAAGTTTTTTCGCTGCGTCGGCTCTGGAAAGAGGAATGGCAGCGCAGTTGACGCCTTCATGGGCAGATCGGGCAGCTGCGTCTGCTCGATCATTGCCATGTATGCCACAGTGACTAGGCAACCACTGATATATTATATCGTGTCCTTCGTCAACTAGTCGATGGTGGAATTCTCTGATTTCTGCGACGAGCTGCTCATGTCATCCATGGCGCAGTGCTGAGAGTACACTCTGTAGGGCTGCCTTGGAATCACAGAAGACTGACCATGCGTGGGGTGGTTCCTCCTGAATGAAATGAAGAGCCGCACGCAGGGCTACCAGTTCAGCAGCTGTCGTTGATGATACATGTGATGTTTTTAGCTGTATTTTGACGGATCGTCTTGGTATCACCACAGCGGCAGCTGCACTTGCAGATGTGACTGAGCCATCGGTGTAAACGTGCACGCGGCCACTGTGCACCTCATGTAAAAGTTCTAATGTGGCCTGCTTAAGGGCAAACGACGGCATGTTGGATTTCTTCATGATTCCTGGGATGGTGAGGCGTATTTCAGGTCTGTGCAGGCACCATAAAGGTGAGGATGGTCTTGCTGCAGGCATGTAGTTCGATGGCAATGAGGTACGATTGGCATCAATTATACGACTGAAAGTTGTGTGTAACCTTTCTGTGGGTAGAGCGGCAAGATGGTGAGAAGGTAGTCGGGCAACGTGCCGAATATGCGCCCTGAGAGTGTCGCTTGCCAAGTATGTTGATATTGGGTGATCTCGGGCTATCACAATCGTTGCCGCTGTAGACGCACACCTCGGAAGACCGAGACACATCCTTAGGGCTTGAGCTTGTAGTCCCTGGAGTACACGCAGGTTTGTTTTGCAGGTGTTTCCAAGCACAGGAAGGCTGTATCTTGCGTAACCGAGGAACAAGGCGTTATAAAGCTGCAGCATTGACCGCACCGATGTGCCCCATGACTTTCCGCCGAGAAATTTGAGGAGATGTATTATTGTAATTAACCTCTTCTTTAGGTATGAAACATGCGGGCTCCATGATAGGTCGCGGTCAATAATTACTCCTAAAAAGCGGTGTTTCCGTGCATATGCAACTGCCTGCCCATTGACGTTTACATTGTAACGCTTCATTGCCTTCCGAGTGAATGGAACAAGGCAGCATTTCTCTGAAGACAGCTCTAAGTTCTGTTTTCGCAAGTACAGTGATGTTAACGTAGCTGCCTTTTGTAGCTGTGCTCGTAGCTGCAGTCGTGTTACAGCAGACGCCCAAATGCAGATTTCGTCGGCATATATTGATACTTGAACTGTGTTGGGCAAGCATCTGACTAGGCCAACGAGCACTAGGTTGAATAGTGTCGGGCTCCCAACACAACGCCTTGCGATACTCCACGGAACGTTTGGTGTTGAGTCGTGGCGCCATCCTCGGTCATCACGAAGAAATGCCTGTCGGTAAAATAACTGTACAGCCACTGAAAAGTGCGGCCTCCGATTCCGGCTCCAATCAGAGCATCTATAATGGCAGAATGTGCTATATTATCATAGGCGCCTTTTATGTCTAGGAATGGTGCCACAGTGAGTCGTTTCAGACGTTTTTGATGCTGAACAAACGTAACCAAATCGATGACATTATCTATGGATGAGCGCCCACGCCGGAAGCCAGCCATAGCATCTGGGTACACGTTGTAATTTTCCAGGTACCATTTCAGGCGCGTCAAAATCATTCTTTCCATTATTTTCCCTATGCAAATGGCCAGAGTGATGGGCCGGTACGATGACAAGTTTAACGGTGATTTACCAGGTTTGAGAAGTGGAACAAAGCGGCTGCATTTCTATTCACGTGGAACCAAACCGTTGCGCCAAGACTCGTTGTAATGGTTTAGCAGCATGAGTCGTGCTTTCTGCCCAAGATTGGCCAGCGCCGCATAGGTAACGCCGTCTGGCCCAGGTGACGAAGAGCGCCTGCAAGTCGCCAGCGCCGCTTCAAGCTCTTCCGCCGAAAACATTACATCCATGCGGGAATCCCGTGGCACAGGAGTGGCACATGGTGTAAGTGCGCGTTGGAGCTGCAAGCTGGCAAGTCTTGAGCAAAATTCTTCCGCAATGTCAATTTCGCTGCGACCTTGGTGCAAAGCGAGGGCTTTAAAAGGAACACGCTGATGCGGTGATACGCGAAGTCCACGCACGGTTCTCCATATCTGAGACAATCGCTGACGTGGATCCAAGGACTCACAGAAACGTTTCCATCTTTGATATTGTAGTGCATCGATGCGGCGTTGAATCTTCTTTTGCATCCGCCTAGTGTTGTGGTCGCACCGATGGCATCGGTTGTTGGGAACGCGGCGCTGACGCCCGTTGTTGCACCTGGGTCGCAAGCCCCAAGGGTAGCGTTGGCCTGGCGGCCTGGGGTACAACTGGAAGCATCCGAAGGTCCCGGCAAAGCATGAGTCGACTGGTAACAACAAAACAACTTGTTTATTCTAACATCGCAAAGAGTTGGCAGTCAGGTTGACCGAAGTAGAGAGACGGGAGTGCACTTTACTCAACAGAAGAAATCGGAGCCCTCTTTTGGCGTCCGGGGGCAGCTGCTTTTATACTCTCGCAGTTGAGGGCAAGAAGGAACCCCTCTATAGACGAGCACGTGACTGTGCCTGCTCGGGCACAATGGGATAAGGTGACGCATACTGTCGTGTCGCCGCCGGTCGGGCACAACGGGGAGGAGAAGGTGACGCATACTGTCGTGTCGCCGCCGGTCGGGCACAATGGGGAGGAGAAGGTGGCTCACACTGTCGTGTCGCCGCCGGTCGGGCACAATGGGGAGGAGAAGGTGACGCATACTGTCGTGTCGCCGCCGGTCGGGCACAATGGGGAGGAGAAGGTGGCTCACACTGTCGTGTCGCCGCCTGTCAGACCCCCTCGCTTCACAGTTGTTGGGAGCTCCTCTCCCCGGCTGCCGCGCTTCGACAAGCGTGGGCACCAATATGCACATACACTCACACACGCACATGAAGACACGTGGCATCGGAACATGCCTGGACGCGCTTGGCGGGGAGGCGTAGCGGCGACGCCGAACGGGCCAAAATGTCTGCCGCTTTGTTGCAGCCGCGCCGGCTAAACCGCGCGTCGTAGGCGAAACGTAACAGACCGCCCCGCCGGGGGAAGGAGATCCCGATGGACAGGGGACTGCATCCGCTGTCCGGAGGGATGTCGCTCGATGATGCTCATAACAGAAGTCGGGCGTCCCTCGACGTTTCTTGAGCGCAGCGCACAGAGAAGGCCTCGTTCTCTCGATCAGGTTCGCACAGGACACTGCAAAGTGACTTCGGGAGAGTTCACATTTTTGTTCTCGTTCCCGGCAAGCGTTAGAACTACGCTGAAACTCAACCGCTCAGTCAGCAAGCACGGCACAACCCTCACTAAGCCCTGCCAGGCTCTTTCCCCTTCTATACCACTGCCTAGTTCCTTACAGTAGTCTAGCAGCACTTAGAACGCGTCCACAAATTGGAAAATTACACTAGAAAGCATGTAATCACTTTGAAACACTAAACAAAAGCAATATGTTAAAAATCCTGCCTCAGGAAGAAAAACATCAGTAACAAACAATTTTGAGCCTGATTCCTACGTTAGGGGCTTCGACTTAAGCCATCGGCGTTACCGTTGAGACTCCCCTTTTTGTAACGCACCTCAAAGGAATATTGTTGCAAAGCGAGGCTCCAGCGCAGGAGGCGGCCATTTTTGGGAGAGATGGTCTGCAGCCATTGGAGAGGGCAGTGATCCGTCTCAATGATAAACCTCGAGCCGGCTAGATAGCATGACAATTTCTGAACGGCCCACACGAGACATGCACACTCTTTCTCGGTGGCGCTATACGCCTGCTCACGACTGGTCAGCTTACGACTAGCATACAGGACGGGGTGTTCTACTTCTCCATTTTCCCGTTGGCACAGTACAACGCCCATGCCTCGCTCACTAGCATCGCACTGGACAACGAACCCTTTTGTATAGTCTGGCGATCGTAGCACAGGCTGGCTTGTTAGGGCACTCTTTAGGGCGCTAAAAGCTCTTTCCTTTGTCTCGTCCCAGACGACTGTTTGAGGCTCTGTTTTTCTTAGAGCATCCGTCAGGGGAGCCGCGATATCAGAGTACCTGGGGATGTACCTCTGATAGTAGCCGGCGACACCTAAGAACGACCGAATATCGGTCTTCGTGCGCGGTTGCGGGAAGTCTCGCACAGCGGCCACCTTTATTTCAGAGGGGCGGCGACGACCCTGACCAATCACGTGACCGAGGTAGACAACCTCGGCCTGTGCTAACTGGCACTTAGGAGCCTTTACTGTCAAGCCCGCTTCGCGCAGGCGTGTTAGCACTGCCCGCAAGTGTGCCATATGCTCAGACCAGGATGCGGAGAATATCGCTACGTCGTCTAGATACGGTAAAGCGAATTCTTGCTGTCCCCGCAACACTTTATCCATGAGGCTTGAAAAACAGTATGGCGCGTTCTTCAAACCAAAACTCAACACTTTAGGACGGAATGTTCCCATTGGTGAAATGAACGCCGCATACCTACTAGCCTCTTCTGTAAGTGGAACCTGCCAATAACCCCTGACAAGATCTAGGGTGGAAATAAACTGAGCGCTACTAACTTTCTCAAGGCGCTCCTCGATGTTAGGGATCGGATAAATTTGATCCTTAGTGATGGAATTAAGCCTGCGGTAGTCGACGCAAGGACGAGGTTCCTTGCCCGGTACCTCAACTAAAATCAAAGGGGAGGTATAATCACTCTCACCTGCCTCAATAACACCGAGCTGTAGCATTTTCTTTACCTCAGCCTCCATAATATCGCTCTGGCGGGGTGACACCCGATACGCCTTGGATCGTACTGGCTCTGGGGAGGTAAGTTCTATGTCATGAGTAAGGACAGAAGTCCTACCAGGCCTCTCAGAGAACAGACCTTGAAACTCTTGTAAGAGCTGGTGTAGTTCGGTTTTCTGCTCAGGCGACAGCGGTGCTTTACTGATAAGGTCACTAATGACTTGACCGGTGTCTTCCCTGTTCGTCACTGAGCCTAGTCCCGGAAGCTCGACCGGAAGCTCTTCAGGAACGTTTACCATCATGCACACCACTGCTTCCCGTTGTTTATAGGGTTTGAGCAGATTACAGTGGTAAACGTGCTGTGCTTTCCGCTTTCCTGGCAGACTCACCACGTAGTTAACGTCCGACAGTTTCTGAACAATTCGTGCTGGGCCCTCCCACTGCACGTCTAGTTTGTTGTTTAGCGATGTGCGCAATATCATGACCTCATTGCCCACCTCAAAACGACGGGCCCTGGCGGTCCGATCATAATAAACCTTGGCCCTCTGCTGGGCCTTTGTCATTGCTTCACCTGACAACTCCTGTGCCCTTCTTAAGCGTTCGAGGAGCTTAAGCACGTACTCCACCACGACTGGGTCGTCGCCCCTGCCTTCCCACGATTCTCGAAGCATGCGAAGCGGAGACCGAAGCGAGCGACCGTACACCAGCTCAGCTGGCGAAAACCCCGTAGCCGCATGCGGCGCGGTCCTTAATGCAAACATCACCCCAGGCAGACACAGCTCCCAGTCAGTTTGATGTTCAAAACACAATGCTCTCAACACGCGCTTCATGACGGAGTGGAGCTTCTCAACGGAATTCGACTGTGGGTGGTACACTAAGCTGTGTAACAGCTTTACCCCACACCTTTCGAGAAAAGTTGTCGTCAAAGCGCTAGTAAACACTGTGCCCTGATCTGATTGGATTTCCGCAGGGAAACCAACTCGCGCAAATATGGACAGTAGTGCATTAACTATCTCAACTGAGCTGAGTTCTTTAAGCGGCACTGCTTCAGGGAACTTTGTCGCTGGGCAGATCACAGTCAAAATGTGTCTGTACCCCGTGGCTGTTACCGGCAGAGGTCCCACTGTATCAATAACGAGCCGTCTAAAAGGCTCCGTAATGATAGGTACCAACTTCAACGGCGCCCTCGATTTGTCCCCTGGTTTGCCCACCCGCTGACAGGTGTCACATGTCCTCACGAAATGGTCTGCGTCCCGAAAACACCCTGGCCAATAGTACTCTTGCAAGAGACGGTCCTTAGTTTTCTTAACTCCTAGGTGTCCGGACCACGAACCCCCATGCGACAAGCGCAACAGATCCTGACGATAGCATTGAGGAACGATCAGCTGATCGAACTCCACTCCTCTGCGGTCTAGATACTTCCGGTACAGGACTCCACCTCTTTCCACAAAACGCGCATTTTTCCTGGCGATACCTTCCTTGACATTGCAGCGTATGTTTTCTAGGCTACCATCCTTCTTTTGCTCGGCTATCAAAGCCGACCGGCTGACTTTTAGCAACCTATTATGTCCGTCTGACGTAGGCGCGATGAGCAAATCTGCAGATAGCTCTTCTAACTTTCCCTTATCGGGCATTTCCTCTCCAGTATCTGGTGACTTTAACGTTACAGACTCAATTTTATTCAGTTCGGGCGTGCTCTGAATATCGGCTTGCTGCGCCTCTGACCCTTTTTCATTGTTTGATAACGTCGGCCCCGCAACTACCGCCTTTGCAGCGAGCTCCCGAACCTTTGATCTGGTTAAGGCCTGAACACTAGCCTCACCAAACAAAAGCCCCTTCTCGCGCAGGAGGTGATCGGACCTGTTTGAAAATAGGTACGGGTACTGGGGGGGCAGCATAGATGACACTGCCGCCTCCGTCTCAAGCGCTCCGAAAGGTCCTTCAATAAGCACTTTTGCTACCGGCAGACACACGCTATGAGCTTCCACGGCTTGCTTGATCCATGCGCACTCGCCCGTGAACATATGGGGTTCTACGTAAGACGGGTGAACTACATCCATTGTAGCTGCGGAATCGCGAAGCACTCGGCACTCTTTCCCGTTCACGAGGAGGTCTCGCATGTAAGGCTCGAGAAGCTTCATGTTCTCGTCAGTGCTGCATATTGACAAAAACACAACTTTTGGTTTTGTTTCCGGACACTGCGCCGAAAAGTGACCCGGCTTCTGGCACGTATAACAAATGCGCGCTTGCCTCGTCTCGAACCGCTTTCTGCGTTCGGCTTCGGCTGCCGCCGTCTCCTTAGGTTCGGTCGCACTGCTTTCACTCGCATCCGCACTACGTGTGTTCCCCTTTGCTCTCATGGGTGTGAACTTCGGCCTCTCAAACTTCGAGCCAAATTCACCCTTTTGACCGTCCTTAGCTCCGCGAGCCCGACGCGTCACAAACTCCTCGGCTAGCTCAGCGGCTTTAGCCACCGTACAAACGTCTGGCCTATCCAAGACCCAGTACCGCACGTTCTCCGGTAACCGACTATAAAACTGTTCTAGCCCGAAACACTGCAGAGCTTTCTCGTGGTCACCAAACGCTTTCTCTTCTTTGAGCCACTCCTGCATGTTTGACATAAGCCTGTACGCAAACTCTGTGTATGACTCACTTCTGCCTTTCTCATTTTCCCGAAACTTCCGACGGAACGCCTCCGCTGACAGCCTGTACTTTTTTAGCAGACTCGATTTCACTTTGTCGAAATCCTCTGCCTCCTCTCTATCCAAGCGAGCGACTACGTCGGCCGCCTCGCCGGGTAACAAAGTGAGCAAGCGCTGTGGCCACGTTTCCCGAGAGAACCCCTGCTTCTCGCACGTTCGCTCAAAGTTAACCAGGAACAAACCAATGTCCTCTCCAAGCTTAAACGGCCGCATCAGGTCAGTCATTTTGAACAATACGCGTTCTCCTGCACCGTGTGCCTGACTTCCATTACGAGCGCGTTCCATCTCTACCTCAAGACGCTTCATTTCCAAAGCGTGTTGACGGTCGCGCTCTTGTTGCTCTCGCTCTTTCTGTTCTTTACGTTCACGCTCTTCTTTTTCTTTCTGTTCTTTACGTTCACGCTCTTCTTTTTCTTTCTGTTCTTTAAGTTCGCGCTCCTGTCTTTTTACAGTCTCCCTCTCCTCAATGGTCTCAAGGCATTCCGACAGCTCGTCATCCTCAGCTTCTAACTCAAGAATAGCCTTTAGCAGTTCAGGTTTTCGGAGTTTGTCTGAGACATCCAGACCCAACTCTCTTGCAAGCTCCAGCAATTTCGGTTTGCGCAACGACTTCAAATCCATGGCTGCTCTGAATGCTGCTTTCTCTACTGCTTACTATTGTCTTGCCGCAAACTAACCCGGCAGCAACGACAACCACAATTACCAGCTCTGTTTCTGACACTAACAAAAGCCTGGCAAAGCTCAGAAGAAGAAAGTCCGCACTCACCAAACCTCGCAGCCAAGAGTTCAGCGCAGTCGTTCCGCTGCAGGCAACCAGTCATCACACAGGGCTCGTTGCACTGCTCCCGGATCGTCGTTGAGATGCTCAGCATACAGTCAACTGCATATCTTCGCTGCTGGCCTCCGTTGTCGCGATCTCACCGCTGGCAGACAGTTGTTGTGGTCGCACCGCTGGCGCGAGTTGTTGGGAACTCGGCGCTGACGCCCGTTGTTGCACCTGGGTCGCAAGCCCCAAGGGTAGCGTTGGCCTGGCGGCCTGGGGTACAACTGGAAGCATCCGAAGGTCCCGGCAAAGCATGAGTCGACTGGTAACAACAAAACAACTTGTTTATTCTAACATCGCAAAGAGTTGGCGGTCAGGTTGACCGAAGTAGAGAGACGGGAGTGCACTTTACTCAACAGAAGAAATCGGAGCCCTCTTTTGGCGTCCGGGGGCAGCTGCTTTTATACTCTCGCAATTGAGGGCAAGAAGGAACCCCTCTATAGACGAGCACGTGACTGTGCCTGCTCGGGCACAATGGGATAAGGTGACGCATACTGTCGTGTCGCCGCCGGTCGGGCACAACGGGGAGGAGAAGGTGACGCATACTGTCGTGTCGCCGCCGGTCGGGCACAATGGGGAGGAGAAGGTGGCTCACACTGTCGTGTCGCCGCCGGTCGGGCACAATGGGGAGGAGAAGGTGACGCATACTGTCGTGTCGCCGCCGGTCGGGCACAATGGGGAGGAGAAGGTGGCTCACACTGTCGTGTCGCCGCCTGTCAGACCCCCTCGCTTCACAGTTGTTGGGAGCTCCTCTCCCCGGCTGCCGCGCTTCGACAAGCGTGGGCACCAATATGCACATACACTCACACACGCACATGAAGACACGTGGCATCGGAACATGCCTGGACGCGCTTGGCGGGGAGGCGTAGCGGCGACGCCGAACGGGCCAAAATGTCTGCCGCTTTGTTGCAGCCGCGCCGGCTAAACCGCGCGTCGTAGGCGAAACGTAACACTAGCGACCCGGAGATCATAGATGAAAATAGTTCTCCTGTATCTTCTTTAAGCCGGCGAATTGCTCGTAGTCGTTGCAGTTCTGCAACGACTACGAGCATATTGAAATATGAAATTCTTCATATTTCGGGAAAGGCTGAAAACTACGCGTAGCCTCTTGCATGGCTTTTTGAATTTCGTGTTCCAGATTTGAATGGTTCCCTTGCTGACATACTCCCTCCATGTGCGACCGAAACGCCGACCAGTCAATTCGCCGGAGGGTCATGGAGGGGCATTTAGATAGCCCCTTGATCTTCAGGTACGTCGGAATATGGTCGCTTCCATGTGATTCGATGTCTGGAAACCATTGCACGTTTCTTTCAAGACACCGAGAAGCCAAGGTCAAGTCTAGGCAGCTGCTGTACGTAGGCCCGCGTAAATTTGTTGGACTACCTTCGTTGAGGCAGTAAAGGTCGTGCTGTGTGGCAAAGGATGCTAGTCTCCTTCCCCTGGAGTCCATCTTCAAGCTCCCCCAAAGCGGATGGTGAGCATTAAAATCTCCTGTGAGAATCGTAGGGCCGGGTGTCGCTGATATCACGTCGTGTAGTCGTTTAGAATCGAAGCCACTAGAAGGAGCAATGTAAACAGCAACGAGTGTGAACGTAAGCTTATTTGTTTTCACAATTAAACAAACGTACTGGTAGTCGTCGTGAGGCGGGACTGGATGCAACACGTAAGTAAGATCACCTCTAATATATACAATTACCTTGCTCACATCGCCACAGGTAGAGGACATGAATGCCTCATAGCCAGAAATGCGTATAACATTCTGCTCGTTCGGTTCGCAAATCACAAGAATGGGAAAACGGTTTTCGAAGACAAAATTTCTAAAATCTGCAATTCTCGATTTGAGACCACGGGAATTCCACTGCAGTAGAGATGCTTTCTTGACTTCCTTGTGGAAGGGTAGCGAAGGGCGGGCCATGGTGCTATGCGATGCTTTCAAGTACTGGAGTCAGCGCGTCCAATACTTGCAGTGCGCTACGAGCAGCCGGAGTTTCCATGTTGGTCAGTAGTAGATGCATGACGTTCGTGAGCGATTTGAGCATAGCAATCACTTGTGATTGGCCCGTATTTGGTCAACTGTAGAGACCTTTGAATTTAAGTGGCCAGTCATATGCTGTGGCTCTGGCGCGTGGCATGTCTTCGGCAGTGCTGGCCACACCTCATTTGATGAAGCATGAATAGCATGGACACTTCTTTCGTTGACGTTCGTGCTCTTAATGGAGAAAGATGGAACAGGAGGCGGCGTTGCCGGACGAGACATTTCCCTTGAACAAGAAGAGGATTTTGTAGACTTTCGTCTTCGGGAGCGATGTCGCCTTATCGCTTCAGAAGCATCTCTGTGTGACGATCCGTCTCTGGCCATGTTTCTCAAGATTTTTTGCTCTTTCTTTAGGCGTGAACAGTCTTTTGAGGATGCAACGTGCGAGCCTTGACAATTTGGGCACTTGAGCTCTGTTGCACGGCAAGTGTCAGTGTCGTGCTGTTCGGAACATCTCGGGCATATCGTTGTATTTCGGAAGACAGCACTCACATGTCCAATTCTTTGACACCTTCTGCATTGAAGTGGTTTGGGTACGAAAGGTCGTACCACATGCCGAAAGTGGCCGACCTTTACATGTGATGGTAGGCAGTCACCTTTAAACACGAGCCTTACACAGGTCGACTTGCCAAGGCGCCGAGCTTGAAGTAAGGCAACACCATCTGTCGCAGGTTTGATTAAAATTGGCAGGTCACTGTCGCTAATCGATGTGTCAATATCATAAACAACACCAGCCGTGGTTTCGTTGTCCTGCGGAATGAGGTAGTGGACATTGATGTTGCCCAGGAGCTTTACTGCCATCAAAGCATTGATTGCGCTTCGGTTGTGGGCATCAATCGCCAGGACGTTCTTTCGAGTATTGATTCTGATATCTTTGATTTCTCCTGGGACGAGAGCCTCCAGAGAAACGGAAATCGCTTGTCGATTAAAGCGGTTGAGGCTGTCGGCAGGTGTGTCCGGCACAAAAAGAAATTGTGTGCGCCGATGGCGGTGGCTGTGGCACGACGGTGGACTTACTTGACGAAGACCGTCCGCTGATGTTTCTTCTCTTGGCCTTCCGGTGTACCACTCTTTCGAAGCCTTCGTCATCTGAGGCGTCGTTTATTGAGCAGGAGTACACCCCAGTGTCCTAGCTGTCAGCTTGACTAGGAGGGCAATTTCTCTTCCTCGGGCCGGTACCTGCCGAAGCAGTCACGTCGCGTTGGCATCCTGCCGACTCCACTTCCATTGCCGTGGCAATGGGAGCGGCATCTCCCAGTAAAACACAGGAAAAAACCGAAAATACTGCAGCGCGAAGGACCAGTGATCTCTACGAGAATCACTTCGTCTTCCTCTCCCATGTTAAAGCAAAGTGCACGAAGCAGTTTGTGACCTGACAATGGCACAGAGAACACAGAAGAAAATCCAGAGCCGTTTGGACAAATTACAGGAACAAAGTTGGAAGTCCTTTTGTGAATCACTGTATCCTCATAAACCACTTTCATACATGTGGAGGTCTGTTGCTAGCCTGCGCTCGTCTCTGCAACAGTGACATCCTTCCTTGGCCTTAGCCATACATCAGTGTCAGGCGCAACTTGAGATGGCGAATGAATTTTGTGCGCAGATCGCGGCCGCATGTGTCACCCCCAACGCCGAAGGCGTGAGAGTCGTCCCTGTGTCTCGCGTCCCAGAAAGTCTGTTTACTATGGAAGAACTGGACGCCTCTTTGGCTGCTTCTCGACGTTCATCTTCACCAGGGCCCGACGGCGTCACCTATGCAGCTCTTACCCATCTTGAACAAGAGGCCAGGCAAGAGCTGTTGAACTACAACCGCTCATGGCATGACGGCATGATTCCTCAGCAATGGAAGATTAGTATGCCACTACTCAAACAAGGAAAGTCGCCTTTCGACCTTATGTCATATCGCCCTATTGCCCTAGCTGGCAATCTGCACAAGGAAAGTAATAGAAAAGATTATCCTTACACGCCTAGAATGGTATCTTGAAGGTCACATTGGGTACCGTGACTCCATGACAGGCTTTCGGCGAGGCAGGTCATCAATAGACAATGTTATTGACCTTGCAGCGTTCATGCAACAACAAAAATGCCTCAAGCGCATGCCATTGGCGCTCTTTCTCGATGTGAAAGGGGAGTACGATAATGTCACACATGAAGCGATCCTCGAGTCATTGGAGGCTGTTGGAATCGGTGGCCGAATGTTTCAGCGGATCCGCTTATATTTGACCAGAAGGTCCTTCTTTGTGCAGACCGAAGATGGCTCGACTGCCAATTATTATACATACGGCGGCGTCCCACAAGGCGGGGTATTGAGCCCTATTCTCTTTACCTTAAATATGGTCGGGCTTGCTGAAATATTACCCAAGACAATTCACCTATCAATGTACGCTTACGACATTTGTCTTTGCTCTTCTGCGATGACCTGTCTTCAAGTGCGCGCAAGAATTGAGCGAGCAGCCACCATAACTTGTTCGTACCTCTGCAAACAAGGCCTTAGTACGCCCATCAAAAAATGCGCATTAATCGCGTTTACGCGCAAACCCATGACCCCGTACCCTGTTTCTCTCAATAGCTAGGGTATCACATACCAGAAGTCTCACCGCTTCTTAGGTATGATTATTGACAGGGACCTTTCATTGAGCACTCACTGCATCTACTTGAAGCTGCGACTAATTTCGATTATACATATAATGAAGCTCTTGTGCGGAAAAACCTGGGGCACGTCGGTACGGTCTATGTGCAGCTGTACCGAGCACTGTTTCTGGGCTTTTTACGGTACAGCTTGTCGGTTTCGGCGAACACATGTCAACCAAATATTCGCACCCTCGAAAGTTTTCAAGACCAGTCATGTCTTGGAATACCACGATATGCCTCGACGCGTGCAACAATTACGATTGCTAGAGACTGCGCTTCCCTTCCCTTGGCACCTATTCTGTAACTCTAATGGTCCACCGTTTGTCTACCTTACACATTGCATGGCCTGCCCAGCTCCATGTTTTTCTTCTCCTAATGTCAACTAGAATATCGGCAGTCCCCGTTTTCTCTTTGATCTACATCGTTCTCTTCCTGTCTCTTAACGTTACGCGTAACCTTTTTCGTTCTGTGACTCTTTGCGCGGTCCTTAAATTGCTCTCGAGCTTCTCTGCTAACCTCCAAGTTTCTGCCCCATATGTTAGCACCGATAGAATACAATGATTGCATCCTTTTCTTTTCAACTACAGTAAAAAGCTCTCAGTCAGGATTTGGTAATGCCTGCCTGTGTGCACTCCAACCCATTTTTATACTTCTGTAAATTTCCTTCTCATGATCATGGTCCGTTGTGAGTAATTGACCTCGATAAACGTGCTCCTGTACAAATTCTAGAGGCTGTCTGGCGATCTCGAATTCTTGTTTCCCTGCCAGGCTGTTGAACATTATCTTTGTCTTCTGAATATTAATCTTCAACTCTACTCTTACACTTTCCCGGTTAAGTTCCTCAATCGTTTGTTAGAACGAGAAGAAAGGGGGTTAAACGAGGGGCCCGATTTTTATTAATCGTATCATGAGAAGCCAACAAACAAAGAAACCAAGGGCAACATAGGGGAAATTACTTGTAATTGCTAATTGAATTAAAGAAATTATAAATTAATGGCAATGAAAGTGGATGAAAAGACAACTTGCCGCAGGTGGGGAACGATCCCACGTCTTCGCATTACGCGTGCGATGCTCTAACTTCAAGTTGTTTTACCATCCACTTCCCATTGCCATTAATTTATCATCTCTTTAATTCAATTAGTAAGTACAAGTAATTTCCCCTATGTTGTCCTTGGTGTCTTTGTTGGCTTCTCAATCATTTGTTGTAGTTCGTCCCCAGTGTTGCTGTGAAGGACAATGTCATCTGCGAACCGAAGGTAGCTGAGACACTGGCCGTTGATCTTCACTTCTAAGCCTTACCAGTCTAATACTTTATCATGATTGATTAATTAAAGCATATGTCGCTTATACTTCGCCGTCGTAGGTCCCTCGAACTATAGTGCAGTCTGTAATGCTGAATTCCAGGCTTTGTGCCCACGTTTCGCGAGTGTTCAGCTTCTTCGCGAACCGTGGGTGCAGTAAGGTTTTGACGCATTTGAGTGCACATTGTCATTTGCACCCCACGGGCGCATATATGATTATAATGACAACTGGCCCGGATTTTTTCTCAGTGTTTTTTCTTGCCTGCCGACAGCGAGGCCACTCGCGGCAATGCCCTCGCGGCCGTCCGGCCTTCGCTGATCTCGTCCATCGCAACCGCATCGATACTGTCCTTGCCTGGTGTCTGGCCGTGTCCACCTGAATCAGTCTTTCCTCAATCCGCGTAGTGTTCCTGTATCCTTGCGGGAGCATATACAGGGACACTAAATCCGCGTACCTGAATGCGCCCTCTGGAGGCCACAGAGAATGCGCCCTCTGGAGGCCCGTGCACGTCCCGCGTAAGAGACATCTGGGGTTCGCAAGGGCGCATTCACATGATGGTCAGGAGTAGGAATTTTCGCAGCGGATAGCGCATCACGTGACTAATTGACCCGCGGACCAGGTCAGACTTTGCGCCTGCCTGTGAATTTCCGGGATACTTGATAAGTCAAGCGTCCGACACTGCCGACTTTGACGAGATATCTGCGCGTATTCTTTGCGTATTTCGCGTTACAGTGCTAAAAGGCAGTAGTTATAGACAGAGTGCTTACCAGGCTGCAATCACCCGTTATCTGTGAAAGGATCAGTAATCAACATGAGAATCATGGAGGACCACTGATCTCTTGGCCTGTACACGGTATAGGCTATACACGTAGAGCTATAACATGGCGGCTCATGGTTGTGGCGCTCTGCTGTTGTTCGCTGGTTTGATCCGTCTGCGGCGGCCGCATTCTGGTGAGAACAGAATACAAAAACGCTCCTGACTCTAAATTTATGCTTGAACCCATTGAAACATCCCAGATTATCCTAATTCATCTGGAGCCTTCCACTATATACGGCGTCTCTAAGAACCCATAGTTTGACTTTGGGAACGCTGAACTCCATCAGTCAATTCATAACCTGTGATACCGTTTATGTGCACATGCGCTTTGCGCTGTCCTTACTTCCCCCATTCTATTGTTTTACTTCATATCTACTTGTCCATTTCTATCCGTGCGAAACAGCCAACTGTTAGCATATCAGTTTTAGTTTATTTGTCCTGTTTGTGGGAACGGGAGCAGAAGCTAAAAGCTATACAGCCTGAGAAAGGCCCCCACTCCTATCGCAGCTCGATACGCAGGTCCACTGAGCACAAATAGACAATAATCGCGTGGTGTGTAAAATCGGCAAGCATATATACTACTACAACCGAACCTCGTTATAAGAAAGTTGAAGGAGGAGCCGAAATTATTTCATTGTATCCGTTACTTCGTTATAACCACTATGGCCGTTTACTGCAATATATGCCTATTGTAAGTACGGGAATAAGAATGCATACAATGAAATTTGAATAAAGCAACAAAGGAATATTTCGCGTGTGCAACACGTGACTTCTTAGCACGTGATGCGACAACCTTTAGATAGCTGCCCTCTGTTACATTGTGATAGTCTTTCGCTTCCGCTTTCCACATGGCTCGTCGTGGTCGAGCAGCGCGTGGCACAAAACACAGCGCCCCGCTGTGTGGTGGAGGAGGCGAGCGAAATTCGCCTCGCGCGCCGCTAGCGATGAAAGCGGCTGCGTTGCTGAACCTGCGGTGATATGGCAAGAGTCAGCCAAGCATCCGTAGGGGTTACTGGATGCTAAAGGGAAAGCATTGGAAGAAAAACGGGACTG
This sequence comes from Dermacentor variabilis, assembly GCF_050947875.1. Lineage (NCBI taxonomy): Eukaryota > Metazoa > Arthropoda > Arachnida > Ixodida > Ixodidae > Dermacentor > Dermacentor variabilis. The sequence goes on from NC_134569.1 coordinate 118,804,489, forward strand.
TACAGAATGTGAGAGCCATTTGGACGGTAACTCGCAGTATAATCTTGAATTTAGAAGCCATGTGTTCATTCACCCGCAGACCTTCCTTTATTAGAGCTATAGCTCTACTTCTCCAGGTACAAACCCAAACAACGCCTGATTCCGTAAACCTGACCTCCAAGTTCGGCAAAGATCAAACTGGGACTTAGCCTGCCACTACCGGTGGCTGTGCGTATGCCGCATGGGCGCCCATATCTTGAAAGCGATCTGTGATGTGGACAAAGTGCGTGAAGTGCTGGTAGCTTCGTATGCGCTGTGCTTTCGACGCTTCGTTCGCGTTGAAGCGACACGCAGCATGAAGGTCAATTCGCTCGCTGCTGCTGCCCCACCGAGCAACGCCTGTCTGTTGTCTTGTGGCGCAATTGTATATGCATGTAGTTGCTGACGGCGCCGAGCAGCGTCTGTGTCCTTTCCCAAAGCAAGCAAAAGCGTGCTACTTCTCGACAAACTTGGTTTAACCGCGTTCAACGATGGAATTTTTTCTGTAGAGCAGCGGTAGCGGCGAGGTTACGGGCTCAATTATAGACTCCGGTGACCACATTCCGATGGCGACGGAATGCAAAAATTATCGTGTACTTGTTTATTGATATGTTTCTGCAGATGGTCGAACTTAAGCCTAAGCTCACTACAGAGCATTTCTCCTAGTACAGAAGGCCGTGCAAGCGCTACTGCGCTTCTTGACATCGATCGGTCTGTGTAAACGCCTGTAATTGGAACGCCTTTTCCGTTACCTGTTCCTGTTCTTTCTTTTTTGATCTATCTCTCTCTATCTATTTGCCCTCTTTCCAACCCATATATCCACCCACCCCAGTGCAGGGTGGCAAACCGGAAATTCGCCGCTGGTTAACTTCCCCTGCCTTTCCTCTCTCTCTCTCTTTCTCGTAGTACAGGGTACAACTTCGGCACGTTAACTTCAGTAGCTTCCGCAGTGAACCGTACTTAGCCCATTACCCCTTCTGCTTACCCACTTCCCCAAATGAGCAGCGATCATTTAAATATATATTCGCCCTCTACATCTCTCAATATCTCTAATGAACTATTTTCTCGGGCTGCAAAGGAAGCCTGCTATGTGGTGTTGCTAAAACTAGAACATTATTTGGCTTTTTCACGGCTTCGTTGCGGGGTGGGGGACGTCCGGTCATTTCGCAGTGGAAGGAAGAGATGAGTTATACGGGGTTTTTTTTTATATACTTCACATTTTACACAGTCTAAAACTGGCCAATAAGTCATTGGGCTATAGTCACAGTGGAATACTTTGCGCGGTCACCCAACTTCTTTGTGCGGTCACCCAATTATAGGTCTCTTCTGCTGCTCACTCTGTTCTGTCATGATTTTCCTATATGACATTATTTACGTGGTGCATACGCACAACGCGTTAGTACACCATAGGAAACGAGCACGAAGTGCGTGAATAAAAAGGCTGTATAAAAAGATAAGGAAGTAATACGACGACATCAATATTTACCGATCTCGGTGTTAAAAGCCTAAATGTCTTTCTTGCGATTACTACGTTTTGAACCTATTATTTGAGAATCTATCACAGTGTTTGTCATCGATATTTTCATCTTAGGTAGCCATCTCACATGATCCTGTCTTCTGATTTGAAGAGTGGTGATTCGAAGACCAGTACAGCTTTTTCCTTCGGCTCGTTCACTTCTTGTACTTATGTACGTTTGATTTTGATGTGTATAAACATGATCTGATTTGTTTTGAAAGTAATCTCTCTACTAGTATTACCTATGTGGACATGAACATTAGACAATAACATGTAAAACAGAAGTAGGAATCAGGTAGAAATAGTCACATGTGCACTTAATATATTTGTATGAAACTTCTTTTTTTATTTGAAAGTGAGACAGTACTCGAAAGAACAGGATAACACATATGAAACATGCATACACGGCCCAAACAGGGCACAGTGTCCACGAGAAGGTGGAGACATGGAACTGATCAATAGTGGTGAAACGAAAGAAGCCTCAACGCAGACCCAGCGTTTCGTAAGGGTAGGTGTTCGGGGGACCCTGAAGAAGGCAATGTCACCCAAGCACATCGTCGCAGAAGCTCTGCTAAGTGCACCTGCGTACTTTGGGCTAAGGATTAGAACATATTCACATTTGTGTGCGGCTTTTAGTCGCTTCTACTGCAAGTGTAATTAATATGTTAATGTGTAGCAGATGTGTGTGTAGCAAATCGACGGCATGATATGAAAGAACAGAATTACCATTCTTCTTTCCTTGCTTTTTTCCTATTGTTTTTAATACGAGCAGCGCGAAAACACTGTGCTGTCTAGCACTTTCTAGCTATTAAGTGGAAGCCTCGTATTTAGCAACAACCGCTGGAAAATTGATTCAATGATGTGTTATTCCAGACGTGCTGAAGATCTCTTGCATTACGCCAGCTTTGAAAAGCAAGCAAAATACATCAGAGGAAAGCTTCACTGCGTAAGGCCACTAGGAGGGCAGGAAGGTCATCTAGTGATATTTCAACCTCGGCGTAGGCATATTAAAAAACAATAATGAGCCGTGTGCTTGCTTATCTTTCTCTAGTGAGCGCTGTACACCGGCCAACAAATGTTAAACGTTATCCCTCAGTGCAAGACACGCTTGTATGATTTGGACTTACGTGAATGTTATCGTTCATTCTATCTCTTGCGTATGTCCTCACCGAACCTTGTATTATCAGAATGAATACGTGACACGAATTCTGTAGCAGTTTCTGGAAATCACGCGGGCACCAGTGATGTATAAAAACCGACGCGCTTGACCCACTGATCAGATTTCGACGATCGCCGACTGCCTTCGCCGCTATCATTGTGCATTGAACCCGCCGTGGTTGCTTAGTGGCTATATAGTGTTGGGCTGCTAAGCACAAGGTCGCGTGATCGAATGCCGGCCACGGCGGCCACATTTCGATGGGGGCAAAAACACGCGTGTACATAGATTTAGGTACACGTTAAATAACCCCAGGTGGTCTAAATTTTCGGAGTCCCCCACAACGGCGTGCCTCATAATCAGAAAGTGGTTTTGGCTCGTAAAACCCCATAATCTAATTTCAATTTTTCTTTATTTGTACATTGAGTGTAGCCTGTTTTGAATGAATTATGGGCCTTTATGTGCCAAAACCATGATTTCATTATGAGGCACACCATAGTGGGTGACTGCGGATTAATTTTGAATACCAAGGGATCTTTAAAGTGTGCCTAATAATGCACGGGACACATGCGTTTTTGCATTTTGTCCTCATCGAAATGCGGCCGTAACGCCCGGGATTTGATCCCGTGACCTCGTGCTTAGCAGCGCAACACGCTAAGCCACCACGGCGAGTTAGCCTGTTTTTGTGCGCACAGGTTTGTCCAATAAAAACTTACTTTCCTCATTCACAATTTTGCTGCTGTGTTCTTCATTGTCACCACTACGCGACAATAGAACATAAAAGAAATCACCAGCACTGCCTTATTATTTGAAAAAAAAAATATTACAGGAGGCTGTCTCACCGGATGTGAGACAGCCTCCTGTAATATTAATAAAATAATAATTTATATTATTAAAAAAATGACTTACATTTCAGCGAATATCAAGAACTTATTAGAAATGTGGTGGCAACTTGTATTCCTTTTCGCTTTGCCTCGAAAACAAACAAGATAAGCAAAAAAACACACATCGCGCCACAATGTGAACGTCTTCAGTGCAAACAGCTAGCTCATACAAGGCGGAAGACAGAAGCCTGCCATTATGTGCTCGTATTGCATACAGCCCATGCGCGTACGTGGGTTATCTATGCAACACTCAACGCAGGCTCGCCAATGATACGCATGCAGTAAGGACGCTCATCGGTATATGTGAGGCACGGCCGCGCTGAGATGACGGTGCTCGTGTTGTGGTATCCATGTAGCGCGCTCCTGTCGTGATTACCTGCAGAGACGCGACGCTTTTCTGTGTATCACGCCTGCTGCGCAGCCATGCGTTGCGAGGAGTGATATCGAAAAGTAATTATCTGGCTTCTACTTTTTCCCATCTATTCGTACTTCCGCCACGACATAAAACAGGAAGCAAGACTGTGTCCGGCTTCCCATATAACTGCCCTATATCCTTCGTCAATATATATTTCCCTCATGTTTCGTCTATCTGGATGTAGAGCCAGTTATGCAATGCTGTCACCTGAGGGATGCCACCGATTAAACCAACCCATCCGAGCAAGCTGCACTTGGGCGCAGCGTTCAGAAACATACTGCTGCAAAAAAAAAAAAAAAAGAACAGTTAAGAGGCCAGAGCTCTCGTCTGCGACATAAATTGACTCACTGGTCACATGCGTGATGGTACCTATATAGAGCAGCTAGCTTTCAAAGCTATGCTCCGATTCTTGAGATCAGGTTCTAAGTTTGTAGCGCAATGTTTGCCGGTGCAGGATTTTTTAGCGCGCATGCATTATAAGCGGGCCCCGCCAATTTTGGAGGTATCCCGTTCCTCTGACGAAAAAATACGGGTCGATCGCGAAGGCAGCGCGCATCCAAACACAGGACGTCTCAAAAGCGACATATGGTTGTCGTGCGAGATGAATGCGAGAAAGTGGCAGGCGACGCAGGCGCCAACACGCTTCAAAGAGCGACTTCGTCGCGAGAGAAGCATGCGTGCGATCGAAACCTACTGGCTAGACTATTAATTCGGCTGCTGTGCTGGCGGACAGGGGGTTTGAGCATGTATCGGTGGTCGCGCGATTCTCGATAACATTATAGACGGGCTCCACCCACTTTGGAGATCTCTGTTATAACGGACAAACGTAGCTGTGTGTGAGCGTATATACACGAGCGCGTCACGGTGTGTACGTAACAGCAAGATTCCAAGCGATACGAGATATAGGAACGTCATTTAAAAGGACGTCTTGTTGGGCGAGTTGGTCACAATTCATCTTGGCTACTATAGGCGCGAAAACACACACGACACAAGGGAGGAGACACAAGCGCTCTGTCCCGTCTCCTCCCTTGTGTCGTGTGTGTTTTCGCGCCTAGTAGCAAAGATGAATAGGAACGTCACTTTGATAAATGAGAAGGTTCAAGGTCGGATGCGCCGTCGAAACGTCGCACAGTCATCTCATTCTAAGTACATGCCATCGCATACTCAGAGATTTAGCACTGAGTTTCTGCCTAGTTTGCTTTTTTTTTTTTTCTCCGGGAACGGCTTTCCTCGAGGTATCCCGCATGCAGACTGCCGTCAGAGAACGCTTCACAGAAACTGCGCCATCTGGCCCGACATGGCCCAACTTGGGACAGCACATAAATATCGAGTCGGCGCTCACCCCTGCGGGTGTGCCGGTTGCCGGCTCTTTTCTATAGAGAACTGCGCAGCAAAACAAGAACCCTATATCTGCATTCTCTCACCGCAACAAGTGTACGCGTTCAAACGCATAACCCTCGAATAAAACGAATTTTTTTTTTTTTTTGCGCCATTACTACCGTTTTAAAGCAAATCGTTCTCTCTCTCTCTCCCCCCCCCCTTTTTTTTTTTCTTCTTTTCACGTGTATTCTGCCGAACGTCAACTAAGTCTTCTGAGACGTTCAAGCTGCCGCGCGAGAGCTTTCTGGATGTTTAGGCGCTGTGGGTCTGTGGTGCGCTTTGTCGCGTTCGTCCGCCGCTAAATGTTTTCTTGCCTTCTGTGCTATGCTCACGAAATGTACTCTGCTTCCATGGGTAACGTATACATTTCGATTCCATGTACTTGCAAAGCTATTTTCGACTGCTTTCAATTTTCTATGGCATGCATGCGCCGCAGTTATAGTAGTAAACTAGATTGTTTAGAAATGAAATAGTCCTAAAATTTATTTGTTCTTCTTTTCATCATTTACTTTCATCATATATTCCCTGTTCGTCCTTATACAATGCGCTCCTATCTCTCTCTGTCTGGCGATAGGCAACAAAAGGTCAGCTCACCGATGTGATCAAGGCCTGTTCGTTCAGGGTGGCATATAATTAATTATATGTTTGTTTGTCTGCATTTATCTGCCAATAACGCCTGTTATCGTTTTGTCTTCTCACACATCGGTGCGCCGTCATAAGGTGTCTAACAGCGCGGTGCCCCGATTTATTGCTGTAGAGCTTGAGACGTGATATATATATATATATATATAAGTCAAAGTTAGCCTTCACTGAACGAGCGCTTGCAGTACATACGGCAGTAATCGCAAAGTACAAAACGAGTCGTACGATTTCATAAAAGCTACATCGAAACGACTTCGAGATCACAGTGAAGGTTATGGTCTGTATTTGCTAATCAAAGCGGGAATCGGTCGTATAAACACCCACAGAGCATCAACAGCAACGTCCTCAGTGACAGCATCTCATCGCAACACTTTCTTCTCGAAGCTATAGCGTGCTACAGCGCTGAGATCCAACCACATACGCAGGTTCACTTGTTTTTTTTTTTCTCTCTCTTTTGTCCTTTATCCGAATAAAGAGGCGGTGACATAGACGAAGTTCTAGTTTTCTAATCAATTATGGCATAAGCAGCGCGTCAGCGTTTGCCCCTGAAGAGACAAGGTCGTCGGCGTCGGCGACAGCCTATAGGCTCAGTCGGTCGACCGCCCTTCGGGCTACGGCATGCGCGTAAGTGCCTTGGCGAACGCGACCGTCAATAGCCAAAAGAAGCAATGAGACGCCTTTATTACACTGCGGGCTCTTGAGTCCCGGCTGTCCTTCCGTGCATTTCACTCTCGTCTATCGATCGCGCGATGCCAAGCCAACAAAGATTGCGCACCCGACACTCCCATCTCGACGCATATGGCTCGTTACGTGGAAGCAAGTCCCCAAAGGCGAGATCGCGGGCTGAGAAGGAGAGAAAAAAAAGGGGCGAAAATATAGGCGAAGCACGATAGTTGCTGATCAGGGACGTCGTCTCACCCGGGAGTCGAGAATTGCTAACTCGAAAGGAAAGATGTAAGCTTCGGAGGAACGTGTCACGTCGTTAACAGGTGAGAGAGAGAGAAAGAGAACAAAAAAGTGAACGATGGCGAGGAGAATCAGAAAAGGAGGGGGAGGGGTGATGGATGTGTAAAGCAACTAAAAGAAATCAGGTCTGCGCTCTTACGCTACCTAGGGCGGGATCGCGGATACAGATCCGTATCGAAAGAGCGAAGAGTTCGCCACCTTTCGTTTCACGAACGTTTCCTTGAGGCGAGAAACAGCAAGAGAGCCCTCGGGCATAATACGTCGCCTCTGTTCGAGTGAGCGCAACACAAGGTGGGCTCGCGGCACGCAGGACATTGCAGGGAAAACAAATAAATAAATAAGCTAATAGAGCTCAAGAAGGCGTGTAGACTCGTTAATTCACCTCCGCCTGTATATATAGAAATGACCAAGTAAGAAACTGCATCGAAGACATAACGATAACAAAGACACTGCGCTCTTGCCTGGGACCAACGTTCTTGGTTACAAAATTTGTTCCAGTCTGATTATTCAGTGCTGTTTAGTGCCACCATTGCTTGTCTAAGAAATGTGTGAACGGCATTCTTCGTACAGATATAGGCTATCAGAAATCATGGAGTGTGTTTCTTTTTCGTTTTTATTCCTGTTTTATTTCCTCGTTTGCAAATAAGCATAGGCAAATGAGAGTAACCTTTACTGTCGGTGACGGAGGAAGCCTTGTTCTTCAAGGCCTAAACCAGATGCACGCCTTCTCGTCAGGAACTGGCTTGACGGTCTCGACGCTAAAATATTCCGGCATTTTATATCGTTGGAATCGGTGGAGGTGCGCTTGGTGAGGCCTCAGGCTCAAACGCTTCAAGGTGAGACCAAATGTGACACGTATTAGCTGCTCCAGTATTCTAAAGACAACTTCCCGCAAGGTAGGTAAGGTTCTCTGAACGAGTGCTATTGTCATTTTTCTGAGGCGTGTACGTGCTGTAATTACTGTAATTATATCAATACTTAGGGAGGTTCTCTCTTTAAGTTGCACGTACCGTCAGTTCTCCTGTCCACGTTCGCTGTAGTGTCAGAAGCGGTCCCGTGGAATTTCTTCCATACAACAGACGAAACAGAGATACTCCGGTAACCTCGGAGAAAATTCCCGCTGTGAAGGCAATTTTGTCTTTTATGAGGTCGACTGGCCTATGTGAACGCGTTTGACTCGCTCAGGCCCTTCGCGTGCGTACACGAGCTCACCGTGGCTTTCCTGCCCCCAATCCCCCTCCCTCTCTATATCTCATCTTTCTATTCCCTCTTTCCCGTCCCCCGGAGTAGAGTAGCCAACCAGACGCATTTCCGGTTAACATCCCTGACTTCTCTCTTTATTTCCTCCTCCTCCTCTCGCTAAGCCCATAAAACAAGTAGGATGAATTTATCCTAATTTTTTTAGGCTCTCTAAATGGCGTGCAACATGTTTTTCAGTACCCTATTCCATCTTTCCTCTCTTGATATTCGTGGGTTGAGAATCTCGGTGCGCAACCTCACCCCAGCATCGACTGCGTGAGCTGTGATTTGAAATTAGTGCGTTGGTCGGAACAGATCATTTACGGAACCCCAGTATGACTGAAGATTTCCATTAACGTGTCCCAAGTCACCTTAGCTGTCAAAAAGCGCAGCGGGGCAACTTCTCGCCACATTGCGCAAATGTCTACCAAGCACAGCACGTACCTTTGACCTCTCGCTGATGGTGTGTCTAAGGGTCCAATGATGTCTACATTGACAATTTTAAAAAGGTGTTCTTGTATAGTGAGCGGAGTTATAGGTACTCTGTCCGTGCGATGCCTGTCAGCAAATGTTACATTCATGGCGTGAACAACAATGCTCTAATGCCTCCTTCTCCGTGTCTGGACAATATATAGGTGCACTCCGAATAGTGATTCGCGACCTAAACTCATCATCTCAGTACGCTTGTCTTTGGGAACAACTAATTGTCAGACCTTAATGTGAGACCCCAATGTACAGCTTGCTAAAGCCGGAACATTGTAAGCACAATTTCCCCATTTTCGCGGGTTTCCATGAGTTGTACAACGAGACACATATTCAAATGTACCGGTAAAGGGTTATAGGTGCCTCTGTTCCTTCTTATCGAAAGTCCCCCTTTTTTATTGGGATTACATGGACACTCGAAATGAATGTTCGCTGTCGCCATAATGTTCCGTATAAAGTCCGAGTGCGCTAGGATCCTATTGAGCCCGCGCGCCGCATGCTGTGGGCGCGAGGAAATGCGTGCGAAGGTAAGCCTAGGTAATGATGGTGGTTTGATGCACGCCGTCTTGCCGCGCGGCCAATGTTAGAGGTCACGTGATCAATCGCACTGTAGGGCGAGGGGGTTGAGCACATGGTAACGTGATCAAGCGCACGTTACGGGGTGGAGGTGAGCGGGCGTCTCCACCTCTAGCCCGACTGTGGCTGCGCATTGCTGTCCGCGTGGCTGAGCGCATACGCGGCCGACGCGCTGTATCTTGAATATATCTTGTGTTAGGTGCAAAGCCGAGTCAAGATGGCTTGTGGCTTCATGCGCTTTGCGTTTACGCGCGTCGAGTAGTGTAGGTCGCGGTATATCAACTTTCCGCGACGTGGTGAAGTAAGAGGACTGCCGGTGCTCTATGTAACAGAGTGTTTGTGGTCATCGAGTGAAATCTTTTCTTCGGCTGTGGGCGCCTGACACCATTCTTGTTGATGTAATTAGTAAGCGAATGTTAACTGCAATATATGCGGTCGATAAAATTACGAACCTTACTTCGTCTAGTTATGTAATACTTTACTTTCGCTATCAATGCTTCGCCTTTCGAGCAAAACTGCGACTTCTTTCTTTTTTCGTTTTTTTTTTCCTTTTATTTATGGTCCTGAAGTAAACATCAAGTCATTATTAGGCGAGTTCGTGAATTTTAAGGCCGGTATACAACATCATATATATCTATCCGATTCCAAGGTGTTTGAATAATGTCTGCGACACCATATCAGGGGGGAGGGGGGGGGGGGCTGTAAAGGGGAGCGGCTGAGCCTTTAATATTTTCTGCACTCCTCCCCCTTCCCAGCCACCCGCCTCTTTGCAGCACGGAATACCAAGTGATGGAGTAACCTCCTGTTCCCCCAACAAATAATGAGAACGTTGCTCCGACTCCCTTCTCAACAGAAAAAATCTTGGCACGGCCTCTGGACGCTCTTTGTTGCCCAGTAAGCTTACAAAGGGATTCGTTATGAGCAGCCGAAGGAGGCTGCATCTAAAGATTGATTCCTTGTTAAAGGACCACACAGTTGCACTATATAAGAAAGAGATGGAATCTCCAAGACGCTTTCTTTAGATAGCAGACGAAAAACAGAAGCAACACACGGAAGGTCTACACGCCTCTTGTTAGCTACATGTCCTTAGCTAGTGCTACGACCTTTCTTTGAAGGGCAAGTGAGACGTCATTTCTGTTATCTCTGTGGCTTTGACAGAGAGGCGGATTAGCCGCAAATCAGAGGTACAGACAAGTTATACGACCTTCCAGTCCGCAGGGCAATCTTTTGATATATCAGACACCTGGTAATGTGCGGAGCGCGGCGTGCTCGAAAACGAATTGCCACATATGATTCATTACGCTAGTAATAAAACACTCTGGTTGTCTCTAGCAAAAAAAAAAAAAAAAATAGAACGAACACGAATTGCGCAACGAGGAAGGCTATTGCTCTGAGCGTAAACGTATTAGTTTTTTTTTTTTTACTCAATACGGAAATACTGGGGACACCGCCGTACGCAGCAGCGCTGGTGGCGGTATCGATCTTGTGACACTGATGGTCAACTAGACCCCACAGAAACATAATTGCGACCACTGTGTTCTACATATATGGTGCAACGGTGAGCTTATATTGAAGTATACGCTGTCGGTGACTGGAAGTCACCAATTAGGTGGGTACGTGCCGCTTTTATGAGCTTGATCCTGCAATCTCAATGCGCTCTTTTCTTCTTTTCAAAGCGAAGCTTTCTTTGCCTTTTCCTTCGACTTTCTCACTGCTGCTGCTGCTGTCCGGCACACCGCGTCGGGGGTTGGTTCAGGGCGTGTGTATACATGGAAGAAGCGTGGCAGAGAAGAAAAGAGGCGGGAGGAACTCGTTTGGACCGCACCGCGTCGAATGTGCACAATGCCCTCTGGAGCTCCCGCATCGTCGTCACATTAGCCTCTTGACGGCTGTAATTATCCGTGACCCCCCGCAAGCGCTTACCTTTCTACCAACGTGCAAGCCCACAGGGAAGCTAGAGAGAATGGAAGAGAGGAGGGGAAGAGGAGGCAGAGATGGGTAGAATCGAAGCAGTCGCGAAACGAGTCAATAACAGCCTTGTCACTCGTCGCTCGCAGTTCCCATACAAATACAGAGGGGGGGGGGGCGGATAGGGAAAATGTGATGTGAGCAGGCAAGGAAACGCTGGGTAAACTTAAGTTCAAGGCACGGTATGGTGGGTTTCTGCAATTTCTGAAAAACAAAAACATGCAAATATGTCTGGCGTACAACTTACGCAGGCGTGCAGAAGCAGAGCCGCATTAATTAAAGCGCACCGCAGGGTCTAAGTGACACAACGGAAGCGGTCGCACGTCAAATCAACACTTCTGTGCCCGCAGCGATAGCTTTGTGGCTATGGCATTGCTCGAGGTCGTGGATTTGACCGAGACAGCCCCATTTAGACGGAGGCGAAATAAACGCTCGCGCGCTTTGATTTAAGGACGCAGTTAAGTTTTGTTCTTTTCTCCTTGAAATCGACCAAAGTCTCTTCAAGGTGACTATCGGCGTTGATGAAGCAGGAGGCAGGTTGGAGGTAACAAAACTTGAAGATATATTGCAACGAAAATATTTACACAGTCAAATGCAGAGTTAGCAAAAGAACACTGATGCAAAAGACACAAGTAAACGGCGCCTTACTCTTCTACTTTCTCTCAAGTTAGAGCCTAGGACAACTGTCACTACATACGACCATCCGAGTCTCACTGTTCTACCACTAAATGGTTACGGCCCAGACTAGCGTTGCATGTACGGAGTCTTACTGTTCTATCAGGTTTAGTGATTACAGCCTAGTCTGAGGAACAAGCAACTCGTCTCGATTGTTATAGGTGGAAGAGACAAAGAAAAAGGGCGGTAGAAATGTTAGCCCATCCCACAGAAGCAGTTGCCAATGAGAGCTGACAGTTTGCGTAAGCCACAACCCAAAGAGACGGCTTTACTCTCAAAAGTAAACGTATTGGAAAACAACCCTGTTTTCCTTCTTCCCACAACTTCGTTTCCCTCTCCTATTTACACGTGGTCAGTGATGGCCTCAGCAAACACGCCAGGCACGCACGTTTTATTGAGGCCATCTCGAACCTCAGCGGCGTTTCTAGCCAGCAGGGGGCTCGGGCGCTGGTGTCACAACACCGCGTACCGCAGTCCCCCCTCAAGGTTTTTCCGCGTGGGAAAATAATGGCTGTTGGCGGCATCCGGACTCGGTGTTCCTAAGGCGACTTTCTCCGAACGCGATCTCCGCAAGCGCCCAGCGCCTCTATCTACGGCGCGCACTGCAAGTTGTCACTCGACACCGCGCGCTCAAAACAACATGCACGTGGTTGCCGCCCGGATGTTTAGGGGAGTGGCCCCCCGCTCCGTACGCGCAACACGTGGTCAACATTGCTAGGTCCCTCTGAACCTCGGCGGCGTCTCTAACCAGCACGGGACTTGGGAGCAGGTGCCACAACTACGCGTACAGTCGTCCCACTCGAGGCTTGTCTGCGTGGACCTATTATGACCATCGGTGGAATGCCAACCCAGTGCGCGTAAGACCGCGTTCTCCGAATCCGTTCTCCGCATCCATCCATGGACCCCCCCCCCCCCCCCGGGCGCGCGCCGCGGCTCGTCACCCGACAGCACGCGGGCCGTCCGACCCCTCAAAACAGAAGCGGTTGCTGCCCGGACGCGCTGGGGAATGGACGCCTCCCTGTTTACAAAACACGTGGACAACCCGCGGCACTGCGAAAGTATATACAAAACAATCATGCATCCCTAAACCGTCCATTCTGCATGTTCTAGAGATGAGCGGCCTAACAGACGCGTTAAAGAACTACACGGTGCCAAAATGAACCCGAAGTGCTGCACTACGGCCTGCCTCATAATCCGATTGAGGTTTTGACACGTACCGCCTCATAATTCAATTCAAGTTTGATGCTTCTGCCACGATTCGATGTGCCATGTGATGCAATGACAATGCTCAACCCTTTCAGAGGTTATGAAATATGGCGCACAACAACGCTTCAAGTAAGCACTTCTCCTTTTGTGTTTTATGCACTACGCAGACAAACAGCAGTAGTGCACGCAAGGTTACGTTTAACATCAACTCACCACTCTCGTGTTGGACAAAACGTTGAAGAAATTAAACATTCGCTGTCAACATCGCCGCTAATCATCGTTAGTCAAAGCAAACAGCACAGAAAACTTCGCTTACATCGATTCCCACAATGCCTGGGATCTGTACAATTTTCTTTCTCTTCTTTTCTTTTTTTTCTGCCATTCCCATCAACTACGCCCTAACACTGCAACATTATCGACTGGAAAGAAGACAATATCCACTACCGCATCCAAAATTAAGCAAGAAAGAAGACACCGCCCTCCGCAGACTACAAACAAATACATATGTCCATGGAATTATCATGCACCGGATGCATCCCACCAAATTCTCATACCTATGCCGATTTTGTGATGCACCAGACACCCTCCAACAAAAGGTGTTAGTGTGCCCACACCGGGGGAAATACAGTCAATATGAAGTTTCAGAACTACTACAAGCCATCGAAGAAGCGTGGGAGGCAACATTGACTGCACAGAGCCTATAGAGGATCAGCGAAGTATATATGGACCGGAACCGGTCCGCGGCATTAGCCAACGGCTTTCTGAACTGAGAGCGCCGCCCACCTAGGGCGAAGAAAGAACACTTTCTCGCTGTTTCACACAATAAACGGTTATTCCTTCCCTTTCTTCTTTTTCTTTTTTCGCTTTCTTGCACCCGGTCTTGGTAAGGCAGAAGGGCCACAAGTGCGGAATACTGGTGACGACTCTTACGTGAAATGCATGTACCATCCCACATGACGTCATAATTTATGACACCATTTGATAGGCGATAGTTAAATTATCAAGGTGTATCAAGGTGCCCCAAATTATGTAGTAACTAACACTGTAAGATGCCTCAAAACAGGTGGATTTCTCCAGTAATATGTCAGGACGAGGTGCACTTAAGAATTCCAGTTGTCAGGTTGCAGACGACGCAAGAGCGTTTGCGTTACATTTTACATTTACATTACATTGAAACGACATACTTAATTGATTGAAATTTAGAAATTTGGTAACTCTTGTTGTGAGCCGAGGCCTTGGTAAGGCAGAAAGGACACAACAGCGGATTATCGGCGATGATGCCGCCATGAAATTCGAGCAGCAGCCCACCACGATGTCATAATTCATAACACCTCATGCTCCGCGCAAGTTGTTTATTAATAATAAACATAAGTACCCGCATATCGTTCGGAAGAATATAAATATTTAATCTGGCAACTTTCCTGCGTAATTTATTCTTCAAAAATTAACCATAA